>NC_134852.1:209865287-210235287 GCF_049852395.1 Peromyscus maniculatus bairdii | reverse complement strand
TACATGTGCACACACCCTCTTGTGCACTTACACACCTAACTACTCAGAAGGCTGAAGCAAGATATTTGCTTTGAACTCAGGAGTTTGGAACAGACAGACCCTGCCTTAGAAAACAAAAGCAATTTGTAGAGGGCTACAAGTCAGCGGTGGGCTCCGTGAGAGCTGGGCGGAGCTAGATCAAACCTCAGGGAGCTGGGGTCCTCACCGGAGAGCAGGGTTCGCTTCTAACAGTGGCACATGTGGCTATCACCCAGGCTGCACTAACCATGGTGTAGGAGGCCAGCAAGCCTAAGAACCTTAAAAAAATAAATAAATAAATAAATTGGAGTTTCTTTCTTATTTTGCTTTTTGAGACGCAGTCTCTATGTAGCCCAGGCTGGCCTCAAACTCACAACCTTCCTGCCTTCGCTCCCGGAAGGGTAGGATGTTAAGCATGCTTCCTCAGGCCCGGCTCATACCTTGGAATTCCTCACTCTGCATGCCTTCCAAGCTTTGCTTCTCCCCAGTTCCCACAAAGCCACGGTGTCCCTAGCTTGCTGCTCTGGGTCCAGAGCTGACTTCCGGAAGATGGCCTGAATGTGTGGCAGGATCAGTTCCTGCTGCCACCATGTGAGACACAAAGCCTGTCTGAGCAAGGTCCTCTGCACAGGCTCTGAGCAGCTGCCCTCAGATACCTGTTACTCAGTTTTTATGAAAGCTGGTAACAATTATGGCAAAATGGAGGACTGAGCCTCACCAGGATGGACATTTGGCGGTCCTGACTGATCTTATACACAGTCAGATTGTTACAATCAGATGAAAAGACCCTTTCCAAGCAGGCCTGACTTAGGAAAGCCTGGTCTTCTAGGGCTCTTTGTTTTCTCCTAAAGCCACAAGCTGATAATCTGTCCTTGTCCCAGAAGTCAGTGGGAGTGAAGGCCAAGGTTGGTTTCCTGGGGCTGCATAACTAAGCACCACAGGCCAGAAGTGGAAGTGTGGGTGTCAGTGAGGCCAGTCTCTGAGGACGTTTTCCTCACCTCTCCTGGCGTTTGTGAGGGAGTGTCGCTGTTTCCTGCTGTTGCTAGGCTCCATTCTCTGTCCTGAGTTTCCTCCTCTCCCTCTTCTGAAGAACCCAGGTTTAGGTTTAGGACCTTACCGCTCACCTGCAAAGACTCAATTCCAAACACTGCCCATTCACAGTACCCCCAGGACTTGGATGTGAGCGGCACAGCTGAACTGACTATAGTTGAGGACTAAATAACAATTACAGAATAATGTTTTGGGTGTGGTGTTTTCCATGGCTTATCTCATTTCATCCTTTTGCAAGCCCTGTGAAGTAGATGTGATCTTCCCACTTTCCTTTTCGTGGGAAAAACCAAGGTTCAAGGAAGTTGTACAACCCTGTGCACAGAGATTCCCCAGGACCCCTGTCTATTACATTAGGGTCACCCTTCGCCATCAGAAAGGAAAAACAACATGTCTGAAGAAATACACATTCGTAGCTCCGTTGCTGAGGAGGTGGAGACAGACAGATCCCTGGGGCCCACTGGCCGGCCAGCCTAGCATACTTGACTTGTGCCAAGCAAAGTATGAGGCCCTGTTTAAAAGCCCAAGGTGGATGGTGTCTATGGTTACGTTGGCTTTTTCCGAAGCAAGAGCACTGACAGGCCATGTAGACGTGGACTTCAGGAGGACTGCATTGATTGTGCCTTGTGACTGGGTCTGAGTTTCTTGCTTGGAGTAAGCAATCATAAATCCTTCACGGAGCTATGAGTGAATGAAGAAACACGGTGTGAGAAACAAGGTCAGGGTTAGCCGAGACAGCCACGTGCTCCTTACAGCCCAGCACTCCTTAGTTGTCAAGGGGCCTTGAGAGAGGTCCGTTGCTCACAGAATTGGTATTAGAGTTGTCTCAGCCGCTCTGTCCCAATTTCATGCCATGTTGTCTTGAACAGGTGCTGTCCCTAGACTTACAGTTTAACGTTTGGCTAGAGTTGCCCTCTGGACTAGGAAGGAGCCTGTCCTGAGGATCAGGTGTTGAGGGTCTGGGCATACTCTCCTCCGATTATCTCATTGATGTTTCTAGACCAACATCGGTTAAGATGTCACAGCGGCACGAAAGAGCTCCACACCTCCCCAGACGAGTCTTGACATCATCTGTCCACATTCATGTCCTGACTCCTGGTCCTTTGATTTTATCAGAAGCAAATACCTGTAAGTGAGGGAGCTCATTATACCAGTGCATGCATTGTGCTTGGACAAACAAAACCAGAACTAGAAACAACATACCCGCTGTTGTGAGAACTTCTGAGCCTCCCTGTGCTAGACTGTCTGGTCTGTGAGGATGTGAGTTGTGCTTGTTAGTTTGGGAAAGAAAAGTACTGTCTTAGTCAGCATTTATTTCTGTGAAAAGACACCATGACCGAGCTATTTAATTGGGGCTGGCTTACAGTTCAGAGGTTTAGTCCATTGTCATCATGGCAGGGAGCATGGCAGCATGCAGGCAGACATGGTGCTGGAGAAGGAGCTGAGAGTTCTATATCTAGATCTGCAGGCAGCAGGAAGAGAGACTCTGGGCTTGGAATGGGCTTTTTTGAAACCTCAAAGCCCACCCCCAGTGACACACTTCCTCTAACAAGGCCACACCTCCTAATCCTTTCAAATAGTGACACTCCCTAGTGACCAAGTATTCAAATCTATGAGCCTACAGAGGCCATTCTCCTAGGTTTCAGGGAGTGGTCCTAGCCATGTAGATGCTTTTAGGGTTGTCTAAGTATATTTTATTCTGAGCAGGGCATCCCCCTTATTAGCAAAAGCTTTTGTCTTCCTCAAGAGTCCCCAGAGAACAGAGCCAATAGGACATCTATCTAGAGAGATCTCCATCTCTAAGCTCTCACCGTATGAGGAAGGAAAGTATAAGGAATCTGCTTACATCATTACGGAAGCTCAGAATGGTCAAAATCTACCGCTGACAAGTTGGAGACTCAGGTGGGTCAATGGCACAGTTCTGTTTGGGGTCCGAAGGCTTGAGAACCAGGAGAGCTGCTGCTCAAACTTCCAGAACAAACCAACCAACCAACAAACAAAACCAACTTGTCATTCAAGACTCACAAAGAGCCAAGCTTTCACTTCAAGCCCAAAGACAAGAAAAGACAAACGTCTCAACCAGAAGAGCTGAGCAGAAGAACTTCCTCTTAGTCTTTTCAGGTCAGGTTTCGTTAGGTTGGAGGGTCAGTCCCACCAGGAGGGTCATCCCCCTTACAAGTCTATTAATTCAAACATTAATCTTATCCAGAAGAGGTCACACAACACACCTAGAGTAACATCTGACCCAATGTCTGGATACCCCGTAGATACACACAATCAGGCATCGTACTTTCTCCGTGGCAAGCATTCTTCGTTCTTAGCTCTGGTGAGGCTGAAGTGCCAAGCATGTGACCTTGGTGTCCTTGGTGAAGCCAAGCCCAGTTGAACCGAGTTGGAGAGACCATGACAGAAATCTAAAAGAGGGTTTTAGCAATGGATGTTTTCTTCTGAGGTACCATTGGCTTCCTTTGCCTCTGGCCTGACCATGTTGGTATAATTTTTTAATAGGTGATGGTAATTATCCTGCAGTGAAAGCTGCCTGAGGTCCTTTCCTCTGGCTTACACTGAGTCAGCCAAGACAGTACTTGTCTGAAACCCATTCCTGATAGCCAGAGGAGGGCTCCCATCAAAACACTGTGCCCTAGCCAACCTTTACCTGTCCATTAGCAGTTGTAACTTGCTGTACACACTAAGAACAGCTGGGCATGGGAGGGAATAGTGGGTTCATTTCCAGATGTTTGATGAGTCACCAGTGGTGCCAGTCTGTGGAGTTGCTCAGCCTCCTCCCTACCCACTGTCCTTCCCCAGCTGAAAAGCACAAGCTGTGTTTATACTTGGAACCCACAGAATACATTTAAATGGTGAATTATTTTATTAGCAAACTTTAAAAAAAAGTCATTTAGTCTTTGTAATATCCAAAGTCATCTTAAAGTAGGAAAGTAGTTACATTTTGTAATTTGGCCATCCATGCTTAACAAAGTAATTATCACATAAGATTTGTTGACCAGTTTGTCAGGCGCCCTAACAACTCAACGCCACACACCAGAAGCCTTAGTGCAGTCGTACTGAGCTGCAGGGTCCGCCTTCCACTGCTGCTTCATTGTTTTTACCATTCCCAGAGGCTCCATCTCATCACAGGCAGTCAGGAGGTGGATGGACATGGACTAGCAGAATTTTTATTACATTTTTATTACAGATCCGAGCAAATAGTAACCCTTAGCTAGACCTGCACAACTGTGCTCATTTCAGATCATAATGGATTGCTGTATTTCCCATTTCACTCTTTGTACATGGAGGAAGACATGGTGGGGAAGACAGCTGGAGTCCTGGGGTGATTTGAATTCAGGTCTGCTTTACCAGCTATATGACTTTGGGAGAGTTACCTAACTTGGACCTGTTTCTTTGTCGAAGGGATGAATATACATACATACATAAATGCATGCACACATATGCACACATATGTACACACATGCATACATGTACATATACATGTACAGACATATGTACATACATGCATATGTAATAAATAATAAAAGTACATATAGGTGTATTATACCATAAGTGAGGTAACCTTTGTCATCATTTGGCTGATTATTATTGTTACTGCTCTGATTTTTTCGAGACAGGTTTTTGCTGCACAGTCCAGGCTGGCCTTGAACTCTTCTTCCTGTCTCTCGCTCCTGAGAGAAGGCATCCTAGGGCATGCTGCCACATGGGGCCTGGCTCATTAGTAACTGGAGTTTTTCTCTTGTGAGTTGTTCCTTCTCTCCTCAGCTGTCTCCCTATTATTGCGTTATTCATTTATAACTTCATCTTCATCGCTTCAGCAGACAATTGCTCAATTAAACGTGTTGTGCGTGTTTGCTGTTATGACAGAGCACATTCCGAAAGGTGGGTGCAGAGGGCTCCTTTGTTTCAAGGTTTTGCGTCTGTGGTTTTGGTGACTCAGCTTTGGGCCAGTGAGATGGCTCAGAGGGTGAAGGTGCTCGCCCTGAGTGCCCGACAGACACGAGTGCCATGCCCAGACCCCTCGAGAAGGAGACAATGACGCCACAGCTGTCGTCTGATCCTACACAGGCCCCATGGCACATGGAGGTGCACGCGCGTGTGCACACACACACACACACACACAGACACACGCAGACATGAACACACACAGACATGAACACAGACACACACACAGACATGAACACACACAGACATGAACACAGACACACACACAGACATGAACACACACAGGCAGCATTACCGTGTACTACTGTGTGATTACCGTATACTACTGTGTGATTGATTGCTGTATATACTGTGTGGTGCAACAGCTTGCTTATCTAGGACAAGGGAAGCAGTTGTTTTGGCTACTCCTCTCATCCCTCTGATCAAATTACCCAACATAAGCAATTTAAGAAAGGAGAGAGAGGTTTATCTGGGCTCATGGGTTAGCGGGTCCATCATGGTGGGGGAGGTATGGTTGTTCGACATCCATCCCTGGCCGCAGGAAGTTATGGCATGGCTTGCTCACATCTCAGCAGATGAGGAATCAGAGAGCTGAGGCTGGAGCCAGAAGCCATGCCCCCTTCAGTGTCCACCCTGCACTGTGCTGGCTCTGTGGCAGTCCCAAGGTCCCACAAGCTCCCCCAACAGTGCGTCTGCTAAAGACAGACACAGGGCCTGTGGAGGACCTTTACAGAAGGGAGCCTACGGAGGGGTCGCCTATTTGTCCTTGCTGTTTCATTGTTTAGCATGGCTCTGGCAGACAGTAGACGGTCCACACATCTTTGAATGGACCACTGGATATCCATCTGTCACCTGAGAAACACCTGCGGAACAGCTTGTTAGGAAACGTGTTGAACAAGAAAGGACTCAGGCTGGAGATACACTCAGCAGCTGAGAGCATCCTTCTGCACCAGACCCAAGCTCAGTTCCCAGTACTCACCTGGGGCTCAGGCTGGAGATACACTCAGCAGCTGAGAGCATCCTTCTGCACCAGACCCAAGCTCAGTTCCCAGTACTCACCTGGGGCTCAGGCTGGAGATACACTCAGCAGCTGAGAGCATCCTTCTGCACCAGACCCAAGCTCAGTTCCCAGTACTCACCTGGGGCTCAGGCTGGAGATACACTCACAGCTGAGAGCATCCTTCTGCACCAGACCCAAGCTCAGTTCCCAGTACTCACCTGGGGCTCAGGCTGGATACACTCACAGCTGAGAGCATCCTTCTGCACCAGACCCAAGCTCAGTTCCCAGTACTCACCTGGGGCTCAGGCTGGAGATACACTCAGCAGCTGAGAGCATCCTTCTGCACCAAACCCAAGCTCAGTTCCCAGTACTCACCTGAGGCTCAGGCTGGAGATACACTCAGCAGCTGAGAGCATCCTTCTGCACCAGACCCAAGCTCAGTTCCCAGTACTCACCTGGGGCTCAGGCTGGAGATACACTCAGCAGCTGAGAGCATCCTTCTGCACCAGACCCAAGCTCAGTTCCCAGTACTCACCTGGGGCTCAGGCTGGAGATACACTCAGCAGCTGAGAGCATGCTTCTGCACAAGACCCAAGCTCAGTTCCCAGTCCTCACCTGGGGCTCAGGCTGGAGATACACTCAGCAGCTGAGAGCATCCTTCTGCACCAGACCCAAGCTCAGTTCCCAGTACTCACCTGTAACTCCAGCTTCAGGGAAATAGGATGCCTGTGGCCTCAGTGGGCAACTGCACTCATGTGCACATAGCCACGCACAGAAATAGACACAGACACATAATTAAAAGTAAGATAATTAATAATCTTAGAGAGGGTTGCAGTGAGATTCGGGAGACTCCAGAAGGGAATACTGACTGCTGAAATGCTGATCACACTTTGGGACACTGGTACATCAAGGCCAAGGGGACAATCAGATTGGGATGCCTGCAGGAGTCACATTAGGCAGTGTGGTCACAGCACAGGAAAGCTGGCTACAGACCATTTCAGGGTGTTTGGGGGTTTGAGGGCACAGAGTTGTGGAAACTAGAGCAGGAAGAAGAGGCCAGACAGAGAGATAAGGAGCACAGGATCCCCTTAAGATTGGCCAGGGATGGAAAAGGAGTTTTGAATAGGAGCCAAGTACAAATGTAGAGTGTTGGAGAATCTGGAGTTGTACATCAGCAGTTTCTTTTTCACAATTTGGTTGCAACACGAAACAAAAACAATGATCCAGCTCAAAACTCAGATACCTCTAAGTTGTTTGTATAACTGGGCTTCAAAGGTTTCGTTGAGAATGATTCTGGGAAGAACACTGGTCCCTGTGCAGATAAACAAAGCGCAGTCTAGGTTGCATGTTCTGAGGCTCCTGTCTACCTTGGTTAATCTCCCCCAGCACTTTGAAAAGTTCCTCAGGCTTCCTTGCTGCCCCTGGGGAGCTCTTACTAAAGAATGACCCTCTGTGAGGCAGGGGACTTAAGATCAGCTTTAGAAAGCATGTGGGCAGGGGCAGTTTCAGGATGTCAGATGTGGATTTTCTACAAACTCACTGTGCGACTTAGTATATATTGTGCACTTTTGTGCACATGGACTTATTTTCAAAAGATAACTTCCCTCAATGTTGTTCTTTCTAAGCTAGGAGTGTTAAACATGTACAAGGCCCTGGGTTTAATGCCCAGCATGAAATAACAACCATAAAATGTTCCTTCTATAGTGAAGGCTTTTATACCAGTGCTCTCCTGTAAAATATAAAATTCCAAACCATATATATGTACACATACACATGCATATACAATTTCAAATTTATATATATAGAAAAGAGACATAGTTAACTGTAAGAATATATTTTAATCAATGATTCCCAAATATCTTTATTTCAACACATTATTAAAATTCCATCTTTCTTTAAAATTCTATCTTTCTTTTACAAGTACAGGACATTCAGTTCAAGACAGTCACATTTCATGTATTTAATCATTACACGTGGCAAGGCATGTCTCTGCATGAGTCTTAGGTAGGAACGAAGTTCACTTAAGGGGGTTCATTTACTGGCCCCTGCCCATAGCCCTGTAAATTCCCTAATCATAGCTTCATACAATCTGCTGAAAACCTGGTAAGGAGCCAGGCCTGATAGCACAGGCCAGCTAGTTCATAGGCTGAGGCAGGAGGATTGCAAGTTTAAGGCCAGTTTGGGACACTTAGCTTGACTTTGTCTCAAAAGGAGGGGCTGATGAGATGGCTCAGTAGATAAAGGTGTTTGCTGCCAAGGCTGAGCATCGGGGATCTGTTTCAATACCTAGACGGTGGAAAGGGAGAAGAGTTCCTCAGGTTGACCTTTGACGTCCCTATGCATGCACACATACACAGAAAAAAATTAAAAAGCAACGCATAAAACCCTAGAGTATTTAAGTAAAAAGGGCTGGGGATATAGCAAGGTGGTAGAGTACTTGTCTCGTGTGTGTGTGTGTGTGTGTGTGTGTGTGTGTGTGTGTGTGTGTGTAGCCCTAGGTTCGGTCTCTGTTTCTACAAAACTAGATGCTGGTTCACAGTCATCCACAAGGACTCAACAGAGGGAACGTGGGAACCTTAAGGGCAGTTTTCCCATGGAAGGAAAGAGACCTGGGAAACCCCTCTGCTCTGTTTGACAGGCTCGTGGTTGGAACACTGGGTCTGGAGCAGTTACTCCTCATTTGGGGAAGTTGTGGACCTCCAAGGAGGGGGAGCTTCACCAAAGGAAGTGGGTCAGTGGAGGGGGGGCTGAGGGTTTTATACCCAGCTCCACTTCCTGTGCACTCTCTGTCCTGTTCCTTCAAGCTGTGAGCAATGAGCCTTCCCAGCTGCACACTCTCGCCGCCATGCAGCTGCGGCCGTCACGCCTTCACCTCGCAGTGGGCTGTATCCCCTCAAACTGTGAACTGAGTGACCCTTCCGACCTTGAGTTGCTTCTTGTCAACTAACTAATACCCTCTCTCCAGCCTCATTGTAGTTCCCAGAGCCCCAGACTGAACAAAAGGTTTTTTGTTTGTTTTCTTTTGGTTAGGAGAAGACTGATATGGAGACAAATTCTTCCCTGAAATAACGAGGCAATTTTATCATTTGTTTATTTCATTCAGTACAAATATGTGTATATTTTGCTGTAGGAATTTTTTTTTTTTTTTTTTGGTTTTTCGAGACAGGGTTTCTCTGCGTAGCTTTGCGCCTTTCCTGGAACTCACTTGGTAGCCCAGGCTGGCCTCGAACTCACAGAGATCCGCCTGTCTCTGCCTCCCGAGTGCTGGGATTAAAGGCGTGCGCCACCACTGCCCGGCTATGCTGTAGGAATATTAACAAACTCAATTCGTGAACATTTCTCAGACCCTGCTGAGGAAACCTGTACCATTGGATATTTCTAAAATCTGCAATTTTTGAGGGTTCAAGTGGTGTTTTCAAGCTTTTTTAATGGTAATTATGGGAAAATTTTACATTGTATCCTAGGCTACACACACACACAAGCTCGCGCACACACACACACACACACACACACACACACACACACACACACACACACACTCCTTTCCAGGAGTCTTGTGCCATGTGGACTACGGAATTTCTTCTTTCCATTCCTTGTTTCTAAGGCCACTGGAAGCTTTAGTATTTATTATCTGTGCTCACCCTCAGGTCTTCCCCCCACCCCAGGCCATGGTATCATTGTAGCCCCAGTTCTCAAAGTGGGTTTTTGTTTTGTTTTGCTTTGCTTTTCTGGCCCTTTTCCCCAAATGGCCTTCATTAGATTGGTTTTGGAGTGCCCTCGCCACGTAGCCTCTGGTTTTGTTGGGGGGTGCTGGGACTAGAACCCAGGGCCTCACACACCACAAAGCTCCACACTCGACCCCTGTGTAGTCTGTTTAAAAAGCAAATATTCCACAGTGTACAGCAGGCTCAGATGAGTGAAATGGAGCCAGAAGGACCTGTTGATCTGAGCTGGGTGACCCTGGCAGAACTGGGGAGCTTCCTTTGGTTTCCGATCTGTGCTTGATAATGCCTATCTCACAGGATAAAATGTGATTTCATATGAAGACTGCCTGGCCCAGGTTCCAAGGTCAGAAATGTGCTGTGGTAGTTAGTTCACTCTTGAAGGAAACTTAACCCAGTGTGGCTGAAACAAACGAACAAACAAACGAATGAATGAATGAATGAACGAACGAACGAACGAACGAACGAACGAACGAACGAACGAACGAACGAACGAATGAACAAATGAACAAACGAACGAACGAGAAGCCTAGCTGCACACAGTGGCAGAACAGAAAAACCAGTTTGAGGAGCAGCTGAATCTAAGCACCAGACGATGGTGTCTGGACTCTGCAGGGTCTGCCTTCCTTTTAGGTAGTTTTTTCCTGGAGATGACCATGATGGCCTGAAGCTGACCACAAATGAGGAACTGTCCACTTTCTAGTAGCTCTGAAACTGATGCTCATTGCCTTGGCTTTGATAGTGTTTGCATCCCAAAACCAATCACTGGCTGCTGCTCTGATTGGTTAGATCCAAAGTGGAATCTGTGGTGAAGATTCTGTATCTATTCAAACCACAAGTACTGATGGTGGATGTGATAGCTAATTCTTTTGTCACCATGAGAGGATTTCAAACCACATGGGAGCACAGTGCTGGCTAGGAAGTGGAGACAGGAAGACCCGTCCTGAATGTGAGCATCATCAACCCACGGGCAGGCTGGTGGAAGAAAGTGAGCCGAGCACCAACACAGGCATCTCTCTGCTCGCGGACTGTGGGTGTAGTGTGACCAGCTGCCTTACATTCCTCATGCCATGATAGACTGTTCCCTATAATGTGAGCCAAAATAAAGCTTTTTGTCACAGCCACAAAAGGAGTAACCAATACAGTATGGGAGGGGCTTCCCAGAGCATGACTCATGACCGTTGTGTTTTGGTTTATTCTGTGGTCGTGCTAGGAATTGAACCCAGGGCCTTGTGCATCATCCTTCCCTTCCCTTCCTTTTTAACTTTTTCTTCTTTCCATTCCTCCTCCTCCCATCATCACCATTTTTTTGTGGAGCTGGGATCAAACCCAGAGCCTTGCTCATGCTGGGAAAGACCGCACCAATGAGCAATATCCTCACCCCGAAACTTAGCCGAGATCTAGTGCGGATGGATCCTGGAGAAAGACGCCCACGTGCATCCACTGCACACACTATTCTCAGAGCAGTGCTGTGTGTAGCATCGTGCTTGCTCTTTAATCAGGGAAGCATTGCTGGAGGCAGAGAGATGGTGGGAACAGAGGTGGACAGGGAGATGTGAAGAGAAGACCCGACAGCCTCCTTAGTCCCAGCCTGGTGCCAACTCTGATTCTCCGTACCTGTTTCTGGTGTCAGTTGAGATTTAAAGATTTATTCATATTTATTTTATTTGTGTGAGTGTTTGCCCGTGTGTTTGCCCATGTGTGTGTGTGTGTGTGTGTGTGTGTGTGTGTGTGTGTGTGTGTGTGTACCACATGCATACCTGGCACTCACAGAAGTCAGAAGAACACGGATCTCCTGAACTAGTTATAGACTCCAGTTGTGAACTGTCACGTAGGTGCTGAGAACCACAGCCAGGTCCTCTGGAAAAGCAGTAAGAGCTCTTAAGCACTGGGCCATCTCTCCACCCCACACCCCACCCCCACTTTTAACCTGCTGAAACCAGTCCTAAGCCACAAGAAGCTTTGAAAATGTTCCTGTGTCTATTCTCAGTGCTGTGAGTTTCTGGGAAGGTGGTTTTCTGGGAGAGCTTAACCCAAATTCTCCCTACACTTTCCTCACTGCCCTCTGCCAGGACAGTTTGGTAGTCCTGCAATATCAAACTGGGACATCTCCAGTGACCTCGTGGAAATTGTTTATATAAATTATAATGCACATGCGTGTGTTTAAAGTAGTGTAAGGATGGGGCTAGGGCATGAGATGGCTCAGTGGAGGACCAGGGTTCAGTTCCCATCACCTAAGTCAGGCAGCTCACAACCTTCTGTAACTCCATCTCCAGGGGCTTGGACACCTTTTACCATGGGCGCATGTGCGAGCATGCACACACACACACACACACACACACACACACACACACACATAAAAATGATAAATAAAGTAGTGTAGGAGTTCTTGCATCTAATTACAGATAAAGTTAGGATTTTTACGTAACAGCTGGCATGCACCCTTTAATGTAAGCTTTTGTGGGGCTGTGTGTCTGCTCTTCACGCCAGTCATATGATAGGCGCTCTCACCAAAGCTACCTCACAAAGACGGAAACAAAAGTACCGCAAGATTGACTAAGTCGCCCAAGACCAGGAGCTCAGAGGGAGAGGAGCTGTTCTTCTCCAGTACTTCGGGGAGCATGAGAGATGGATGTTCCAGGTTCCAGTGGCCACTAGGGTTTGGACCAGACCAGTGTGCGAGCCCAGGAAGCTGTCTCTCTAGCCTGGCTTCCTCAGCACCTGAAGGGAGGGCTCTTGCCCAGGGGTCTTTTGGACATTGAATGGAGTGCAGGGAAGGCCAGTGCCTCCTGGCTGGCTAACTCCAAGGTCAGTGGATTGCTGATCTTGACACCGTGGTGGCAGAGTCCTGTGCGGTGTGTGGTTCAGTGGCTTCATGTTACTCTGGTCAGATCCTGGGGAGGAACAGTAACTTAGGACAGGGCAGGTATCTTTTCCTGCACTCTCTGGTGTTTGCCCTTTTCTCTGACTCGAGTATCGAGTGAACTGGGACAAGCTGGAGTTCACAGATCAAACAGAAAATGTACTGGGCAGCTGCGCTTAGCCCTTCTCTGTGCACCCCCTGTGTTGAGGAACAGGGGAGGACAGGAGGAAGGAAGGACAGATCACCCGTAACTCTTCCGCCAAGAGATAATAACCTTTCTGATCACTTTCCAGATTTCCTTCAGCACACTCTGAGACCGAGGTGGGCTGTGCCTGCTTTGTGTTTTGCCATGTGGAGAGACACGGAGCCAAACCTTTGTGCCTCCCACCCACATACCCCGCCCTGACTCTGAATGACGCTGCTTGTCTGGCAGAGTGCATCTCAGGAATGTCCTCAGTGGGGTGGGGAACAAAGCCTTCTAGTCCCAAAGCTTCTTTGTCTGGCCTGGACCCTGGAGGCCACAGAGACCTGGAGTGTCTTGAGTTTGCTCTCGTGTGCCCTTGAGTGGCTACAGAGCTGGAAAGAGAGTGTGGAGCTTCTTTTCCTGGTTTCCTCTATAACTTTAGAAGGACCTCTCAGACTGCCATGTTAGGAGCAAGTGCCTGTGGCCTCCCACCCCCACCCCCACCCCCACCCCCGGCCACCAGCTGCCAGGGCAGGCCCCTGCCTGCTCATTTCAGGTGGGGACTGGAATTATAGCCAGGGACCGGCAAGTCCTTTGCCCAGGCTACTGAAAGGACTCATCTAACTTCTTTTATTAGGAGGAGCTGTGTGTGTATGTGTGTGTGTGTGTGTGTGTGTGTGTGTGTACTGTCCATCCATCCATCTGTCTGTCTGTCTGCCCGCCTGTCTGTTGGCCTATCAGCATGGTGTTCAGCAGGTGTTTTCTGTCTGCACAAAGACCTGTTTGGGCATGGTGGTGGAAGCCAACCCTGAGTTTATGTGGCCCTTGCCCATACAGAGCTTTCTGGGCCCCTAGTCGTGGGACAAATAGAAAAACAGTGTGAGTCACCAGCTAGCCTGTGCTGGTTGGCTGGGTGGATGGGAATGGAGCAAGGCTCTGTGGTGGCAGCCCCTTAGCAGGCCAATAGGCCTCCTGGCCTTTATGGCTTGGTGCAGTGTCTTCACTTATTACCACGTGAGTCTCTGAAGGGCCCAGTCTGTGGGCTTGGGGGTTCCAGCTGGCTCTTTGGCTGGGATTGGGACTCTGCTCCCCAGGGAAGTCTATTCCAGTTGAGAGGTCGGCCGTGAGCAACTCCAGTTGTTTCCTCAGCACTGTGAGGCGCAGCAAGCATCCTTCCCATGTCCTCCTCCCCTTGCTCACTCAGCTAATCTGGGAACACAGAGGGTGAGCCATAAGGAAAGCATTTCAAGTGATGAGACCCAAAAGATAGGTGAGAAAAAACAGATCTTGCAAAAATGATGGTCAGATGACCCTGGAAGGTCAAACCCAGTGGGGAGCAGAGCATTCACTGCTAGTAAAAAGCTTCTCCCCCTCAGCCTCTTCTTGGAGCTGGAGATAAAGAATGACCTCTGGAGTATTTATACTGGAGAAAGCTATTTACATTACTGGCCCAGTCCCGAAGGGTCCAAGTCCACTGAGGGGCCTGCTATGAACCTTGGGAGTGCTCATCGGCAGGATTAAGCTTTCACTTACCCAGCAGGATAGAGAACTGAGCTGGGAGGTATGTAAATACAGAAACATCTTTATTCCTTGTCTTCTTCATCCTCCTGTCCAGAATGAAAAAGAAAAACATTTCCAAGTGCATTTGAGTTCATGAGACAGGTGCAGGTCTCCAAAGTTCTGCGTGTAAATCAGAACTGAGTTGTGCAGTGTGAAGGAACCATGTGGAAATATTTTCACGGAGTAAAAGGACTGATCACAAAGCAGATCTTTGTGTTTTGATGAACTCATTTGCTCCATCATCTGGCCCAGTGGAAACCGTAGCCTTAACTTAGACTCACCTGGAAAACTTTTAAAGTTTGTGAAGCCCCAAACCAGCACTGAAGCAATGAGCACTCTCAGGGTGGGCCTGGAGTAAGGATGATTTAAAGTCCACAGGTACCTATGCTTTGTCTTTGGTGTGCATGCACTTAAGGCACAGACATCACTGGAAGTCACCAGTGAGGTGTCCTTGTGAAAACTCACTGGGATGAAGATGCAGGACTCTCCTGGGTGTGTAGAAGAGCCTGGTGGAGGAGCACAAAGCTGCCTGGCAGCCACACAGTGGAACACTACCCAGCAGGGAAAAGGGAAAGGTTTCTTGGCTACCCTGGACTGAAGAGCTGCCTTCCTCTTTGCGGGAAATCCATGCTCTTCAGCTGAGTATGCGGCTCTGGTGGAATGCACACAGAGCCAGCCAAGCCACACCCACCCTGGCCATCGAGGGGACACAGCATGGCCATATCTCCCTCACAGACCTGTGCATCGTGAATGCCTCTTGTTAAGTTAAAGGAACTGAGCTCTGAAGGTCAAGCAGTCCCCATGCTCTGGGCATGGGGAAAGGTTTGCCTCTTAAGCATCATTTCTGAGTGGTGGGTGTGTGCTTGATTGTGGTAGTGGCCAATTGTGGCTAAATATGTTTGCCAAGCATGAGACAGTAAAATGGAGTGTGGTTATAGCATGTGAGTTTTATCTCCATTAGAAAATGACACCCCCTCACCACAGAATGTAATTAATCCATAGAATGGGGTTACATTTCCCAGAAGAAGAAAGTATTCAACCTGTGACAACATGGAACCTTGAAACCATAGTGCTAAGTGAAAGAAGGCAGACCCCAGGCCACATATCCCCTGATCCCGTTCACAGGATAGATCCAGAACAGGCCAGCCACGGAGATGGGAGCAGATTAGTGTTAGGGGCTGTGGGGAGGGGGGAGGGGGAAATGACTCAGGGTGGGATTCTGCTGTGGTGATAAGACAAAAGCCCGGAATTAGATATCAGTGACAGTTACACAACATTGTATGTTTTCACACCCCAGGACTGTAAACTGTGAAATAGTTAAGATAGTAAATGGTGTGTGTGGGTGGGGGTGTGCATGCACACACATGTGTACACCTCTGTTTGGAAGAAAGAAGGAATCCGACTTCTTATTAAGAGGCACACACTGTAGGTTCATTCTTGGCACTTTTGAAGAAACGAGTGATTTGGACTTTGATCTCTCTTCTCAAGTATGGCGAAGGGGTATTTTTTCCGGGTGCTGACCCTGCAAAGCTGAGGTCCTTTGCCCATAGGGAACCTGTGCATTATTTTCAGCCTCACTGCCACCTCTGTGTGATGCTGTTGCTTCTCATGGAGTCCCTCCCAACATCCCTAACTCCCCTTGGCCCCCAGCAATTGCGTTCTTGAGGATGCTGTGGTGGTGTCTTGGTCTTGGGAAACTTCTGGAAGGGGAGGGATGCATGTATACTCATCTTTCTGGAATACGGTTTTATAAAGAGCAGGTCTGCTGAGGCTGGTGTTCAAAGGAAAATCAGGCTGAATCATGACTTTTCGGCAAATGTACCTGTATAAACAGAAGTGTGCCTGAGACCGTGAGGGACCCATGAAGCTCGGCCTGCTTGGTGTGCTGGGGAGACAGCTAACACTGGGAACCTAGGGACTGCCCAGGGTGAGGAAAGCTAGAGGGGGAGGTCCTGAGGAGGAGGGCGATGAGTCGGGCCATTGCACAGTCTAGCTCTGCGTGGGCTTTGGAAGTCCCAAACAAGAATCTTATTCATGGTTTGTCACCCGAGCAGACAACCCTGAACTTTAACAGAGCCAAGATGGAAAGCCCGCACAAGGGCCTACAGTTTCTAGAATGAACTACATTCTTATTTTCCCCTTCATCCACTGAAGGACAAGAAAGAAACCGAAATGAAAGCGTGGGGGACGGTGGGGGTGAAGGGAAATGTGATGAGCAGGGTCCCTGAACCTCAGTGGAACAGCCACATTCCTCTGAGGGGTGGCCTGCCCTTCTGAGCCCTGGGGGTTGGAGAATGTCACAGGGGTTGGTGCAAACTGGCACAGTGCCTCTGTTGATTGTTATTCCCAAGAGCCTGTAGCCAGAGTCCTGAAAGATGTCTGGCGAGGACTGCTGCCTCTTGGGTCCTTGGCACCTTGCTAGAGGTCTGTTATTGTTCACCTTCCTTGTGAACTTAATGGGACTTGGCATCACCATTGAACCAGTCCTCTGGGTGACTCCCGGGGTGTCTCCAGAATGGTTTAATTGGGCAAAGAAGACCCACCCTAAATGTCAAGCAGCACCTTCCGAGGGGCCGGGGCTCCGGACTGAATGAAAAGGGGAAGGTGGCCTGAGCACCAGTGTTCATCTCTCTCTGCCTCCCGACCGTGGATGCAGTGTGCCCGCTGCCTCCCGCTCCTGCCATGCACGCTTTCCCTGCCCCAGCTGTCCCCTCACACGGGGAGTCCAAGCCAGCCCGTCCCTCCCTAAGTTGTGTTTGTCAGACACCTTCTCACAGTAGTGTGAAAAGTAACTAATACAGTACCCAAACCCACAAAGCCTGACTCTTGACCACACGGGGCTCATGTCTACCCTGACATGACCCAGGATATTTGGCTTGCCTAGAAAGGAACCAGGGGAGATGGAGCTGGCAAGGGAGCTGAGTGGAGCTGGTCACCTGCAGCTTCATGGAGAGAGCACTTGAGCAGACTGTAAGTGGCGTGGATCCAGAAGAGAAGGTTACGGCGTGTGCTGGTCCCCAGAGTCTCACACGGGCCTTCGGGCCTGTGTTTCTTCAAGCTATGTCGCTCTTAATGCTTGCCCTTCCCCTAAGTGTTCTAGAAAAAGGGAAGATGTCAGTCTGTTCTCAGAGCAAAGCAAGCTGGGTGCTGCCGTGCCCACCCCACCCACTGTCCGCCAGGTCAGGAAGCACAGCCCCATCCACGAGACGCATGTCTGGTGGTGGCATTATGTGCCTCTTAGGCATCCGAGTGTCTTCTCTTATAGACCCTGCATCTAACAGAGTGATCTTCAAGGACTCTTGGCTCCACCTGTCTCCTGCCTCCTCTAACCTTCCTGTTCCGGTCTCTGTGAACCGCCTATTGATTATGATGGACCAGAAAGCAAAATTTGTGGCTCTGATCACCCTCAACAGCTCGCTGGAAGTGACTCCAGCTGACAGATTGCAGACAGGAGATCTTTGAACTTGAACATACTTGGGTTTGAACCCCACTGTTACGATCCCTGGAGTTGCGATTGCGTTGGGTTTTAACCCAGCCTCAGTACTCCATTCCCACAGCTGCGCTTGCAAAGAGGCTGTGGGAACTGGAGATGGTGGGGTAGAACCGAGGGCACAGTGCCAGCCGTCCTGGTTAGGCCACAGCTGAGGGCACAGTGCCAGCCGTCCTGGTTAGGCCACAGCCGAGGGCACAGTGCCAGCCGTCCTGGTTAGGCCAAGCTCTCGTCATTACCGTCTCTACTTGAGCAGTTATCTGAGTGATCTCCCTATCTGTCCGTCCCTCTCCACTTCGTTCAGAGTTTCTCACCTCCACTTGCTGGACGAACACCCTGGGGTGGCTCTGCTCACTGTCTTTAGTCTCAGATTCATGTTCTTCTTCTGAAGCCAGTTCCCCACCGACCCCCATGCCTTGTGTGCCTGTGACACAGACAGAGTCCCTCTCCCAGTAAGCTCTGTGAAGGCGTCAATGATCAGTTGTAAGCTCTTCTCCCAACTAACCTTGCCCAGTCCTCTGTACTCCTAGAACCTTGGAGACATTCCTATATTAATCTGACTTCACCTGTGTGTTCAGCAAACAGCCCTGTGGGTGTTAAGGACCCCTCTGAGGCACTTTTGTCTCCTTGGGGCCAGGCACACACTTTGTACCCTTTGGCTTAGTTTGCATTTGCTTGTGCGAAACGTAAACAAAGACTGTTTTCCAGAAATGGGTAGCTTTTGGGAAAGGATGAGGAAGTGAGGAGGCGTTTGGCATGTCCAGTGTCATCCTTTTCCTCTTTGGGTCGTTCTGAAGTGGTGGCAGAGGCCTGGCCTCTTCGAGAGGTCCAGAAGTTCAGGGAAAACACAACCTAGACCCCGGCCTCCTAGCAAGGCCCTTTCACTTTTCTTGTCCACCAGAGCTAAGAGCAGGGCTGCGAGGCCCTGTGCGCACAGCACCCTTGGTTTGCGATGGCCCCTCCTCTGAACTCATTGTAGTCTCAGCAGATAGGAAGCTTGTGAATAGCTGTTCAAAATACAACAGACCCCCACCAATTAAGGCCTGAGATTTTAAGAATCTGATTCTGTCTTTTCAAGATCTCCGGGACCAGCATACATCAACCCTGGTTAAGTACTTGTTAGCTTTATAGCAGGCCAGGTTTGTTTGCTGGCTGCCAGTGTTCCAGGTTATGAGGTTGTGTAGAGGCATTCCCCTCTCATTTCATGTCACGTAAGAGCTGTCCTCTCCCCTCCCCCATTTAAGTCCATTCTAGCCATTGCCAGGGCTGTTCCACCTCTGTCCATCTGCCTAGGTCCTGCAACATCTCACTGTGCATGAGAACATGACTTCCAAACTTAGTAAGCCTGGGGCCAAGGTGGGGGCTCCAGCAGAGAGGCCCCTCTGGCTCTGGTGGTAGAGCCTCACCCAGTGATGGGGCTGCCAGGATGCTGGCTTCACCCGCTAGTGATGCTTCCCATCACTTGTGGTGCATCCCTTGTGGTGATGTGTCTCCTCTCTATCTAATCAGAAAGACTGTGTCCCGACTTCTTGGGTAGACATTTGGCTACCCGGAAGCTCCCGTCTTCTCTGCCCTATCTCCTGGCATGCCCAGTGCGCTCTGCTTTTCTCTTTCTCTGGTTACTTATAACCTGCTTGGTATGGCTGTGGGTCTAATCAGCAATGCCAGGAAGACAGGGGAGTCGGGGGTCGGGGTAAAGAGGCACAGACTTCCAGCAACCGCTCACTGGCTCCAGAGCCCAGTCATGGTTGACACAAGCCTGTACAGTCCCAGCCCCTACTCCAGAGGCTAAGTTAGGAGGATTTCAAGTCTGAGCCAGCCTGGACAACACAGTGAGTTCAAGGCCACCCTGGGCATTTTAGTGAGACCCTATCTCAAAAAGTGAAAAAAGGCAGGGATAGAGTTCAGTTGGTAGAGTGACTGCTAGCATGTGTGAAGCTCTGGGTTCAATCCTTACATTGAAAAATTGATAATAATGATGGTGATGATGATGATGATTGTGATAGTTGATGGTGGTGGTGGTGATGATGGTGATGGTGGTGGTGGTGGTGGTGGTGATGGTGATGGTGGTTGTGATGATGGTGATAATGGTGGTGGTGATGGTGGTGATGGTAATGACTCACCTGAATTACCCAGGAGCATCCCTTCCTCCAGCCACATCTGTGAAGTCCCTTTTGCTATGCAAAGCAGTGTAGATGTCTTTTGGACCGTGATTTAGCCTTCCTAGAGGTCAAAGCTGGTAGCATAGGGTTATTTTCCCAAGGAGCTTTGCTGTCGTAGAGGCTAGCCAGGATGCCTCAGGAGGGATGCTATGGAGAGCAAGGCCTGGGGATGGACAGCATTTAGACAGAAGGGGCACTCCCTGTAATGTGTGGATCCCCAAGACGGTGGAGTGGGGTGCATAGGCTTGGCCGTAGAGTATGGCAACAAATGTGGCAAGCGGCACTGTGAGACTGGAGAGAGATAAATCAGGAAAAGCTCTTTGTCAGAGGCATCCATGAACAGGTATGCATTTTAGAGAGCTGTGTATCCAAACTAGATCAGCCTTGGAGTTATAGCATTTCAGTGATGGGAGGACTTTTTTCTCTTTTTTTAAATTGAAATTTTTTTCATACAATATATTCTGCTCATGGTTCCCTCCATCTCCTCCCAGCTCCCCACACATCTGACTCCATGCCTTCTTTCTCTATCTCTTTAGCAAACAGACAGACAAAAACAAAACCAGAATTAAAAACAAAAACAAATAAAAAGCATAAGACACTCCCCACACACATACTCAGCCACACACACACACACACACACACACACACACACACACACACACCATAAAAACACAAAATCAAAATCAGAAACCATAAGAGACCAGTAAGATAAAGTATGTCCAAACAAAACAATATGAGTAAAAAAAAAAATCTGCAGAAGCACCATTGAGTTCTTTTGGAGTTGGCCACCTACTGCTGAGCATGGGGCCTGCCTCTAAGTGTGGTTAATACACCCTGTGAGACTCAATCAGAAAAAACTAATTTTTCCTTTGCAAGCGGTTGTCAACTGGCGATAGCTTCTTGGTCAGGGACGGGAGCTCACGTTTACTTCCCCGTCTGAGCACTGGAACTCGGTCTGTCTTGGACCTGTGCAGGCTTGTGTGTGCTGCCACAGTCTCTGTGAGTCCATGTGTGCATCAGTCCTGTTGTGTCTGGGAGACACTGCTTCCTTGGAGTTCTCCTCCCCGACTGGCTCTTACATTCTTTCTGCCTCTTCTTCAGCATAGATCCCTGAGCCCAAAGGGGAGGGGTTTGAAGAAGGCATCCCATTTAGGACTGGGTATTCCAAAGTCTGCACACTGCCCAGTCGTGGGTCTCTGTATTACCTCTCATCGACTGCAGGAGGAAGCTTCTCTGATGATGGCTGAACAGGGCACTGATCTGTGGGGAACTCGGAACGTCGTTAAGAGTCATTCACTACTGTGTTCCTTTAATAGAACAGTAGTATTTGGTTTGATGGAAGGACTGTGAAAAAGAAGTGTTTGTCTAAATGACTTGAGAAGGTGAAGTTGCAAGACCAGTGTTCTTGGAGAGAAAGATGAGACTGATAAGCACTGCCGGGAGGGGTGTGTGTGTGTGTGTGTGTGTGTGTGTGTGTGTGTGTGTGTGTGCAGAGCTCAGCAGCCAGCAAGGCCTTTGGAGGGTGTTTTCTTCTTGTTAACTGTGAAGGCAGGCATTGGTAATGGAGGAGCTACCCTCTGAATATTTGGCCAGCCTGGCCACCGCCACTTCTCCAGCAAGTGGTGAGCCTGTGGCTCCCTTTGAGGTTGTCTGTCTCAAATTCAAGGGCCTATTTTTCTCCCACCAAGACCCTGAAGCCAAGAATGCCCTTCCCGAGCCAGTGTTTCTCCCAAGCCTCACAGGAATCCCTTCCTGCTGAGACCACAGGTCCTTGGTGGGGTGTTGCTGGGTCTGCAGAGAAGCAGTCACTGAACACACTCTCTTGTGTTTTTCTCTAGCCCTGGAGCAGCTGCTGACAGAGCTGGATGACTTCCTCAAGATTCTGGACCAGGAGAACCTCAGCAGTGCAGCCGTGGTGAGGAAGAGCGGCCTGACGGAGCTCCTGCGGCTTTACACCAAGAGCAGCAGTAAGTGTGGGCCTGGGGCGGCAGTGCCTGCAGTGCTCACCTGGTCAGGCTCGCACAGCATAGTGTCATGGCGCCTTTCATAACACACCTTCATTTTTCTCTTATCTCTGGAGGCCAGCTACCTGGGAGCAAGGAGTCAGCAGGGCTGGCTCCTTCTGAGGGCTTTCTCCCTCTGTCCTCACACAGCCCCCTCTGGGTGTGTCTCCTAATCTCATCTTGTGAGGACTCCATCCACATGGCCTAGGATCACAATAAGAGCTCAGTTTTAGGCTCTATGTCCAAATTAAAGTTCTGAAAGCCTGGGAGACAGGGCTTAATATATGAAGGGGCACAGTTGAACTCAAAACTGTCGTAGCCTGAGTTGGCAGGGAACCCTCTACATATTCCACATATCAGCTGGAAAGTGGGATTTTAAGTTCAAAGCCCTCTCTTTGCTGGCTGAAAAGAGAAGAGACAGGAAGTTGAGAATGCCCATGGCTTCTGTTTGTAACAGGAAGTTGTTACAAATGCCTGGGGTTCCCTTGTGTACTACCCGAGGAGACTGCACTTGTATGAACTAGTTTCTTCAAGACAACCCCATGTGGTTGGTGCTGTTCCCACACAGGGAACTCAGACTGTGGAGTTTCAGTCCTTAACTAGTATTATGTAGCCTGAGGGGAGAAGAAAATATAGCTTTAAGATTGTAAATTGTAGAATCACGAGTTCATAATTTTTCCACCATTTCTTTTGTGGTAGAATTCACATATAACAAAGTACACAGACCTTAAGTGTGCAATTCAGTGACTTTTGACAATTGTATACACACCAGAGTAACCCCTATCTAAAACTAAACAGGATACTCCTATCAGCCAGAAAATCCTCTCATGGGCCGCGAAGATGGCTCAGTCTGTAAAGTCCTGCAGTACAAGCTTCTCCAGACCTGAGTTTGATCCCCACCACCCACAAAACCAGACACTACAGTGTGCACCTGTGTTCCCACGGGGAGGTGGAGATGGGCAGGTCTCCTCTGGGTGCTGACCAGGAAGTGTAGGTGGAGAAGCAATTGAAAAAGATCCCCAGTGTCAACCTCTGACCTCCACATGTACCTGCACAGGTGAGCCCACTCACGTGCAAACACACCCACACTTGTGCACACGCACATCTAAATAAAAGAGGACTCATACACAGGACACGTGAACACGTGGAACACAAGGCAAAGAGTGATTAAGGACCAACATTTCTAGCTGGCCTCTGACCCCCACATGCATGTGCACATACAATTATTTATCTTAAATTCAACCTTGCTCTGTTTTCTCTGATCTCCTTCCCATCTCCACTCCAAGGCAGGCATTGCTCTAATTTCTCTTGCCTTAAGAAGGTTTCTCCTCTGGAATCATGTGTAAATGCCATCATGCTGTGTCTACTGTGGAGCCCTGGAGCCTCACTGGGCTGGGGGAGTGCCTACAGTTTGTTCTTTCATCTGGGGTATTGAACCCATGGCTCCCTTTGCAGACTCTTCGGAGCTGTGTGTGTAATTTGTTTCTTTCACTGCTGGAGTAGTCTACCCTTATTTACTCGTTGATGTCTGTCTGGGGTGTTCATGTTTTTCAGCTGTCTAGCTCGCAGGCTGCTGTGGATGTTCCTGTATAATTCCTTTGGACGGATGGTTTCTTTTCTAGCAAATTCAGAATTGCTTTTAGAAGAAAAGCTTTGTGAAATCTCAACAGCTGAGTGCAGTTGATTTTTATTCCAGGTGTTTGTGACTAGATGTTCTATGTGGGGACAGTAAGGACCATCAGAGGGCATCCAGTCCATCTGCCCTTTTACACGAGTGGCCATCATCCCTGCCAGGGGAGGGAAGTGTTCACCTGCTCCAGCTGTCACGGTCCAGAACGCTCCCTGAATCTAGCCTGAATCTGGCGGGCTGCTCTTTGGGGCTCCCTTTCCTTTGTTCCCAGCAGAAAGTGTCTTTTCCCTGTAGGGCAGTGATGTGGGAAGTTTAAGTGTGTTTCTAGATTCCGGTAGCCATTCCTTTCTGGAGGAATCATCCTGGCTACCCACTCCCTAGCATCAAGGGCTCCCCTTTCCTCTCTCCAGGTCACTGCACAGTTCCCAGGCTTCCAGCTTTGTAGCAGCGTCTGCCGGGCTGCACATCAAAGCAGCCCTGGTGGGAAACGGAGGGGAATCCACACTACAAAGAGGGAAGGTTAGAAGAAGGATGAGTCACCTCACAGAGGACTCATTGATGGAACCCTTCAGACAGCAGGATCCCAGACCTTTAAAGATGTAACATTGTAACACTGTCATAAAGATGTAACACTGTTATAAAGCTGAAAGTTTGTAACAATGTTATAAAGCCCGTCTCTGTGAGGAAGCCGGCTGTCATCTGGTGCCAGTGTACGGGCAGTGCCTTCCATTGCGGATCCCTTTTGGCATAGTGTGCTGCATGGTTCCTGTGGGGTGGTCTTTATCTTTCCGACTTTCCCTGCTACAGATCGATGGTGGGGATCTGATCAGGTGTCTCCAATGTGAACACTTCCAGAGATCCCCAAGTCCACTGATGAATATGCTCAACCACGTTGAGGCTTGTGACCACCGCTTGAGATTCTCAGGGGTGACACCCACGTGTTAGTTGCTACTGCACACATCTGAGAACTTTGCCTTCTGACATTCTTTGCGCTGCTTAGACTATAGGGAATTAACACAGATGGTACCAACGGTGTTCTGGGACAGCGTGGAAAGTGTACAGTGACTCAGATTATGTCATTTAATCCTTACCTCATATTTCTGAGGGAATTGGTGTTATGGCATTTACCAGTGAAGTGACCTAGGCTTGGCAAGTCACTTGCCCAGAGGGCCCCCCCCCTCCGGTTGTCACCGGTGAGCCAGGGCAGGCAGACCTAACCATGGTATTTTCTCTCCAGTTCTGTCACCTGGGCTAAATGTGCAGTCCAAGACTGAATCCTCAACACCCCCACCCTCTTACAGCATGTGTCTTCCTCTTGACACCTCCCCCTCCCCCCACCTCACTGTGTCTACAGACTTAGCTCAGTCTGGCCTTGGAGGGGAGACACTCTGCTCACTTGAAGAAAGACTGTGTCTTCACATGTATGGTGGAATATGGGGGGCGGGGTGCATGTGTGTGTCCATGTCCATGTGAGTGTACATGTGTATGCATGTGTGTACCTATGTGGGTGCTTTCATACTTTTTAAATGGGACCCTCTATCCTGGTTTTCTGAGCTTTTACGTTTTAGCTTGGTAGGCCCCTGTTCTTGGCTGATGACAGGGCATAGATTGAATGCTCTTCTATCAGGGACTTGGCAGCCTACATACGCCTTGCCTTTGTCAGTAAGAAACACGTCCCCTGCTTCCCTTCCTTAAGGCTGCAGCATGTTCCAGTGGTTGCCCCTCTGCAGGAGGCCCTGCACATGCTCTGTCCATCCAGCTGTGGCCGAGAAGTCCAGCCCTCCCTCCCTCCCTCCCTCGCCCCAGTTCTGTGAGAAGTGCCACACTCTGCAGATGACAGGTCCTCCTGCTGCCTCTTGGTAGGCATCTCAGTCATAGGGCTTTCAAAGAAAGCCAGAAGCTTCAGACAACATTACAATGAACGACTTCAAGTAAAATTCTGTTTATGTGCTGGGACTTATCTGTAAGACAGCTTTCTGGCTGTGGAAATGCTAGAACAAAGGATGTGATGGTGTAAAATTGTCCTCCAGAATCAAGTCCATGTGATTGTCAGTTTACAGTCTCTGGGAATCCATTTGATTTTGCAGAATGGTGGCGAAGCATGCTGAATTTGAGGTGTTGTGATCTCCCCTACTGTCTCCTTAGTGTGAGCCTTTAAGTTACTTGCCTCTAATCTCTGTCAGCTATGAACCGATCTTTCTTTTTCATACTCCCTACATTTGAGTTTTGTTTGGTCCACAGGCAGGCTTCATCTTGATGGTCTTCCATGGGGCAGAGAAGACCACCGAGGCTTAGAGATCAGGGGTATTTTCCAGACGTTGCCACTCATAGCAGAGCTTGGCAAAGCCCTGTCTCTCACCTCTCTCCACCCTCTGTCATGCCAGTGGAGATACCCTGGCCGGGCCGAAGCTGCTTACTGGTCTGGCACGGCTGGACACTGAGATGGTGTGGCTGTGACTGACAGCCAGAACCCATCTAGCCTCCTCCTGACCCTCTGGGTTCTCGAGCTCTTTTGCAGGCCCTTGGCTGGAGTCAGCAGTCTATGGCCATGGAAGAGATTGGCATTGAATTGGATCCTTTGGCAAAGGTTTGCATTGAGTCTATCCAACCACAGGAATTTGCCGGCTATGTGTTGCTAGGAAATGCAAATCATGGGCCACAGAGGACCATCAAGAGGGTTCAGAAGAAATCATGAAGGGCTTCCTCAGAAGCCTCCAAGAATGGGTGCATAAGGGTTAAGAACCAGGCATGTGGCAGGAGGCTGGCTCCCCTCTGCCAGCAGGCACCAACCAGAATGGCGGCCTGACCTATACATCAGTAATTTAAAGGAGGGTGTGGGTTGTATTACTACAAGTTTCAATTCACAACACAACAAAGGACTGGTACTCTCCCCTCCCTATGTCCAGACTTCTTGCCCTGAGTGTTTTGTTCACTCACCTGCCCGTCCTCCCCAGCCTAAGCTGACCCCACCTCCACCCTGGGCTTTGGGAGCTAAATGTGCAGACCCTAAGTGTGGTTTATTTAATCTAGACACTTCTGATTTTAGTCTGTTATGATGATTCATGACAAAGGCAGATGGGAAATATCTGACAATGCCACAGGGGTCCAGAGGCTTCTTTAGTTTGTGGAATGTGCTGGAGCTCTTTGAGGGATGAATGCCCTTTCGTTTACCCATTCCGGTCCTGCAGCTATCCTCTGTGGCCTTCCCACCTCCATCCTCCACCCCCAGGGTAGAAAGCCAGCGGCCAGCATCTAGCCATTTCTGCATTGGAAGTCTTCCACCTGTCTCTGTGACTAGCTCTTTTATTTAGCTTTTTCATAATTAATTGCCTGACTTTATTTCACATGTATGGTGTTTTACCTCTATGTGTCCATGTATCACATGAATGCCTGGTGCCTACAGAGGCCAGAGGAGTGTGGTGCAGCCCCTGGAAATGCAGTTGCAGGCTGTTGTGAGCCACTTCGTGGGTGCTGAGGACTGAACCCCGTCTTCTGCAAGTGCAGCAAGTGCTCTTGATCACTGAGCCATCGCGCCAACCCAGTGCTTGGTGCTCTCCCTGGGCCCTGAGCATGTGAAGATACCTTGGTGGATACTGTCTCTTTCTAGAAGCAAAACAAAGTCACACGAAGCCACATCTCCTGTCTTTTCCTCTGCAGGTTCTGATGAGGAATATATTTACATGAACAAAGTGTCAGTCAACAGGGAGCAGAACTCAGCATCTCCACATGAAGGTACAAGGCCTGAAGGGCTGCTGGGCTGCCTGGCTCCAGGCAGAGGATCCACAAGCCTCCCCCATCCTCCTCACCTCCCTCCCGGCCAGCCGAGACAGGCCCAGGGGTTTATTTTTGGAATGCGCATTTTGGTTAATGGTATTTTGGGCTCATATATTTTTGGATGTTTCAATGGGGCCACCACCTTCTTGCCTATTGGACAAGGAATATGTCCCTAAAATCTCTTGGCTTTTCCCAGCATCATTGCAGGAAGAGGAAGTCGTAATTCAGACATTCTAGGAGAGCAGCCGTGTGTGGCGCTGATCCCACGGTTCCAGCCCTGCCTCTTCGGGTGAAAGCCTGCTTGGGAGGAGGGAGGAGAACTGCTGGTGTCGGCAACTGTGACATTAAAAGATGAAGCTCGCAGCACACTCCCGGGCAGCATGGCTTCTCTCCCGGAAGCACTTGGGGCCTTGCCCCTGGCACCTAGCTCCTCTGCCCAAAGCACTTTCTCTTAGAACCTCTGGTGTGTGTCTGGCCCAGAACATTCTAGAACATTCAGCAGCAGGGCCACAGGAAGGTTTTTCTCTAGGTCCCAAACAGAAGGACTTAGAGAGAGGTGGGAAGTCCCCGGAGACTCCGCCATGTCCTGATGAGGGCTTGCCTCAGCCAGCCTGTGCTGTCTCGCTGGGCTGGTTGAACTGGAGAGACTTGGAAAGCTAACTTCTTTGGTGTGGTGTGCATGCCTTTTCCCCACCCTCCCCCACCACAAGTCAGGGGCTGAGAAGCTCAGGCAGTGCCAGTGTCCGCTCTACCTTCTGGGTAAATGGTGGGAGGAACGAGCCATAATCACCAGGTTGGTGCTTTGTGTGGCTCAATATAGTGACTGGCAAACAGCTGCCCTGCTTACCGAAGCTCTGTGGCTGGGCCATTTTTTAAAATGGGACAGGTAGGAGAGGGCTGCAGAGGCTTCCAGAAACCCCACGCTGGCTACTTCTGAGGAATCTGTGTCTGGCTGGCCATTGCTATGCCCTATTCTTGGAGGGAAAAAAAACCAGCTTTGGTTCTCGGGATTGCCTGCCTGGGTAATTAACACCTGCTCAAATAGAATACACAGGCCAGGGACAGGACAAGTGAGCAGACATCCCTGGATAATGAGACCCTTCCGCCCCTCACTGAAGCCTTCTCCTCTTGCTGCCCACAGCGCCCAAGGAGCAGGGTCCACTGGCCAATGGGGAGGCCAGCCAGCACTCCTCAGCCCCACAGAAGAGTCTTCCAGATCTTCCTCCACCCAAGTTGGTGAGTGTCGGGCGGGGACACCTGATCCACCTCCCTGACTCGGGCTCTCAGCTTGCATTTGTTCTCATGAGTGTCTGGCCAGTCCTCCCAGCCTCTGACACATTCTGAGCTCATTCTACGCGCAGGACACAGCCCGGGGAAGTCAGAACACAGGAAGCCTGACCAGGACCCTCCAGGTGATGTGAGCAGTGTGCCTGGGGAGGCTTCACTAAGTGTCACCTACACCTAACACTGCAGGGCCATAAACTGTTCTGGTCACCAGACCTTCCAAAAAGGTAATTCTTAGCCAGGGGTGGTGGCTCATGCCTATAATCCCAGCATTCAGGAGGCTGAGGCAGGAGGGTCTCCATGAGTTCAAGGCTGGCCTGGGCTACAGGTGAGTTCCAGGTCAGCATGGCCTAAAAGTGAGACTTTGTCTCAAATATACAGAACAGAGAAAGGATTTGTACCACATTGCACCTCATACTTGAAACCCACCAGTGGGTCTTGTGAAGCTGGGAAACAGACTTCCTGTTCCTAACGTGGTCCCCTGCTTGCACCGCCTGCCTGCCAGCAGCTGAGCAGCCTCTTTACATTGGCTTTTCACTCACTGCCCTCTGCCCCTGGGGCTGGTTCTGCCTCAGGGACTTTGTACTTTCTGGACTACTCCCCAGGCCCTCTCTTTCCTGCCCACACACATGTGATGATCATACTTGTGCCCCTAAGCCTTCCTGCTCACTCTGCCTGAAGCAGTGCAAATCTTCATCCAGTGTTTCCAGAGGAGCAGGGTCAGGTGATCCAGGAGGAGGAGACATGGGAGTCATTACCACCCAGGCCTCCCAGGCAGGATGCATGGCACTTCCACCCCACGGCCTGAGCCTCGAGAATCTCCTCAGTCGGAGATTCCCCCTTCCCTCTCCTGACTCCAGAATACCACAGTGCTACAGGAAACCTTCACCCAAATGCTGGGTCTACAGTACCTGTCTGGACCAGAATGGTGGTCTCTGTCCTGAGCTTGGGATGCATGTCAACCCTGAACCCTGACTTATCCTTAGTAGCTAGGTCCTCACTTCAGTCCCCACAGAGTCAGAGGAGCCCAGGTCCTGCCAGCAGTGAAGGGCAGCCAGGGGTCTGGAGCGAACTCGTGGGTGTGGACCATGACTCAGCTGAAGTCTTTCCAGGCTGCGGTCTGCACAGCCAGGTGCTGTGGTCACCGCAAGAGAAACAGATGTTTGCTGGCCACAAGTTACCATCTTGGCATGCTCACTGTCCCTGCCCCCCCCCCCTTAACCATGACATTAGCACTAATCTCAAGGGAGCTTCCTGATGGGGAAAAAGCTGACACCCCCAATGGCATTTCCATGGTCAGTGTGGGAAGGGGTCTACCCACTTACTGTGGCCCCAGAACTTTCCATAGTGTGCTCCCCAGGGAAAAATGCACGGGTGCCCCGGGTCATCTGGGTTACCCTTCATCTTTGGATCTTATGTTCCACGTTAGGGACTGGTACACAAACGACCTCAGCCCTTTGGTCCACCCACCAGCTACCTGCTTTGTTTAGTACCATTTTCTCGCACTGGCTACACTTCCTTAGCATGCACAGTCTGGATTTCTCCAGGCTGCATCCAGCTAAGATAAAAGTCCCCAAGAGGCAACCGTTCCCTAAAATATGTGCTAGTTGGCTCTTTGGAGAACAAGCAGAAATGTGGATCTTGGTAAATTCTGCAGCTCAGGGGGGATTCTTCCTTGTCTTTTCTGATGGCTGATTATTTCAGCATTGAAATCAAATGTCTTCTGCATCCTCAGTTAATGACCATTCCCTTCATTAGGGTTCTGTTACTGCGAAGAAACACCACAACCAAAAGGCAAGTTAGGGAGGAAAGGGTTTATTTGGCTTACATTTCCACATCACTGAAGGGAGTCAGGGCAGGCACTGAACAGGGCACGAACCTGGACACAGGATCTGATGCTGACTACTGGCTTGCTTCCCATGGCTTGCTCAGCCTGCTTTCTTACAGAACCCAGGACCACCAGCCCAGACACAGAGCCACCCACAATGGCTCCCCCATCAATCACTAATTAAGAAAATACCCTACAGCTGGATCTTATGGAGGCCTTTTCTCAATTGAGGTTCCCTCCTCTGAGATAACGCTCGTTTGTTTCCATCAAGTTGATATAAAACTCTCTGCCACAGTCAATCTTCACACTTTATTGATGGTCCTTAACACAGTGGTCTTTTCTCCTTGGCCCCGGAATATGAGGCTCTCTGTCCTTTACCTCTGATGATGTCACTGTCTCATGGGACATTGGTGTTTTTGTATTTGGGGGCGGGGTAGTAAAAACAAACACTTACTGGACACCTAATATTGCCCTGCACAGTTTAATCCTCCGTGACTCCAGGTGACAGACATGTGTGCTTCTTTTTGTACTACAGCCCAGACAAACCGATATCCACTGTTGGGGTTCACCACACAGTCCTACGCCATCTCTAATGATGCATCTACAGTAGATTTTACTTTAGGGAGAGTCTCAAGAAACCTGCCTGGTGCGCTACCCCTAAACAAGATGGCCGGCCTCCCCTAGTCACAGACCCTGTGTTGATGAGTGCGAACCCTGTGACAGGTTCTGTTCTCCCACTTGTTCTGACAAGTCCCTCCCTGACCCAGGGCCAAATTTTGGGTGCCTAGAGTGTCCGTCCAGACAGGACCTTCTTCCTCACAGGGAGGCAGCCAGTTTAAGATGTTCAAGCCCCAAGACTGTCGGGGAGAGAACTCGTCCCTCAGACCCCGAGGGAGGCAGCACTTGGAGTCAGAGTTGGTCTCATAGGCTGCCCTTCCCCAAGCTGCTGGCCGAGCAGATGACAAAGCAGAGATTTCCTACCAGGTGCTGGCAGCAAGGCAAGGATCAGCTCTGGCAGCTTCTGAGTGCCTACCTACTGCGTGCAAGGCCTCAGCAGGGAGACAGCCCCGGGGCAGGCCACTGCTCAGAAGCCACCTCTGCCAGTGGACACAGTTTCTGCTGTCACTAGGATATGACCTCATGACCCTGCTCCTTCCTGTGTGGCTGTGGAAGGAGAAGGGTAGGGCAGAGCCTGCCTCATGCCTGCTCTAGCACCGGAAGCCAAACACAGTGGGGTGGGGACGGGTATTAGACCCGGGATTATGTAGGCCTGCCTCAGCTGACGTCATGATAGTCATGGGGGTGGCTGCTTTGGTCATACCCATTGTCCTTTCCAGACAGACTGCAGACCGTGGGGTTGTAGAGGCCCCTCAACAATTATAGTTACCTCCTTGTGTTTCATGTGGGCCAGGCCTGTGACATTCTCTCATATTTAATTACCTGGCCCGTGTGTGTGTGTGTGTGTGTGTGTGTGTGTGTGTGTGTGTGTGTGTATGTGTATGAGAGACAGACAGACAGAGAGAGGATGCACACATGCAGAGGCCAGAAAAGGTGTCAGATTTCTTCGAGCTGGAGTTGCAGCCATTTGCAGGACACCCACCTTGTCATATGGGTCCTCGGACCCCAGCTCTGCTTCCCATGACTCTGCAGCAAACACTCCTAACCTCCGAGCCATCTTTCCAGCCCAAGCCTCTCACACTTCGGCTCGCGTACCCCAAAAATGGCCCGGCTAGGATTCTTCCTTAGAGAGGAGGCAAACAAGGCTTAGCGGCCATCCCATCCCCCAAGGCAGAGTTCCTGCTCCCCGGTCAACTTGCTGAGAGTCTAGCCAGGCATATTTTACTTCCGTCTTCCCTCATGAAAGCGTCACCGTGGTTGCTCCCAGGGTGCCCCCATCTGAAGCTGCTGGCTTTGTCTGTTTGTGCTACAGATTCCAGAGCGGAAGCAGCTCACGGTTCCAAAGATTGAGTCTCCTGAGGGCTACTACGAAGAGGCTGAGCCATATGACACCTCCGTCAATGGTATGTCCCAGGGGCTGGGGCCAGAGGGGTCTAACTGCTATAACCCACGGGCTGGTGCTGATTCATCATTTGGTGACAGGCAGGCTCACCTTGGGCTCTTAGCAGAGGCAGACAAAGTGACACCACACAGGAAATGGCCTCGGTTGAGAACGGGCCAGACAACGCTCAGTCTTTGGTCTGTGTGAAGTGTCTAGTCCCCACCTGCCCGTGAGGAAAGACTGGGGATGCTCACAGGAGCAGCTTCCTGTATCTATGGGGTTCCAGACTCCTACCTGGTGTAGGAGAGGTGTGCTGGCCAAGGGGCCTGTGGCCCTGGGCAGGGATGGATGTGGAGGTCAGGCTGAGTCTGCGGGAAGCACTCATGCTCTTTCTCTAGATTCAGTTACTATGCTCCCACTAGCAGGGCAAGAACAAGTGTGTTCAAAGGAGAGCACAGGCCACAAGTAACTCAGATTTTGTAACAGGAATTGCTAACCAGTCTTATTAATAAAAACAAACAAACAAAAAAAAACAACAACAAAAAACCCAGAGCCAGATATTGGGATGAATGGGAAGGATCAAAGAAACAGAACAAGCCACAGCCAACCTCAACTCGCTAACTCCTCAGCCAATCCTGTTTCCACTAATCCTCAGATTGAAAGCCTCTGAGTCCTCACCCCTGAGGGTCTCAGTTGAACTGCTGCTTAGTTCCTGTCTCCTCAGGCCTTATATACTGTTCTCCACCCAGCCATGTCACTTCCTGGGATTAAAGGCATGTGTGCTTCCCAAGCAAAGGCATGAGATCTCAAGTGCTGGGATTAAAGGCATGTGCCACCATGCCTGGCTCTGTTCCCAGTGTGGCCTTGAACTCACAGAGATCCAGAAGGATCTCTGAGTCCCCCAGTGATAGAATTAAGGGTGTGTGCCACCACTGTCTGGCCTCTATGTCTAATCTAGTGGCTGGCTCTGCCCTCTGATCCCCAGATAAGTTTATTAGAGTACACAATGTATTGGGGTACACAATAAATCATCACAAGATCTTGTTTGGGGATGGCTGTTAGGGCAGAAAAACGAGAGAGTGACTCTGCCTGCTGAGGAGACGCAGTGAGTCCGACACTGTGACCTCGGACGGGTGTCTGAGCTGTGGGGGACAGACCAGGCGCGTAACTGCACAGAGGATTCTGGGCAGAGAGAAAAGCCTCCAGTCAGGGATTCCTTGGTGTGTTGGACGAACAAGGAAGCCACTGTGGCAGGGCAGGTGAGGAGGGGCCTGTGAGGGGCTGCTGGCCATGGTGGGGACTTCGCTCTCCTTGAGTGGGACAGCAAGCTCTTCTTTCAGGTCAGTTCATGACCCGCCTAACTTAGGATCTGGACACTGCTGTGCAGGCTGAGCTGGATGCTAGAGTCCTGCTCTTCTTGGCCAGGCTCCTCAGCTTGCGGTTGTCCTTTTCATCGCTATCATGAGACCTGAGAGAATTCACCTGAAAGGGGAGAAGGTTGGGAGACTCTGCTTCAAGATGGGGCGGACACACTGCTCTCGGCTGCTTTAGACCTGTCAGGGGACAGCGGTGGGGGACGTGTGCGTCGGGGGACCACGTGTGAGGCGGGGGACGTGGGCGGCGGGGGACGTGGGCGGCGGGGGACGTGTGTGGCGGGGGACGTGGGCGGCGGGGGACGTGTGTGGTGGGGGACGTGGGCGTCCGGGGACGTGGGCGGCGGGGGACGTGGGCAGCGGGGGACGTGGGCAGCGGGGGACAGCGGTGGGGGCCGTGGGCAGCGGGGGGCCGTGGGCGGCGGGGGCCGTGGGCGGCGGGGGACGTGGGCGGCGGGGGACGTGTGCAACTTGCTCACCTCAAAGCCAGCAAGCGAAAGCAGGGTGGGGAGGTGGGGCCCTGTGACCCCTTCGAGGATACTCCCATAGTTAGGACCTCTCAGGAGCTTCTGCTCCTCTATTCAAGCCTTTGTGTACACACACACATATACCATGTTTGTGCCCAGTGCCCAAGCAGGCCAGCAGAGGGCATCGGATCCTCTGAACTGGAGTTTAAGTGATTGTGAGGAGCCATGTGGGTGACTAGAACCAAACCTGGGCCCTCTGTGAAGACAAATGCACCTAACTGCTGAGCCACCTCTCCACCCTCAAAGACTCTGCAGAGTGTCTCTCAGCAACACCACACTGGGGACAAGTCTTTGACAAGTGGCCTCTAGGGACAGAACATCAAGATCAGCATCTTCTCAAGTCCTCCTTCCTCCTTCCTCCGTGACAGTGTTTTGTAGTCTTAACAGCACTTTGCAAAGGTCAAAGGTGAATGGGAATGAGCCTAGGTGAAGTAGAGCCTTGTACATTTCTTCAACAAAAGGACCAAAATGAGATAGGACCCAGAACACTTGGCCTTTTCTCTCTCTGCTCACTCACCTGTGGCCCCCAGTCCCAGGAACTGTGTGGGAGGTGAGGGCTTGCTGGGACTGGGGATATGATAAGTGGTTGGCATTGTGGGCAGATGAGCTTCACCTCAGCCCACTGAGCCAGTGAGGTCCTGGCGAGTCACAGCCAGGCTGTGATGTCAGACCCAAGCAGCCAAGGGTGTGGCGATGCTGTCTGGGTGCACCCTGAAGGCAGAAACAGTGACTCACCCAGGGAGCACCTCCAGTATCCTGAGCCATCTCCTCTCTTGGGTGTGGCCCCTGCCAGCCAGGACCTGTCTTCTAAACACACAGGAGCAGACACTTCACCTCCACACAAACGAGTGGTCACAAACACCCCGCCTGCTGCTGTCTGCCTCACACCGTACATCCCTGCTGGCCACCACCTGGCCTGGGGCTTCTCTCTGTCAGCTTGAACTTTCCAGGTGAAATGAACCAGGAAAGCAGGTGGTGGGAAGATTGCCTGTCTCTCCTACCACCTGGGGACAAGAGCTCTGGGGCCAGTATGGGGAGTTGGACATCCTTGTGACAGAGAACTTTACCTATGTGGCAAGCCAGGACAGCCCTCACTTCCTGCCTGCTGTCCCCATGTCTGTTCGAGCAGGGTGACCTGGTCGCAGCAAACAGGAAGGAGCGCTAAGCAGAGGTGTTTCTCTAGCTGGTTGGCCAACAGGACTGTACTGGCTTCCCTGACAAGGCCAGGTGTTGGGACTCCTGTCCTGCCTTATCACCAGCGTCCCAACTCTGTTCCACTGAGCCAGGATCTGCTCTCTGAGCAAGTGCTAACAGTGCTCTGAGGGCTTGTACTTGAGACACTAAGGGCCATCTCTGCCCGAGATATCACAGTCTTCATGCTGATGTGCCGAGCCGGGGAAATACCAGTTGCTATAATTTGTAACTCCCTGGCATTGGTTTCTACTCTGAGCGGTGTGACATTTCTGTGTAATTTGGGTACTCAGGTGCCTCTCATGTTTGGCTCAGTCACCCTCCAGGGCCAGAGCATCCTCTGTAAAGAGAAAGTGGGAAATGCCTGTCTGTAGCATGAATCTCAAAGAGTCTTATTAATAAAATCAAACCTGGAGCCAGGTATTGGGGTGAATGCTGGAAGATCAGAGAAGGAGAACAAGCCACAGCCAACCTCACCTTGCTAGTTCCTTAGCTGGTCCTGTTTCCTCAGACTGGAAGCCTCTGAGTCCTCATCCAGAATGAATCTCAGCTGAACTGCTGCTCAAAAGCCTGAAAGCTTAACCAGCCAAATGCTTCTAGTTTCTGGTCTTCACACCTTATATACCTTTCTGCCTTCTACCATCACTCCCTGGGATTAAAGGCTCACTTCTTAGGATTAAAGGCATGTGTCACCATGCTTGGCTGTTTCCAATGTGGCCTTGAACTCACAGAGATCCAGAGGGATTTCTGCCTCTGGAATGCTAGGATTAAAAGCGTGTGCTACCACTGCTTATCCTCTATGTTTAATATTGTGGCTGTTCTCTGACACCAGATAAGTTTATTAGCGTGCACAATATTTTGGGGAACACAATACCACCATACCTGTCTGTGTCTTAAAAGTACTACCCAGACATGGGATATGTCCACATGTCACTGGTGCGGACTAGTGGCCACCTCTAGATGGGAACAAAGCCAGTAAATGACATCCTTTGCCTCCCCGGATGAGTCCACACCTCAGAGCGGACAGCAGTGAGTAACCCCTGGTGCAGTGGGTCTCTGCCTTCCTGACACTGCAACCTTCTAATACAGTTCCTCATGTTGTGGTGACCCTCAACCATAAAATTGTTTTCGTTGCTGCTTCATAACTGCAGTTTTGCTACTGTTATGAATCGTAATGTAAATGTCTGATATGCAGATGGTCTTATGCAATCCCTGTGAAAAGGTTTAAGTCACAGGTTGGGAACTAATGCTAGACAGCCACATGCCACATCTGCGTCTCTGTGCTTGACGGGGCCTCTCTCTTTATCCTCTCTCCCTCTCCTCCCTCCTCCTCCCCTCCCTCCTCCCCCTCTCTCTTCTCCGTCTATGCTGTTGAACATCAATCATGCAGGTCACTATGGAGCATATCTCCCCACTGGAGTCCCCAAATGGGCACCGTTGCCTGAAGGAGTCATTTATGCCACCATCACCTTGGGTACTGCTTGTCCTCAGAGTTGGAATGCCAACAGTTTCTTGCTTGTAACCTTCTCTGAAATGAGTGCATGCCCCGGAAGGCCACTGCCTTCTTCCTGTCCCCATGGCGGGATCCTGCATGTACATAGTCATACACTTTTCCTGCCCAATGAGGGTATCACTGTGTTGACACTCTGCCTTCCATGAAGCCCTGCCTGTGGGACACTCTGCCTTCCATTAAAGCTGCACCTGTGGAACCAGGAAATATGGATACAAGACTTGTAGCTTTCATGGTGATTGGTCCTTGGCTCCTGAGGACTCTCACAAGACAGAGAGATGCATCCTGGTCAGGGTTATCTGCTGCCTTTCATTCCTCCTTACTCCACATTCCTGCAAGCCAGGGGTTTATTTGTTTGCTTTTTTAATATTTATTTTTATGTGTATTGGTGTTTTTGTCTGGGTAAGGGTATCCAGTCCCCTGGAACTGTAGTTACAGACAGTTGTGAGCTGCCTTGTGGGTGCAGGGAATTGAACTTGGGTCCTCTGGAAGAGCAGTCAGTGTTCTTAACCGCTGAGCCAAGTCTCCAACCTGCCAGAGATCTGTTTTAAGAAAATTCAACATGAATGAGGGCCTATTGTCCTTCCTTAGGATAAACACAATAGTAATACATTTGCCCTCACAATTCCCAAGCTAGGCCTGATACTAGGATTACCTGTCGTGTCTTAGCTAGCTTCTGGGGACCGCAAACCATCAGAACTCCCCACAAAGCATGCAGCACCATCTCAGATGCCCACACTGGGCGCTGGGGACAGAGCCAGCGCATTCACACTTAGCTTTGCAGCCTCTCTTGGCTGGTTCTTGTTCTGGAAGGAAGAACCACAGTGACCTGGGTGGTTCTCCTCCCCTTTTTACAGGTGCTATGGTACTGACAACTCAGGCAACTTACCCTAAGCACCCTGGCCACCATCTCCCTCTCAAATCAACTCCCCCGAGTTCTCTGTTGCCTGGTAGTCTATCTGCATGCATACCTGCACTTCTGCCTCCTGCCTGCCCTCTTAGGGAGTTCACTGAGTTGCAGACTCGTTTTCAGGGCTTTCATTGATTGTGGGTCCATGAATGCTGCCAAGTAGATGAAATCATACTGACTTAGGCAGCCCTCTGCTGCTCGCTATGTTAATGCACGCAATGTTCCTTCTTCTCTAGTTACTTATTTATTTTGGTGCTGGGATCTAGCTGAGGGTCTTGTGCAGGTTAGGCAAGAGCTCAATCTCAGTCTTCCTCTTCTTTTAATGTTTACATTTATTTATTTGAGAGTGAAGTGTAGGAGGTGGGGGGCATGCACATACTACAGCACATGCCAGAGGTCAGATGTCAGCCTTGGCCTCAAGCACCCTTGCCCAGTAAGCCATCTTGCTGGCTCCTCCTCTTCTTTTTTTGAAAGTTAGTCTCCCAGGATAAACTCTCAGGACTGGGATTACTGGATCAGAAAGTATGCACATTTTATGGCTCTTGAAACAACAGGTGGCCAGGCTACTTTCTGAGAGGCTGGTGTGAGCTTACAGTACCACAGAAACACAAGAGCTTAGGGTCCCCCTCTGGGAAGTGTCTTGATTTTCCATCTTTGAACATTTAATGGATATACCAGGTATGAATTATGAACTTGGTATCCTTTTGTTTTATATGTATTTGGTAAGCCAAGAAGATGAGCAGTACCATACTGCTTTCAAAGAAAACCGGTATGAAAATATTTAAAGTGTTATTTTTAGAAATATTGAAACAAAGTAAATATGTTTCTTTGGCACCGTGACTAGAATAACCACACAGTAGCCCTGTCCCTCTTTCCTATATTCTAATTCAATTCTAACTCTGTTTAACTACTATACAGGAACCCAGCTAAAAAGATAAAACAGGGACCCCCAGCTTGCCTTCTGAAATGAGTCACGGGATGCAGGAGTTGTTATTCAGTCTGCCTCGGGGACAGACCAGGAACTGCTGTGTGGAGGGCACAGGGAAGCAGCAGTTGGGGCTGCTTTTCTGAGTAGAGGGGAGTGTCTAGCGATGGGAGAATATTGAGCTCCTTGTCCGTTGGGGATTCAGGCAGAGTATCAAGATCACTGGTTAGGGGTTGTCACAGGAATCCAGAGTCCCCTTTTCTTTCCCATAATACTTTTTAAAGGATGGCTAGATGAATGTATTGATATATAGATGGGCAGGTGGATGCATGGAATGATGGATGCATGGATGGTTGGATATATTAATGCATGGATAGATGCACGCATGGATGCATGCACGCATGGATGCACGCACGCATGGATGGATGCATGGGTAGGAGGTAGACTGATTATTCCACATGGTTTCACTGGCCTCAAACACAGCGATGAGGCTGGAGAAGAGAACCATGCTTGCAGGACAGTAGGGATATGAACTAGACTTGGAAGAAGGTGAAGTGTGCACCAAATCGTGCAGTCTGTACTGTGCTGTGCTGAAGGATTCTTTAAGGTAGAGCCTAAAGAGGCCCCTGGCCAGCAGTGGGAAAAGCTGTAAGACAGAGCCCAGGTAAGGAGCTGGGGGCTCTTCCAAGGAGAAGAGGGGGCGTGGCCTGGGGAACTGGCAGATTTGTTAAGGGCTCTGATCAGGCCTCATCCCATTGTTCTTGTTATTGTTGTTTTTCCTTTGGAGATAAGGTCTTACTGTGTAGATCAAGATGGCCTGGAACTCACAGAGATCCACCTGCCTCTGCTTCCCCAGTGCTGAGATTAAAGGTGTGCGCCACTGCACCCTAAACAAGGAAAAGGGCCACTTCTGAGAAGTCATTTCCTGCTATGGTTTATGTGGCCTCTTTTTTCTTTTTTCCCCCTGAAAAGACAGGCCCCTCCCAGACCTGGGGCAGAGCTAGATCCAGCCTGGAACCTGGAACCCCCACTGGCCCCAGAGGCCCATAGGGCAAGCATGCAGCTCATCTGCAGGGCAGCTCTATCTCATCAGGATTGTCTATGGATCCATGAAGATAGAGTTTGGGCAGGGAAATGTGCTCTGTGTTCTGAGTCGGCATCTGAGAAGTTTCTTCAAGAGGGTGGGGGTGGAAAGCCATTGAGGTTTTTCAAGGATGGGAGGGCCAGGTGGGTGGCAGCCTGGGGTCTCCAGCTGCTCCTGCCTGCTACCCTCTGAAGTGTTGCTTATGTGTGGATTCTCTTGCCCAGCTGGGCCCTGACTGATGAGTGGGTCTTCCTTGCAGAGGATGGAGAGGCTGTGAGCAGCTCCTACGAGTCCTATGATGAAGAGGAGAACAGTAAAGGCAAGGCAGCCCCGTACCAGTGGCCTTCGCCCGAGGCCAGCATCGAGCTGATGCGCGACGCCCGCATCTGTGCCTTCCTGTGGCGCAAGAAGTGGCTGGGCCAGTGGGCCAAGCAGCTCTGTGTGATCAGGGACACCAGGCTCTTGGTGAGTCCTCATCTTCTCTACTGGGGCCGGGGAGAGGTGGGAGAGGGGATGCTCCCTGATATGACATTGGGATAGAGACTTTGACATCAGGAGGTGTAACCTTTCCCTAACTTAAGACAGTGTGCAGAGTTCTGCAGGTGCAGACGGATGCATTTTGTCTGCATCAGGAAGATCTAGTAGTTTTAGATTAAGCTGTTGAAGTAGGAAAGTTGCTCATCCTCTCCTTTGCAGCTTATTTTTAGGAGGGGGGTTGAGGCAGGGTCTCACCATGTAACCCAGGCAGGCCTTGAACTCATTATTCTTTTATATTACAGACATCTGTCACCACAGTGGTCCCCTTTCTTCTTTTTTTCTGTCCCTTGGTCCTTCTAATATGATGGTGTGCCAACCCAGCGGCTCCCTCAGCCCAGCTCCAGCTCCAGTTCTGGCTACTGTTTTGGTCTGAGCAACCTGAGGACTGTTGGAATCCTCCCAAGAACTACAAAATTTAGCGCCACCTATTCTAAGTCAAAACCCACAGAGGAACCAGAGACTCGACTCTGACAATAGTTCCATTTCCTGATATTTTAAATAAAAAATTCACGGCTTTGAATTAGGTGTGGTTGGTCAGCTGCCCCGGAGTATAGGGCAAGATTATTTGAGTTTCAGAACTCAAGGCCAGCCTGGGCATCATAGCAGGACTTTACCTCAAAAACAGAACAAAATTGACAGCTTTGTGTCCTGACCTAAAGTTTTATGAGGTCTTTATGAACACCTTCCCTCTGGTCACAATCTGTCCATCTCACTCCAGATGTTTTTTGGAGTGGTCTTGCTAGCTATCCTGTGAGGACCTTCATTTTACAGTGAGATACTGAAGGGCAACATGTCTTCTCTGGTAAAGGGTGATAGATAGTCCCTTCCTTTGAGTTCCGTTATCTGACCATAAGCTTGATTTTCATGCCCAATGGGTCTTTTTCTGGGGAAGCTAAGACATGCAGAAAGGTAGAGAAAGAGTAGTTTGTCCCACGGTGGAGAAGTGAGTTCTGTCTACAGGGGACAGAGAGTCCTATGTCACTTAGTGGGGTGACACATTCTGAGAAGTGTGTCCTCAGGTGATGTCATTACTGTGTGAGGACCACAGGTTCTTACACAAGCTAGGACAACTGTGTCATTAAGGGAAGTGATTTTATGAAGCCACTGTGTGTCGCTGTAACCCACCAGTGAGCAGCACATCACTAAGTGGCGTGTGCTGTATTTGAGGAGCCCCTTCTCCAAGGCCAGAGCAATGTAGAACTATTTGGGTGATTCAGGTCCTGGACCATCCCTAGTCAAAGTCGGGGAGAAGGAGGCTTGAAGAAGAGAGAGAGAGGAATCTGATGAAGGTTAAGGCCTGCCTTAGGGTATCCAGCCCTATGGCTTGGGGATATGGTCAGGCTCATGTAGGCGAGGGGGGCAGTTCAGTGTTCAGGGGCCCCTCCTTTGCAGAATCCACCCCTCTACCCCAGCAAAGCAGCCTCTTTTATTTTCTTCCAGTGTTACAAATCATCCAAAGATCACAGCCCTCAGCTGGATGTGAACTTGCTGGGCAGCAGCGTTGTGCACAAGGAGAAACAGGTGCGGAAGAAAGAGCACAAGCTGAAGATCACGCCGATGAACGCCGACGTGATTGTGCTGGGGCTGCAAAGCAAGGACCAAGCTGAGCAGTGGCTTCGGGTAAGCGGAGGGCACCAGACCTCCAGATGGTTTTGTTTTGTTTTGTTGCCTTGGCTGTCCTAGAACTCGCTCTGTAGACCAGGTTGGTCTCGAACTCACAGAGTTCCACCTGCCTCTACCTTCCAGAGTGCTGGAATTAAAGCCATGTGCCAGCACAGCCCAGTTGACAAGCTGTTTTTGTGAAACCACTAAATGTTTTGAGATGTCTGGCCAAGCCAGTATCCTAGGAGGGACTGACAGGTACTTCAGTCCCTTCTGAAGAATTTTCAGGTGGTTATAGACTGTCATGTAGAACAGAGGGCCCACTATACAGACAGATGTGCAGTTTGTAGGATCTGGAGCATTCCTGAGCCATTATTTGACTCTGGAAAGTAAAACCTGGCGCACGCGTTTTGTGTGTGTGTGTGTGTGTGTGTGTGTGTGTGTGTGTGTGTGTGTGTGTGTGTGTGTGTTTGTGAAGTGATCTTAAGTTGGTTTTTTAATACAGGCAGAATGCTCAGCACTGGACCTAGTGTATACCAAGTACAGGACCCTTGGCCAGCTGAGGCCCAGAGAATGCAAGGGGCTGGTCTGGGTCTGCAGTGTTCCTGGGACCCAGGGCTGAGTTGCTGATTGAACTTCTTTCTCTTGTCCAGCTCTCCTTTTTGGTTTCTGTCAGTCCTGTCCATCCTCATACTCATAAGTTCACTCACACGTGTGCGTACATGCACACTGGCCTACACAAACACTGCACACATGTACACATAGTTATGAGCATATGCTTATACAGGGATATGCATGTGCACACTGTTCCTATGTCCAGTTCTCAGGACTGTTCCTCTGTCTGCTCAGACCTGCCTATCCTTCCCCAGACCCTCACCCTCTCTCCCTGGTCCCCTCAGCTCCTGTTGGAAGCTTCAAAGACAAGAGCACTGTGCAGAAGACACCAGCTTTGTGTCCTCCGTGCAGATAGGCGCAGAGGTGGCCTGGCTCCGAGAAGCTGCCCATGCCTGCAACATGGCAGGATGGTCAACTCCCTCCTAGGCAGGACCTCCATGTGTTCTAAGCTAATAAGGACAGGAATGAAGGTGCCTGTCCTGTGTTCAGTACCTCACACGGAGTCCTCACAGCTACGGTACCTAATGTTATAGATGCAGTGACTGAGACCAGACTGGGGTCGCATAGCTAGGCAGCTGATTCCAGGCCCCGCCTTCCTCCTAGGAAATGTTGGTATCTATCCTTCATGGTTCTGCGCTCCTAGCTGGGGGCAGGCTGGGAAGGAAGAGACGCCTTGCCTCCTCTTCCCCAGGGCTTTGCTTCCTGTGGTCCTTTGCCGCCTCTGATTTCAAACTCACTTCTACAAATGGTTGTAGGGAGAGACCAAAAACGGAGAGCGCTTGAAACTGCGCTTCCTACTTCCAAAGGGTTTCTGGAATTAGTGAGGTCAGGGCCACCTCTGACCTGTGTATCCACAGGCAAGACACCAAATACCAGTTAAACAGGTCTTTTCTAGAAGAGGTGAGGTGGCCTATGACTGGCGGCCCCTGGACAGCAAGTGTGCAGAGTTTACATCAGATTCAAGTAGTATGCAAGCCTGCTTCCACATGGTGTGGAGACCACAGTCCTGGAAAGTCAGGGAAGCATCAGCAAGTGTACTCTCACCATTCATGGCACTCACAGCAAGACAGAACCCAGCCCTCACGGTGGCAGAAAGGGGGCTCATGGTGTCCAGGGATGCAGAGGCCCCCGGCACACCCCCAGATTAGGGGTTCCTACAGGGAGTGTGTGAGTGGGCAGCTGTGTCCCCGGAACACTTGTGGGCTGTGACGGGGCACAGGTGCATCTGTTCTTGGAGGGTCTGTGTTCCCTGCCACGAGGGCGGGCAGCAGGGCCATGCAAGGATGGTGGCCTCTGTTCACAGTGCTTCTTCAACCCAGGTCATCCAGGAGGTGAGTGGCCTGCCTTACGAAGGAGCCTCAGAGGGAAACCAGTACACACCAGATGTCCAGCGCTTGAACTGTCAGAAAGTAAGGCTCCACCCTGCCCAGGGGGAGGTCCAGTTCTCTGTCTTCTTAGTGAAAATCCAGGGTGTCAAATCCAAAGTCTCGTTCTTCGCTCTTGTATCGCAGCCCAATTAATAAGAAACACACAATGCTTGTTGGATAAGAGCAGGAAGTGAGCTTGGCAGGAAAATGGATGAAACTCTTATAGACCTTGTCTTGCTTAAGGAGGAAACATTATTGAAACAAAAATCACTTTGCCCTGTGTTCCTTTTTTATATAAAACATTAGTGGGCTAAGTTCATTGCACACAGTGATGGGTTTCAAAGGACATTTTCACACAAGTGTGTCACAGATCTCCATCCGCTGGTGCCCCTGGCTCCCCTCCCCCCACAGTACCGATGCCATTTGTATATCATATATAAATTATTTTATGTATCTGTATAGAACTGAGTGGCCCATGCAGCATTTGTCTTTTTGAGTCTGACCTATTTTCTTCCATGTGACAATCTCCAGTTGTATTCATTTTTCTTTCTGTAAGTGATGTGATTTCATTCTTTTTCGCGGTTGAATAAAACTCCATTGTATTTATAGGATGCATTTTCTTTTATCATCTGTTGATGGAGTCTACACCGATCTTGCAACTTGGTTGTTGCAAATCACTCTGTATTCTTAAACTGGAGATTTATTTTGCAAGGCTGAGGCTCTCCCCCAACCCCACCCTTAGTCCCCAGCCTCCAGGTGGAGCCATCCCATTGCGGCTCCAGCCAGCGGCTCCAGGGCTGCCTTGCACAGTGCTCTGGGGAGCTTTGGTTTTAAGGATCAAGGAAGTTGGACTAAGTGTGTCACCTGCAGGTCACCCTTCCTAGTCCCAAGTATCAACAGGCAGGAAGCACACAGCAGTCACAAGGGCATGGCTGTCTCAGCTTGAGTCCCTAGCACTGACAGAGCAGAAAGGCACATGGAGTGCTTAAGCGAGGAGAAGGAGGAAGAGGAGGGAGACCCTTTATTCTCTGGAAGGCTGAAGGCCACATGGAAAGCCCTTCCAGCTCAGCAAGAGGCGTCTTTAGGGTCTCACTCCTTGTTTGGCTGCCAACAGGAATGAGTCTGGGCTCCCTTCCCACTGGGTGAGGACGAGGGTCCTCCCTGCAGGCTCCCTTCCCACTGGGTGAGGACAAGGGTCCTCCCTGAAGGCTCCCTTCCCACTGGGTGAGGACAAGGGTCCTCCCTGCAGGCTCCCTCCCCCCTGGGTGAGGACGAGGGTCCTCCCTGCAGGCCTCCTTCCCACTGGGTGAGGACGAGGGTCCTCCCTGAAGGTGCAGTTTCCCACTGGCCATGGGCCACTGTCATATCAGGTCCAACAGCCATTTGGAGCGCTTGCAAACAGGGTGGCAGGGGAGGTACTCTGAGGATGGTGGAATGTGGATCTTAGGAAGGAGGGTGATGGTAGGTGCCCTAGAGAGCCCCCAAAGGAAGCTGGGCCAGTGTCCTACCAGTGACCTCAATACTGGCTGGTAGAAGTTTGGTTGGGTGATCTCTAGCATACTCACAAGAGCCATAATTCCCTTTAAATTTTAGTTCTCAGGGTACCTATTCCTAGAAGTGATTCCTGTCTGTCTCTTTGTTGTCCACAGCCAGATATAGCTGAGAAGTATGTGTCAGCTTCGGAATATGGGAGCTCCACTGATAGCCACCCTGAGGTCCCAGAGACCAAAGACGGTAACCAGGCTATGGCCCTCTACCTCCTGGGTGAGAGGACCACAGTAGTCAGGGTTTGAGACCTGGCTGTCTGGCTCCACCCTAATTGTTTGGAGGGTAGCTGATTCTAACATAGCCCCCAACAGAACAAATGGAGAGAGGACCAAACCAAAGTTAAGTTTTGCCACAGGCTGGGGGAGAGACATCCTTCCAGCTCTTCTTTTCCGGTCCTGTTTCAAATCTCTTTGAGGCCACACCATCTATAAAGATTCCCAGTGTTCATCTACACTGAGATGCCTGTGTATCTCCTTGAGTGCATGACTTTGGGAATAGCTGACTTGGTCTGCTGATCCTCGTGTGGGGAAGATGTATATGTGCATGTGTGTGCACACGAGTGTGTGTAGGCTGGGAGGGATGAGCAGGGAGTGGGGATGGGTTTGCATGTGGGCAGGCTGTGTCCAGCACTGATAGCTTTGTCTCTCATCTTAACAGTCAAGAAGAAATGTTCTACCGGCCTCAAACTGAGCAACCTAATGAACCTGGGCAGGAAGAAATCTACCTCACTGGAGCCCCCAGAAAGACCCCTTGAGACATCTAGTAAGACCCGCGGCGACCACCAGGGCCCTGGGCTTCTTCACTGTGTAGCACCTGTCTTAGAAGGTGAACCCACGCTGAGAAGGCCGAGGATGCTGGAGAGCACACAAAGCTGGGGCTTGGGTTTGTCTGCCCTGGGTTGTTCCTTATGCTTTACCAGGTTCTGTCCTGCTACAGTGTTGGGTCCCTTGAGGAAGTGAAGCGTAAGTGGTTGGTACCATCTCGGTGTTCTCTTAAGCACACATTTTTTTTTGCTCTGTGGTGTGGGTACGGCAGGCAGTGTCAGAGCAGGTGGGTGGAAGGCGCAGTCCTTCACCTGAATACACATGGGACCATCTTCATAGTCAGGATTTGGGGCATGAAGAACCTTTCTTGCCCTGGGACCAGAGATGGCTTCATGGACCTGACCTTGGAGGGAGGTGGGAGCTAAGCAGGTTTACCTGCCTGAGAACTGGAGACGACCATCTGAGGTAGGGACAGGTGAGACTTGCTGGGGAAGCCAAGTGGCAGGTTCAGAGGGCAGGTGTGGGATCTGGTAGGTTCTCACGGGTTATCTCTCCTGCTCTCACTCATAATTGAAGAAACTGAGGTTAAAAGGGAGACAGGCCAGGCCTAAAATTTATCCTGGTGTGGAATATCTGAATTCCCAGCCTGGGGCTTCTGGCTGCAGCCCCCTCTGGGGCTTGGAGGCCATTACTGCTCACCTCTGGGTCTTTTTCTCTGTCCCACTCCTGGGCTCTTTCGTGAGACCCCACTTCTCTTGTTGCTTGAGGCCTGGAGGCCAGCTGGGTGGAAGACAAGGCTTTCCCTCTGGAGCATCCTGCTTCCCAGGTTGGGGAGAAGCCTGGTCCTGTCACTGCAGCCTTGGAGACAGTGCACAGCCTGGGAGCCTGGTCCCAGTGTGTCACTGTCCGCCATGTGACCAGATCATCTCTGGAACTGTTTCGTTCACACGTACTCTTCTCCCTCTGGCTGGGGACATGGTGGTGAGGACCAGGGGCTCGGGGACTCACCCTTCATACACTTGACCTAAATTTCTTACTGTTTAGAGGGCCACAATGGCCGCAGTAGCATCAGCTTAGAGCTCAGGTTCTAGTCTGTCTTCCATATTGTGGTATAGAGATACACATGACCCCCGCTACCCACCGTGTGACCAACTGGGGGTGGGGCTGGAGGGTGGCTGTCTACCCTCAGCTCCTCCTGCTCACCTGGCTAGGGCCCAGAGCAGCTGCCAGTCACTTAGAATGGAGAAGACCTATTTCATAAGACTGTGTATTTGAGGTGAGGCTTGGAGAGAAGACAACCTGTCACACACGGGTGTGGGGAAGGCCTAGAAGCCAGGTTCTCCTCATCGTTGTTGCCTCGAGGACAAGGGTGCATCGGTGTGTGATGGCGGCTCATTAACCTTCATGGGGGGGGGGGCTGCTCTCCCCTTGAGAAGCTGAACACATCCGTGCAGGCATCCTGGGTGCACCCTGCTTCTGGTAGCTTCTGTGCGCTACAGGGGAGCGGGGTCCCTGGTCAGAAGGCTCAAGGCTGCAGACTTGGGTTCGGCAGAGGAGCTGGTGCAGTTCCTACGGAGGCAGGTGTGTCCAGTGGAGGAGGTCAGCAGAGTTTGCTGCACTGGGCCCTAGACTTTCTAACTGAAGGTAGACTGAGTCAGGGCTAGAGAGGGCATGGCACACCTGCTCAGGAGAAAAGAGGAGGGTTGGGCACTGTGGGTGGAGTCTGGACAATGTATCAGGGAGCTGAGGGACCCGAGGCTTCAGAGGCAGCAGCAGACTCTGCGGCCAGGAGATTTGGCCTGAGTACTGGAAGGAAGGTTCCTGTTGGAACACAGGGAGGCCTGGAGACGAGGTCTGGTCAGGGAGCCTGCATCCTCTGCATCGACTCCCCAGTCCTATAATGAAGGACAAATTCCACATTCCTCTGGTCATAATTTTGCCAAGAACCAGGAAAGCTGTACTGCCCTACCTCGGCAGGCCTATTTGCCCAAAGGAAGAAAATAACATGCTCTGAGACTCACAGCTTCAATGATGATGCCACAGGTTCTAAAACAGGTGGTCCTCAAAGAGGCCCGATGATGGTACCTTCCCTAGACACTGGTTTTCTAGGTCCCCTGCAGCCACATCCCTGTTGAAGTGTCCCCTTTAGATGCATCCCCACCAATGGCCTCTTCCTCCTGTCTGCACGTCCTTCTGCAGGCTACCTGAATGTGCTGGTGAACAGCCAGTGGAAGTCACGTTGGTGTTTCGTTAGAGACAGCCACCTGCACTTCTACCAGGACCGGAACCGGAACAAGGCGGCCCAGCAGCCCCTCAGCTTGCTGGGCTGTGAAGTAGTTCCAGACCCCAGCCCGGACCACCTGTATTCCTTCCGCATCCTCCACAATGGCGAGGAGCTGGCCAAGCTTGAGGTACACTGGCTGTGGGACAGGCGGGCAGTCTCAGCTGTCGACTGGAATACTGAGGACCATGATCCCACCGAGACAGAATCAGTGTGGCTTCATGTTATGTTTACCTCCACTATCTGCAATTGTTTGCATTTTTTAAAATGTCCATTCCTATTCAGACCTCTGGGTGGGTGACTTTGTTACAGTGGCGGGACCATGGGCAGCTTTCTGCACTTAGGGCAGCCGGGGAGTACTTTCAGTACCCACAGTTGCCAGAGAGGCCTCTGAAACTCAAAGGAATGCTATTTACTTTGTATGCCACCAGCCAGGAGAACCCAGGGGCCCAGTCCACAAAAATGAGGGCTGTGAGGATTTATCTGGGATCCGACTTGCTCTGTGATACAGTTGTATTCTGGCCTCTCCCTGCCTTGGTTTCATGCACTGTTACAGTTACAAAAACAAAAGATGACATCATGCAAGCTTGCTAGGAGCCCCACAGGCGGGACCAGTTCCTTGCACACAAGTAAGCACTTGTCCACGGAGCCCTTGAGCCCGTGGTCTTCCAAAGTCTGCTTCAATGCTGCCCTCTGGTGGCTGGATCGTCTATACCAACAATGACTGCATGGAGACATGCTCATTTGCCCACCAGCCCACAGCCACTCATTGGATGACAGAGAAAACTGGTCTCGGCCCTCGGCCCTCAGAACTTATTTTCTAGTTTGGTAGTGTGGTGACATCTGGCTAATTACATGATTAGTTGTTTCGTTACAGTTTCAAGCAAGGAGAAGGGCACCATGAATGTTGGCTGGGTGTAGGACGAGGCTGGGAAAGGGGACAGAGCTTGGATCCTAAGACCTTGGGAGCTACGGGGGGTGGGGGGTGTGGGTGGGTGTTTCAGGAGAGATGACATGATCGAAATGGGATGTTAAGATGCTACTATTTGGGGGAAGTGTAGATGGAAAAGGGACAAGAAAGGACAAAAATAAGACCACCAGGAAGCCCCTGTACCTGTCCAGTGTGGGGACAGTGACCTAGACCACCAGGAAACCCCTGTACCTGTCCAGTGTGGGGACAGTGACCTAGACCACCAGGAAGCCCCTGTACCTGTCCAGTGTGGGGACAGTGACCTAGACCACCAGGAAGCCCCTGCACCTGTCCAGTGTGGGGACAGTGACCTAGACCACCAGGAAGTCCCTGCACCTGTCCAGTGTGGGGACAGTGACCTAGACCACCAGGAAGTCCCTGCACCTGTCCAGTGTGGGGACAGTGACCTAGACCACCAGGAAGTCCCTGCACCTGTCCAGTGTGGGGACAGTGACCTAGACCACCAGGAAGCCCCTGAACCTGCCCAGTGTGGGGGCAGTGAGCTACGAGATGCCTTTGAAAAGGAGAATTCCAACAGGAAATAAATGGGGAAAAGAAATGAACTGTCTTCCTTTTCTGGTGGCTGTAAATAATGCCTGACAGAAAACTCAGAGGAGGAAAAACTGATTTGACTCATGCTATGCTAGAGGGGACAGCATGATGGCAGAGGTATGAGGCAGCTGGTCATGTGGCATCCACAGCCAGGAACCAGGCAAATGCTGGTGCTCAGCTTGCATTCTCCTTTTTATTCAGTGCAGGACACCAGTCCATTCCACATTTGGGGGTTTCCCCCTCTTGGTTTAAACCTTTGTGGAAACGTCCTCACAGACATGCCCCAAGGGGTGTCTCCTACGTACTTCCACATCCACTCAAGCAGACAGCGAGGATGAATGTCACACCATCCCAAATTCTAGTCTGCTCTCTAACTGCAGCTTTAGAGGTGGGGCAGGACTGTGTGGCATAATGACAGAGAGGAAGCCAGTTTTGCTCATGAAAATAAGCCTGTGGCTTTTGCAAAAATAATATTGACATTTGAGTAGAAATGTCCACTGCCTGCAGTTGATTAGGATGCATTGTCCCCTAAAAGGAAACACACAGACTGGCTGGGATTGAGTTGGAAAATTAACATGGCTTCTTGCTTTTGTATGAGGTTTTTCAGATTCCTTGACACTATTGATATCATAAACAAAAATAAAAATGAACACTGTTTCTTAGGAAGTGTCTCAGTGGTCTTGTGTGCATGGGTTAAGACTATGAAAGGAACAGTGACCGTCTATGAAATAAAGAGTCAACCTACAATGTATACAATCATTCAGTAATCAACACTTTTAGCAACTACTAACAGTTTATAACTCTTGATAATCTTTCATGGTTTTACCTTGAGAATGTAGTTATCAGCTTCTAGAAACACATGTCTATAAATTGCGTGTGATGCTCCCTACTGATGTCTGGAGTGTCGCTGAGAGTGGAGCCATGGTTTCACTGCCAGGAAATGCTATTTGGGTTCATCACCAGGGGATACGGTGTGCTGGGGTGCCTTGCGCAGGTTGTCTCATGGCTGATGGTAGGGATGGGAGTGAGCTGTTCTGGCCTGGGGGAGAGACTGGCGAGGATAGCATTCATGACTCTCTCTCCTTCTAGGCCAAGTCCTCGGAGGAGATGGGCCACTGGCTAGGGCTCCTGCTTTCAGAGTCAGGCTCCAAGACAGACCCGGAAGAGTTCACCTATGATTATGTGGATGCTGAAAGGGTTTCCTGTATTGTGAGTGCGGCCAAAACCTCTCTCTTGTGAGTAAGAAGAGGCCTTTCCTTGTATGTCTTCCCATCCAGCCTTGCTTTCAGACCTGGTGGGTAGCTAGGGCAGCGTGGCCACCAACAGCATGGGGTCAGTTGAGTCCTGCTTGGTCCTAGTTAAGGAGGTGCAAAGGAGGAAGATGGGAGCTGCCTAGCACAGAGACCCAGATGAGAGCAAGCCCCAGGGAGACCCAGCCCCAGGGAGCTGCATGGCACAGCCCAGGGAGACCCAGCCCCAGGGAGACCCAGCCCCGGGGAGCTGCATGGCACAGCCCAGGGAGACCCAGCCCCAGGGAGCTGCATGGCACAGCCCAGGGAGACCCAGCCCCAGGGAGCTGCATGGCACAGCCCAGGGAGACCCAGATGAGAGCGATCCCTGGGGTCCATCTTCTACAGCCCTGGTTACTCTCCAGCTCCCAAGGACAGAGTAGGTGACGTCCCTGACTCCCCTTGCCCTTCCTCTGGACTCCTCACTGGGTCTGCAGTACATTCTGGGACATGCAGGGTGAGGTAGGCACTTCTCCTTTACACACAGACAGACAGCCTTGGGCAGGGGTGTCTCGGACAAGAAGGTGCTGCCAGTTTTGACAGAAGCCAGTCTGGCTGCTGAAACGGACCTGTTCCCTAACATACAAAATGGGAATGCTTCTTGTCTGAGCTGCCCCAGGTGCACTGTGGTCGTGAAATGTGCTGGGATCTTGGGGCTGGTGCTAGGTTGGATGTATAACAGTGGAAAGCCTGCAGAAGACGACCATAGGAGTCTGGGGGACTTGGGGTAGAGCAGTTTGTTTCCTCTGGAGGGGAAATCTAGACCCAAGAGTCCTAGAACAAAGAAAGGGAGATGTCTCTAGCTGCGGGAGGTAGGCATTTATCTCAGGTCTCTGTGTAGCCAAGGGCCTTTATTCTGCATTCTTTGAGGCTGGTGGGATTCTACAGGGTCCTAGAAGCTTCATGCACCCATGTATGTCTTCCAGACTGATGCAGAGAAAGTTCTCAGAGCCCAACACATACATTGATGGCCTGCCTAGCCGGGACTGCCCGGAAGAGCTGTACGATGACGTGGAGATGTCAGAGCTGACAGCAGTGGTAAGCCCTCGGCAGTGGCATGGACAGCCGGGTCCTTCGGCCAAACCTCTGTCACAGGGGGTCAGACTGTTCCCGAGATGAGCAGCTCCCAGGTCACCTACAAGGCCATCACTGCAGGCCACTCAGCTTTTGTGCAAGGGGTTGCGTGGTCTAACTTGGATACCTATCTAGAAGAAACACCTGGTTATTTGCTCTGGTCAGGGCTAGGGGTAGAGAGTAGATGGTGGATAGTGTCGTGTGGGTGCAGTGACGCCATCAGCCTTCAAGGGCCCTACCAGTAGCTGAGGTGGGCTGAGCATGTGGTGGCAAGGTCCTGGTTCTGGGACCAAGAAGTTGTCGCATGGTTGGCAGCTTCACTCCCTCAATCTTAATACCCCCCACACCTCACCCACCCACCCCCAACCATCCCACTTCACCCCACCCCACCCCATCCCATCCCACCCCCGCCAATAGAAAGACCTTGATACTTTCCTCTTTACAGAGTGCTGTGTCCCGGGTCTTCTGCCTTTGGACTCTGCCATCCCACCCAGGGTTCCTCTGGAAGGGAGGGGGCTACTCCTCCAGCGTGGGCGGGGGCAGGAGCCCTGAGGCCAGGTCCCTTACAGCCAAGGGAACAAGGCAATAAAGTACCCCCTGACTTTTTCCCTGTAGGTAGAGCCTGCCGAGGAAGCCACCCCTGCTGTAGATGCTAACAGCGAGAGTGAGCTTGACCGAGTGTACCTGGACCTCACGCCTGTCAAGTCCTTCCTGCACAGCCCCAGTGGGGTACAGGCACTGGCCCCTCTTCCAGCATTACCACAGCTGGATGACCTAGCTGAGACCCTCACAGTAGACCCAGGCCCAGGCCCCACCCCAGATGAGCCACACGCAGGGGCTCCAGAAAACCTGGAGGAACAGCAGGTACAGGCCATCCCATCTACAGGTGCCCAGCCGCCCTGCCATGCCCTGTAGTCATGGAGTGTGACTTCTCTTGGCACAGAGGCAGCTAGAGGGTCAGGAGTCCTCAGAGCCCACGGAGCCTACCTTGAGAATCACCACAGTTAAACTGCAGGCCGAGCAGCAGAGAATCTCCTTCCCTGCCAACTGCCCTGACACCATGGCTTCTACCCCCACCAGTGCCAGCCCACCTGTGAAGGACAAGCTGAGGGTGACCAGTGCAGGTATGTGGACTAGACACAGGCTTAACATTTTAGACATGGTGTGGTGATGTTAGCTTGAGTTCCTCCCTTTCATTTGAGGAGACAGGTTAAAAGAGGTAAAGGAGGTGAAGGAACCTGCCCCAGAACATAGCCAAAAAAAAAAAAAAAAAAAAAAAAAAGTGAGGGACCAACTTTCTTCCCCATCTCTGCTGGCCAGCATCAGCCTGGGTGTTCTGTCACGCCCTAGGTTCTATCTAAGTCTAAGAAGTGGGCGTAGGTCCGGTCCTCATCATCCATCCCTGCTGATGCAAGCCTTTCCCTGTCTGGGTCTGTAGAGATCAAACTTGGGAAGAACCGGACAGAGGCTGAGGTGAAGCGGTACACGGAGGAGAAGGAAAGGCTGGAGAGGAAGAAGGAGGAAATCCGGGGGCACCTGGCTCGGCTCCGAAGAGAGAAGCGGGAACTCAAAGAGACGCTGCTGAGATGCACAGGTAAGGGCTCCGGTGGAGGGCCAGGGCGGAACCTTGGCCCAAGACACATGGGCTTTGAGAGGGAAGGACCGGGGTTTGTCAATCTGCCTTCTGGATCTTTCGACCTAAGCCCCCTCACCCTTTGGTCCAGACCCACAGATCCTCAGGCCAGTGTCAACAGCACCAGCAGATAGTTAGGTTGTTCCCAGGTTGAGATCCGGGTCAGCTGACAGATGTCCCAAGTCATCCTTGCACTAACCACACCTGAAGTACACTGTAATTTCCAGGCTGTTGTTTTAAGTGCATAAAATTGAGACACTTCAAAAGAACTGAGGCCTTGTAGTGATTTTCCGAGGTCTCACATCATTGGGGAGGTTTCCTAGCAACCTACCTCTGAGGCCCTTCTGAGTTACTTGACCTGGATCCCACTGGATACTTAAATCTCAGAGCCTTGCCAGCAAGTACAACTGGCTTAGCAGGTTTGGGGACAAATGCAGCAGGTTCCTGGGAAGCCACATCAACTGAAGGAAGGCCTCGGGGATGGAGTGGCTCCACTTTTTAGTTGTCAAGACAGGGTCCATTTGTCCAGCAGTGAACCTATTTAAAGTGCACAAGAGAGTATTTCTTCATATATTCAGTTAGCAGCTGTATGGGTGATTTTCCCATTGCCATGGCAAAATACCATGACCAACGCGGCTTATAAAAGACAGAATATATTGTGGGGCTCATGGTTCTGGAGGGGTTGAGTCCATGACTGTCATGGTGGGCGTTAGTGTAGATGTAACGGTCTTATTAAATAAGAAACACAGAGCCAAATGCAGAGTTAAAAGCCCAAGAGGTCAGAGCAGTAGCTAAGAGCTGAGACTAAAACCACCTTCTTACCACCTTCTGCCACTGCCATCCTTCCCCTGAGAGAGAGCTACTTCCTGTGTATCTGTCTTTTTATTGACTTTCTGTTTTGCCTTCTCATTGGTTGTAAACCCAACCACATGACCTCCTCATCACTGCCTGTCTATACAGACCTCCAGGTCTTCTATGGTTTGTATTGAGATTAAAGGCGTGTGTCTCCATGCTGGCTATGTCCTAGAACACACAAACTCCGCCTGCCATGTGATTGGATTAAAGGCGTATACCACCACCACCGGCTTCTATGACTTGCTATTAGCTCTGGCTCCCAGACAACTTTATGTATTAACATACAAATAAAATCACATTTCAGCACAAATAAAACATCACCATACATTAGGGCAGCAGGCAGGCATGGTACTGGAGCAATAGCTAAGAGCTCACATGTTGGGACAGAACCACAAGGAAGAGAGAGAGCACTAACTGGGAATGGCGTGGGCTTTTGAAACATCAACGCTCCTCTCCAGTGACACACCCTTTCAGCAAGCCACAGCTCCTAACCCTTCCTGATAGTCCACCTACTGGGGACCAAGCACTCAAGCACATGAGCCCACGGGTGCCATTCTCATTCAGACCACCACAGCAGCTGTCACCACAGTTTATTTCTTGAACCCCAAAGAGAGTCTGTCTCCGTAGGCAGACACTTCCTGTTTCCTTCCATCTCTGTAAGTGGGATTCCTCATGTTTTTAGGGATCGGCACTCTTAGATATGGTATGTCAGGTTTTTATTGCCATGATGTAATATTCAAATTAAACAACTAAGAGGTGGAGGGAGGCTTTATTTAGTCCATGTTTGGCTGTTTCTGAATATGGTAGAACAGAAGGAAAATACACCTTTCAAAGGCATGTCCTGAGAGCTCACTGTTTCCAACAAGACTTTACGTCCCACAGTTCTATCTTCCCCCAGTAGTCTGGTGAACCTTGAATCTATCAATGGATTCAACCATTGCTTAGTTGAAAGCCCTCATGAACTCATCTCGGGGAATGACCTCAGACATACCACAGGCATGCTTTCCTCATCTCCTGGGTGTCACTCTCTCTGGTCAAACTGGTGATCAAGATTAGGCATCACCAGCTCACAACAGCAGAAGGCTGGGACACGAGGTGATGGAGCTCACCATAGCAGTCCTTGGAACCCCTAAATACACAAGCTGTGCTCTGAGGAAGGGGTCTAGGCTTCCCCGGCTCTCTGACGGAGATATTCCAGATAGGGAGAAAGAAACTTCTAACTATGGTTTATTCTCCTGGCAAATGGATTCTTTGGTCTTATAGTCACAGAGAAGAAAGTGGTTTCAAAGCATTGATATTGGATAGAAATAATTGTGTGTGTGTGTGTGTGTGTGTGTGTGTGTGTGTATTAGTGTATATATACACTAATTTCAGAATTCCAAACATCACTCCACTAGTTAACTTTTCCTCTGTGTATTTTTCTGAAACAGTGGCTCTGTTACTGCTTGTCATCCATCCAGGGCTGTTGGTCGTCTCTCATAAGGCTTAAGAATAGCACCTCAGGTTTCCTGTGGCTCTTAAGTGGAGCTGGGGACTCCCTGTTAAATATAGGTGATGCTGTATTTGCTCTAGCAGGTAATCATTTCTTAACTCCGGGCCAAGGAGATCCAAGACTGAAGACCACATTCAGGCCTTGGGAAGCTGGAAGCACCAGAGGATAGAGGCAATAGTATGGGTCAGGGTTACAACATCCCAGCCACCCTCCAAGGACCATTGGTAAAGTTGCTTTCAGGCTTGAACTGAGTGATTAGAACCTCCCAGAAGGGACTTGGGCTCAGACTCAGGTCTGCCTGTGGGAGAAGAGCTTCCCTCGGGATCCTTCAGCCTATGAGAACAGAGTCACTCAAATCTGCTCTATAAGGCTGTCTACTACACGTTGAAAGGCCCATTTCCACATTTCTATGTTAGATCCAGGCCTGTGGTCCACATGAAGGGGTGCATGTAAACCCTGACTCTGTGCAGAGTGGTTCCCCTGGCCTTGGAAAGTTTAATTCTTCTACAGATAAGGGAGTCCTGGCCAACCTGGAGCAGAAGCTGAAGAAAGTGGAGGAGGAGTGTCGGATGGAGGAGAGCAGGCGTGTGGACCTTGAGCTCAGTATCATGGAGGTGAAGGACAACCTGAAGAAGGCTGAGGCTGGGCCTGTGACGCTGGGCACTGCTGTGGATACCACCCACCTGGACAACATGAGCCCTCGTGTGAGTGCTGGGCACTGTGGCTCCCCTGAGCTGTATGTTGGGCTCACTGGACACACCTCGGGAGGGGTGGGCTTTCTACGTACAAAGCTCTTGACCCAGCCCTTGTTCTCTTTAGCCACAGCCCAAATCTGCCACCCCCAACCCCACCCCAGACTGCACCCCAGTCAACTCTGCATCTGTGCTCAAGAACCGGCCTCTTTCAGTCATGGTCACAGGCAAAGGCACGGTCCTGCAGAAAGCCAAGGTAAGCGGCCAGCCCTGGCCCCTGGGGCCAGTGGAAGTGCTGTAAGGTGGGGCCTCTTGGCTGCAGATGGAACTCTGTGGCATTTGGCACTAGCTCTGAGTGAGAGGTGTGCTCTCAGGAGAAAACTTCATCACTGATTAACCAGAAAGGTACTTAATTCAAGTGTTCTTCCCAATGAGCCCGAGGGCATCCCTACCTCTCAGTAGATTCCAGGGGTGGGCTGTGACTGAAATGGTTTCAATCCAAAGGGTTTCTACCACCAAAACCAAAGAAGCCAGCGACAAAAGGCTCACTAAAGTAAAAACAGGCACTACTCCCATGGCATGGTTTCTTGGCCAAGGACTCAACAAGAAGCCTCGTTAATCCTTAACTTGTGTGTGTAGTAAGACATGTGCCTAGAGCTGCCTTGGCTTTGACAAACCCAGGATGCTCTTTGTTCCTGTCCTGTGCACTTGGTGAGATGGTCAAACACCCATGCCAATGGTGAACTATTAAATCCATTTCATTGCATGAGCCTCTTACTCCCTTACCACTGCAGACATCACTAATCAACCACCACACTTGGCTGAACCACAGCCTTAACATCTCTCCATAGGTGCTCCACACAGGGATGAGGCTAGCTGTACTTACAGCTGCTTTTGAGCTTATAGTTTTTCTTACCTTTTCTACATCTATGAAGGTGGCTACAGAGATATAACTTTCTTTTTCGGGTGCTTATGTTTGGTACTATAGGAATGGGAGAAGAAAGGAGCCAGTTAGGAAACAAGAATCACCCAAAGACTCTATGTCAGTGTGGACCTGGTGACAATCCTGCTTCGGTCAAGTCTTTGATAAACAGCAGCTCTGAGGAAGGGTGAGTCTGTGCAGAAGAAAAAGCAAGGAATGAGGTGTCGTGAGTGGAGCTTCGGTTAGAGGAAAGCACAGTCTCCTCTTCAAGCCAAAGGGAATACAGCAGCAGCAGCGGCTTCTCTGGAGACCTAAGTCTACTGGCTGCCAATGAGACATTGTACTTTTTCTTTTTTAAGATTTCATCCACCAATCTATTGTTTTATCAAGATTTTTAAGTAGTGAAAAAATAGCCACATGGCTTTGAGTGACAAGAAAATCTAGCCTTCTGACCCCTTATCTTTTATCCTGTATCTGGCAACGTTAAGGGTTAAATTACCCTTGACTCCACACTGGTGGCCCCTTACATGGTCTTTGATGATCTTAAAGAGTGTTAGCCACCAATGGTGTGAGCTCTGGAGACCAGTAACAGGGACATATTTGGAACCAAGCTAAGGCACTGACCCCACTAAGGACTTTCCCCCCAGTCCACGGCAGTTGATTCAACCGCCTTTAACAGACAAACTCTTAAACAAATGCTGTATTGTATAAGGGAAACTCCCTGTGTTTACAGACTGTCCTGTGGCCAGGCCACTTTTAAGAAAAGAGTTTGTTAATGGCCTCTTCATTTCCATTTTAAAGATGTTTTTAATTTCTGGTCCTCTTGCAAGAAAAACAGCGGTAAGTTAGAGTACTGGCAGCCAGGGCTGACCTTTTGTGGGCTGTCTCTCTGTGATGGCATTAACACAGGTTGAAACATTTCATCTATCACCCACCCCATTTCTGGGCATTCAGAATCAGTTAGCGAACACTGGTTCCTGAAGGCTAAATGTTTTTATGCATATTGTCTTTCTAATCCCAGGGCATTTATTTCCTGTGTCATAAACACTTGGTGACCTTTATCAAGTGGTGAGTTAGATTTTTTTTAAATAAAACATTCATTATATTTTGGGTTTCCCTTGTATTTCATGGCACGTCACTGGGCAAAGGTCTTAATTATTTACACAATGAATTTGAATGCACACTGGAAAGACTGCATGGGGTAGCCTAGCAAGACACGGTAAGGATCCTTAATCCAGCTGAAAGAGTTAATTGCTGTATAACTAATAAGGTACCAAATACACAGGAAACGCTCCAGAGGCTAATTTCATGCAAACAGTTGAAAGCCAAACCTCTGGGAGTTAAACAGGCTCTTGGGAAAAAGAAACACACCAATATGCAGAAGGCTGCCTATGCAATGATTAAGGAAATTCGGACCATAAATCTATTTATTTTATATTTAAAAATCAATAAGACCAAATTCTGACTCCTTGAACATGCTATTGCAATTTAAGAAATAAGATAACCTAAGCAAATGGAATAGCAAAATTGACTAGGAAGCCTTAAATACAGACACTGGCAAGATTTTATAAGAAAATACTATGACTATAACAGTGTGAAAGTTTGGGAAATCCAGGCATTCCATGATAAAATTAGCACTGCTCCGATATGAAAATGTCCACATATCACAAAACACATCTTATCCAGGGAGTCAAAAAACTGATTCACTGGTCGAAACCTAACAGTACGTAACTGTTCATACCCACAGTCTAAGTGTGAAGGAAAAGCATACTGCAGACTTGCAGAGAGCAGTGTCTCAGCCAGCCAGACTGACCCACAGAACACCGCAATGGTGAGGAAGTCTCATACTGGGAGCCTACGTCACACAGGCTGCAGGTCACATCCCGTCATTACCAGCGCTTCTCAAGTGCTTCCAGAGCTCTGCAGCGCTTCCCCTGAAAACCCAGCTCCAAACAGCACAAGCAAGGGGGAAACCTTCATGAGTGCCACGGTTAGGTGCCTAGTTTGCCACACAGATACAGGTGCTCTGGGTGCGTGGATGACGGATCTCTCTTGAAAAGTCCCGCAACAGACTGGGCGGGAGAAGCATGTAAGGCAAAGCCATTGAGCATCGAAAGCTAACCTCCTAGTCACCCCTCGCCCTCAGTGGCTGAGTTTGTGAAGTCCACCCTTCATTGCCACCACTAAAAATGAGGACAGCAATGCACTACCACTCTCTTCTCCTAAATGAACTCTGAAAGGAAGCCCCGTGAAGGTCTTACTGTGCATCACCCAGACCAACCACACGGGAGAACCCTTCGCACAGAACGCCCCTTCCCTATACACAAACTGGCTAATTGGTCAAACTGCTGTCTGAGACCTTCCCAGGTCTTTCCCACACACAGATCTGGTCACCAGAAAACCTCACAAATGGCACGTAATCCCCTTTCAAACTAAATCCATAGGAGTTCTCTTTTGGGAAAGGGAGAAGTCCACCTTTCGTGTCAAAACCATCACTACATGGCACGCTCAGGCAGATGCCTTCCTCCAGGCATTACTACCTTGCAGTATTCTCTCTAGCATCTGTGATGGTCAAAGTGGCCCTCCAGCAGGCCATCAAGCTCCCTGGCCTCTTTCTCATCCTCAGGAAAAGTGACAAACAGGTAAATACTGACACATTAGCAGTTTCCAACATCACCATAGTGACGGACAGCTGCAGCTGCTGCTGTCCCAAGCAGCACGGTCCTCTGTGGCAGAGGCTGGTGGGCAGGACAGCTCTGCTCGGAGCTGGAAGCAGATGCTCCAGAACCCCAGGAGGTGCACCAGGCCGCAGACAGTGCCTTTCAGATCCTGAGATGCCCAGGAGCTTGCTGGGGGGTTGGCTGCCATCCTCCGGTGGGCTCTTGGCGGGAGCTACGTGCCATGGGGGCATCTCCTCTCAAGACGCCTGGGAAAGAGAGGGTGTTAGAGTCTTCCCCTCAGCCAGTGAAAGGCACTAGATCAGACCCCCATCCCACTGCCCATACCTCCTCCTCCTCAGCTGCCACTGGAAGCCAGTGTGTGCCCAGGGCTGAAAACCCATAACCCAGGGTTGTCTTGATTTCTGCCTGGTCTAAGAAGAGGAGGCTTGGGTGCTGCTGTCCCCCGGGTCTGTCACCCAGCTCTCCTCAAAGCTCCTTTCCTCTCAAAGCTCCAGTACCTCACTCGCAGCCAACAGGCTGTTCTCATGTCACCAAACAAATAGAGATATTCAAGAATGGACACCAGCTACCACAGTGTCACCCACCTACATGCCTCTGGTCCCACATCCGGTGATACTATCCCCATGCTCCTAACAAATGCCCGCCTCCCTGATGTCATACTTGTTTCCAGTGCACCTAACTAATGTCACATTCCAATACTGCCAATGCACTGTATTGATGCACTACTGGTTCTGTCCCCTCACTAGAATGGAGGCTTCATAAGGGCAGATCTGTCTTAGCTATCAGCCTGGATCTCCTACTCTTAAAAAAAAATGCCTGAGATACGTAAGACCCTTCCAAATGTTTCGTACAGAAGGATCAAATGACTGAATGGCACAACCCGCCTTCTGCCAAGTCTGTAGAACTCGGCAGGACTAAGGAGACCAACCCCATCCACGCTTGAACAGCAGGGACCCACTCACGGTTCTCACAGTGGGGGCCTTCCCAGCCACCCCGACACTCGCAGCGGTAACTGCCATTCTTTAGGACACAGGTGCCTTCATTCATGCATGGGCTGGGTCTGCAGAGGTTGACTGGCTGCTTAGCTTCTGCAAAGGAGAATGTGACCAAGCCTGGGTCAGAGCCAAAGGCCCCTATCCTAAGCAATCCTGGCTCAATCCTAAAGGCCGTGCAACTGAATTAACACCAGAGCGTCTCCCTTGGTCCTGAAGCAATAACTTATCACGTGATTGATGAGATTGGATCCTTGGACCCTTAAATGTATAATATTAAATGTATAATACACCTGGAACTTTGTGGGACTGTCAGAGTTAGAAGCAGACACACGGCAAATGAGAACTAGGAAGCTGTCTTCCTCGTAACGACACGTGTCACGGCTAAGAGAGTGTGCTCCCTCCCACTCACCTCTGCATATCCACTCAATGAGCATGTCCTGGTGGTACCGTAGGTCCGAGTAAGCTGCCACATGGATCAGGGAGTCCCGGGGACCAGCGAGCCTCCGCACTGCCTCCCTGAGGACAGCCCCCACGCTCACAACCAAGACTGAGATGCCATTGTCTCTCAGCTTCTGGGCAGGGACAGTTGCGTCTTCTACCCCACTCCCACCCGTGAGCATCACCACAGCTTTGGGGACACCAGGGCGGGCGCCCCTCTGGACACTCATCACCTTGTCATCAATGTGCAGCAAGGCTGTGCCAGCAGAGCCCACACCCCCGAGGTAGGGGGCCTGGCTCATGGCCCGCAACACGGCGGCACGGGTAAGATGGGTGTCCAGCCCGAAGGCTGTCTGCACCTGGCTGCCGTACACCACCAGGCCAACCTGTGCCACATCAGGGTTCACATCAAAGCGGAGGGTGCATTTCCTGATGAAGGTCTGCATCTGAGCAAAGTTCTCAGGTCCCACTGAGGCAGAGGCATCCAGCAGGAACACCAGGTCCAGTGACTGTGCTTGGCAGCCTGGAGGAGCAAACAGAAGCAGTCCCTTGCCTGGACCTGGCTGGTAGAGCAGGGACTGTTCTGGACTGGGTGAGGTCAGCCAGGGTGCTGACTGCCATGTCGTACCTACCCTCCTCATAACCATAGCTCACCCTTCTAAAATAGAAGCGTGAATGCAAGAGGCCACTTTGGTGCCATTTCCCAGTCTCCCTGGCCACCAGACATGGCCGTGCGGTAGTCTCCATCTAGTGGAATGTGCTTCCCAAGTTTGAAACTATAAATGCTAACATGTGCAAGTGGAAGGCGCTTGCCTTGCGTCCCCCCCCCCCCCCCCCCGCCTTTTCCTTCTCGCTGGCTGACAAATGGCGGCCTTGGACCTCAACACGGAAGCCACGAGATGGCAAAGTCAACCACCTGCTGGCTCAGGCCATTCACCTCTGATCTGAGAGGAGCCTCCAGCACATGGAACCCTTTTGGAGACCCCAATGGCTGCTCTTGCAGTTCTTTCCCTGCCTCCTACGGCATGTGCTGCCTCTGGGACACAGGACGCTAATATTATGATGCCTGCCCTCTATGGACTGGTGATCTATGGCGTGTAGATGGGAAGTGAACATGTATGTACAACAGAGTCAGCAACACAGTAGGGAAAGGGCCAGAGGGGACAGCAGGACAAGCTGTGGGTTGGGGATGCCTGGGGAGGTGGCGTTTCTGCTAGCTCTGGAGGAGAAAGCTGAAGCTCACAGGTGGGGTGTCTCTAAGTAGGGAGACATCTTCCTCCATCTTCCAGTGGCGGGGGGGGGGGGGGAGGTGGAGATTGTAACAGCTGGACAGGAAGTTCTCAGAAGCCAGCAGAAGGGGCTCAGGTTGCTTCCAGATGCACAGAGAGCCACTGGGAAGGTTTAAACACGGAGTCAGAGGGTCTGGTAGCCTGATTTATTGGCTCCTAAAAACCACACTGGACATAAGGAAAATGTAGAAACTGCCACACACAGAAGTCTGAGGAGACAGGTCCACTAACTGTCCCAGGCAAAGGGCACTGCTGGCATTCCGGGACAAGACGATTTCAGGTAAAAGCTGAGACATCTGAGCAAAGAGGGACTGTACCAAGTGATAGTTCATCAGTCTTGGTCTGTTCACAGTAACAACGATCCGTTCTAATGTGACGGAACAAACACAGGAACCCTCTGTAATTGCACATCTCTTCTATATCTGCAACTATACTTAAAACCCAAATCATTTTGCCGTAGGAGACTGGCCTAGGGGGACAGGATGGGACTGGGCATGGCAGTCCTCATCACTGTTACAGAAGCGAGGACTTTCACCTCTGGGGACAGTAACACAGTCTGGGATTCTAAGTGCCCTGTGCAGTCCCCTCCATTCAGCTTCTCGGGGAGCACTGAAGTGCCCTCTTAAGGATGTTTCCGCTCTGATGTCTCTGGTTCTAGCCCCGCCCCTGCATGCACGTGCCCGCTCCCAGGGCTGCCACTCTCCCTCTGACTGCTACTCACAAAATCAGCCCTGTGGGTAGCGAAACAGAATAGAACAGAAAAGTGCCACAGCACATGCCAGGTAGACAGGGTAGGCATTGTCTTAGAAAATGTTCGCTTTGTGTGCGCATGTGTACACATGCATATGTCCCAAGAATGCATTTCTCTTTAATGAGCTACCATCAGAGAGGCCAGGAAGAAGCCATTGTTCTCAAGCAGGCTTGGTAGACTCAGAACTCCTGGAGACTACACACAACGATCAAGCAGAATTAGGAAGTAGCAGTGATGGGCAGAGTGCTTGGACATGCTGAGGGTATGTGTGGCTTGTCTTCTCTAGTCCTCACAGGAAGTCCCCACAGAGTGCTACACTCAGTCCCTGCTGGCCATGCGACTATGATTCTAGTCCCCAGCCCAAGCACTAGAGAAAACAATGGTTAGTGGTGCCCAGAAGAAAGATGGCCCTCCCTGCCTGCTGACAAGCCAGCCCTAGGTCAGGCTGCACAACTTTACCTGGCCGTGGCTGGCTGCACAGCCTCCTCTGGAGCTCCGGGATCTGGCTGAATAGGTCCTGAGGGTCTGTGTAGACCATCACGTGATTCAGGCTGCCTGTGATTATCTCTAGCTCCGCCTGCACGACCTCACTGCCCACGCCCAGGAGGAGTAGCTCCCGAGCCCTTGCGTGATCTGCTGGCCCAGCCACATCATCCTGTGAGTGTGATTCAGTGAGCAGAACTACTACTCTGCGTGGCCTGTCCTGGCCTGTCCTGCTGGCAGTCCCAAAGCCATGCTCTGTCACCTGCAGCAAGGCATTGCCAGTCAGGGCTGGGCCACCACGGAAGGGAACACTGTCGAGCCTCCTGACCAGGTCTGGCACATCCTGGTACTCCCCGACAGGCACAGCCACCATCAGATCCCTGCTGTAACTGGCCACCCCAACGCGGGCCCGAGAGTCCTCACTCAGCACGGCCTGCAGGAAGCGTTTCACAAAGGCCTTGGCCCGCTGGAAGCCCTCCAGGGTGGTGCCCGCAGAGCTATCCAGCAGGAAGAAGACATCGATCCTGCATTCCAGGCTCAGCTTCGGGGCTGTCAGAATCACAGAATACAGACCGTCATCTAGGGCCACTGCAGTGTGCAGACCAGCCCCACTTGAGACGCCTCCAGACCACTTCCAGCACAAGGAACCTCCCAGGAAGACCCTGGAGGGGAGAGACTGGCGCCCCTGGGAGTAAGTGTCCCGTGCTCACGACAGAGACAGAAGAGACAGAGGTCGACTGCTGCTTCCAGCCTCCGCTGAGGCATGCAGTACAACTGCTTTTCGTAAAGCAAAATGCACCTACCCTCTGACCTTATCCCCCATGTGGTTAGTGCCCTTCAAACGCCGAGATAGCTTTGTCAGCTTTTAAGATCACGGGAAATACGTTCCTACATTTCTTCTAGAAGCTTCCCTGTTCTGCTTTTTACATGTGCAGCTGTCATCCTGGACTGACTTTGAGTAGGGCTGAGGTACGAGATTCACTTGTCCCGTATGGATTGCCGACAGCGGCAGCAGCACTCTTGTGAAAGGCGCTAACAGCTCTCACCCTGTGCTGGGCGCCTCACATAAAGCTTACCTAAACTCTGCCCTCCCCTGCACACACGCCTCCATGAGCTGCGGCTCACAGAACCTTCACTTCATGGCTTTAACACCAGAAGAAGTCAGCGCTCCTTGCTCCTCTTTGGTAGGAGATAAGAAAGGAGCCACAGACGTGCTCAGACATTAGGCACAGCTACTCAACAGGTCTGCCGGCGCCACCATCTGGATTAATCGTGGGGTATCAGAGGCTGCGTATACGACAGATCAGTGGGCTACCGGGAAAGAAGGGGGCTCGAAAGGGCTGCCTTCCACCCAGCAGCTAGCAGGGGACAAGAAGGGAAAACCCAGGCCCTACTGCCCCCAGGTAGTCCATCTTGGGAATCCCAGGTATACATACCACAGTTGACTTCCCCTCCGAATGCCAGCGGGCAGAGGCAGTGGTACCTATCCACACCCTCTGGAATGCATGTGCCTCCATTTTGGCAGGGCTGGGAGTCACAGGGGCCTGCCAGAGAAATACTCATTAAAAGCCAGGAACACAGGCACAGAGTGGGGAGTACTGACTGAAGGGAGGTCCCTGCTTGCACCATCTACAGGAGAGCACCCAAGAAAGAACCAAATACCTAGAAGAGGGACTGGGTACAGTTAGAAGACCTTGGCAAGGCCCAAGACACTTAGAGGCTCAAGGATGAGTCTATGGAGCTGTGCTCCCGCTGTGGTATTAGGATACTGGCCATCATCATCTAAAGGCTGCTGAAAAGGCCCAGAGGGGCCATATTGACTAACTTGTGTTTCACTTGAGTTTACTAAGGACGGTGATCTCAGTAACATCAAGGTAGAAACTGCATGGCTGTGGGCTGATGGGCCCTTCTTTATTAAAGAGCTTCCTATGGTTGTCTAAGGCTTCTGCCTCCCGGCACAGAAGAGCGATAAGTTTTCATCACTCTGCAATCAGGCCACCCAGTGATGAATGCAGCTGCCTCTACTTCCATGGGCACGTTGATTCACCCCCACAGGCTTCACTGCCCTCATACTTTTCCTAGGATGTTATCAGTGGACATAAAGCACACTAACCCATGGGATGTCCTGGTGTAGTAATTTGCTTTAGAATGCAAAGTGCAGATTGGGAAGGATGCCTCCTCAGGGCTGGTGTGGAGCACAGGAAAGCACAGTGAGTTCCTTGCTCCTTATCAGTTATTGAAATGCAGTTTAAACCCCCATGCCCTTCCTCCCAGAGTCACAGAGGACAGGAAGGATCTTCAGGCATTAGTGTGAGCTTAGGGAACTGCTCGGTGTATTGCCACTGAAGCTGGCAATTTTTTCCTTAAAAACATTAGTATATCATCATTTGCTGGCTACATCACTGTGGTTAAAGGCTAGACTTTTCAACGACAGAAACTGCTGAGGCAAACTCTGTGCACTCTCCTTGGCCTGCTGTCCTAGCAGCTTGGGCATTGTGGGGAACTCTGGGGGCCCAGGAACTATAGTCACAGAGATTTTAATTGAACATCTGTCATGGGGACGAGACCTGGGCTAACCACAACCCAAGCAACAAGGCCTCATCTCATCCTCACAGCCACCTTAAGACAAGAAAACTGCTGTTCAGCCTCCATTTGCAGACAGGAAGCTGCAGCTCCTTGAGCAGAAGTCTCTCGCTGAAAGTCAGGTCACTGCGTGGGGCAGAACAGAGACTCAAGCTCAGGTCACTCGGGGTCCACAGCTTCTCCACAGCCATGGCCTCAGTGTCAGTTTCTCCTCCATATCAGAGACCAGTGACATTGGGGCTTCAACACTTTGAAAGGATGTGCCAAGGGGCTTGCCTGACCCAGGCTGGGAACCTCCCCTCCCTGCCTGAAAACTGCTGTCCGTGTTCCTTATCTCACTGGGTGAGGCAAGCCCACAAAAGACACACAACACTCAGAGACGATGTTTCCTTATAGGACACTTCTTCATGGGGAACACACTGGGGACCATGGTGAATGATGCTTAATGGTTCTTCCTGTGTGGGACTTTACAGTGATAAAGCAATACCTAGTGGATCTCAGTAGGATCCAGGAACGAGGCCTTCTATGGCGGATAGTGGAAGAGGAATACTGTAAACCTGGATCTCAGTAGGATCCAGGAATGAGGCCTTCTACAGCACATAGTGGGAGAGCGATACCGTAAACCTCACCTCCACTTGACAGAGATGAAAACCACTCAGGTGTCTAGCCCCAAGTTTAATTCTAGATAATGCTAAACAAATGTGAGGCCATTTGTCTTTCTGATACTCAGGGTGTTTCTCATTGATGAAAAGTGCTTTGGCTAAGGGGAATAATTCCAAGCCACCAATCAGTCAGTTCTCAGTGAAAATATGCCATCAAGCAGATGAAGATTAAGTATAGCAGGACGCACTCCTTGGCCACTAACTGCCATCCCTCTGGCCCTGGAACTCATACCAACCCCACCTCTGCTCAGGACTGTCAGTGTCCCTTTATAAACTGGCCTCACAGAGAGCTGGGGGCTCCAAGAGTCACATCATACCTGGGCAGATGGTCCTATGGCAGGTGGCAGGGTGCGTTTGGAACACTGTCTTCCAGCTACAAGTCAAGGAAACACAGCGGTAGGATGGCCAAAGGTGCCGGAGATCGTAGCGTAAACGCACATTTCCTCCTTGGTACATTAACTAGGGAATGTTTCAAACTACCAGAACCTCTCCCTCCATCCTCAAAAGAAAGGTATTAACTAGGTGTCATATCAAAAGTTAGAAACGTAGCTAGGCATAGTGGTGTGCGCCTTTAGTCCCAGCACTCGGGAGACCTCTGAGACTGAGGCCAGCCTGGTTTACAGAGTGAGTTCCAGGACAGCTAGGGCTATGCAGAGAAACCCTGTCTTGAAAAATGAGCAAACAAGTTAGAAATGTATGTGAGCAAAAATCCCCACTGAGAACAGATTTATCATCACCATCGTCACTACAAGAAGCTCACAGTGCAGGGAGGGGGAATTCTGGGAATCTGGGTCTGGATTTGGCTGTGACCAGGCATATTCCTTCTGGTCTTCAGTTCCCTCTTCTGTCTGTAGTTCTGAGCTGAGTTTTGTGGAGCTCTGATGATGAGGCCTGAGTAACCCTGATGCCAGGCCCCCCACCCCCAGCATCCCAGCCCTGTCCCTTCACCCTGCCGCTTCCATACATCTAGACCAGTGTCCACAAAAGACCTGAAGTGTCCACAAAGAGGATCTGAAAAACACCATACTTGATGTTTTCCTGAGTCCTCTCTGAAAACTAGCATTCTGTGGTAACACGAAGCCACCATTCTTGGGACAGCCACGTGTTAGCTGAAGTAGCAGGAGCCTGGGATCAGAACAGTGGCCATCTGACTCCAAAGCCATGCCTTCACGGCTCCACCCTCCCCCGAGTGCTCCGCCATGGTGTTCCTGACTGCTGGGTAGAACGCCTCCTCTTGGCAGGCTGCAGCCTCTGACATGGCCTTACCTCAGGAGGCTTAGGGCCTTGGCCACTCTCGGAACAGGACTCCTTCTGTGAAGGCCCTGTGAAGGCTGCCTACCTGGAGACAGGCTCACAGGCAGCCTCTGCGATAGGACCTATGGGGGTGGGGTGGGGTGGGGGAGGGGTAAGACTCGAAGGACACTGATAGAACACGTCAAGGGAGACCTTGGGAAGTTGCTGGAATAATAAGTTCATTAAACTGCCCACTGCTCAAAGAAAAATCTCCCCAGACTCAGTCTGCTCTTGTTGGCCTCATAGAGGTCCAAATCTCTCTGCTTAGAAAACTCTGAAGGTTTAGAAAGCGCGCGGGCGTGTGTGTGTGTGTGTGTGTGTGTGTGTGTGTGTGTGTGTGTGTGTGTGACACCATCCCTCAGGCTTTGTTATGTCCACAGAACTTGCGTGTGGATTGTCCCTACCTCCCCCAGGTCTAGATACAAACACTATCTCCCCCTCAGGCTCACCCTGGCTTCTATTTCCAGTGCAACACTACCCCCACCCTACCCGCAGCCCCCAAGGCAGGCCACGGTAAGTTTTCGGGAGATGGACAGACCTACAGCATGTGTCCTCCCTGTTCCTCAGAGTCCATCCCTGGCCTCCTCCTATGTCTCCTACTTTACTGTTACAAGTTGTCCAGCATCAGGACCCAGTGTGCTGATCTCCCTGCAGCTTTAGCGCACTCAGAATTACGGGGATGGACTCCGTGCCATGTCTCTGCCCCAGACCATGTGGACAAACCTGTAAAAGGGACAGCGCACAGCCAGCACCGCATCCGCCTGCCTCGATCCCCTCCAGCACAGGGCATGGCCAGCGAGTTCCCTGACGGTCTCCAGGGTCTTGCGCTCACAGGGGTGAGCTTCCACCCTGCAATCTGTGTCAGAAGACAGTCCCCTCCCAGTAAGATAAGGGATGCTGCTTGCCTCTGTCCCTGCTCTCTAGGGTGGCTGCTGTGGGGTCCTACTCTACCCCTCACTGTGGAACTTGTGGCCTCTCTTGGGGCAGAGCACCAAAGTGAGGCAGTTTCAGGATTCCCTCTGGCCAGGACTCCACATGGAGCATGCACACAAGTACTTCTAATGGGTGTTCCTCTAGTTCTAGTTCCCAACAGGAGTCCTAAGCTCAAAACCACCCTGAGTTCCTCCATGCAGCCAAGGACGGGGCGCGGACTTGGTTCTTTCTCCCCAACAGGAGAGAGAGCCCTACCAAGTCTGACCCTAAACCCAGGTTCCTTTTATCCCATAGATACAAGTGGAAACCCACAAGGCCAGACACAGGGAGACAGAACAGAGTGCCCAGGACAAGCCTGCCTGCCCCTCTTACCGACCTTCCTGGGAGGCCTTGCCTCAGGAGCCCTGAGTTCATTGGGGTCAAGGCCGTTCCCACGCAGGCTGCCCAGTCCTACCTGCATCCGCGGAGGTGCAGAGCGCCGAGCCGCTGAGGGTGCTGAGGAGGCCGTTGGTGGCATCCTCCGCTTGCTCAGCCAACAGCACATGCTGGTCCTTTGGCTCACTGGCCAGTGTGAGCAGCTCGTCCCACCTGGGGAGAAAGTCCAACAGCTGACGTCATGCCCTCTCTCTTCCTGCCTACCTAACTCCTGGGCCACAGAACCATCCCACTGACCCGGAGGTCACTTCGTAGCAACCTCATCTGTCCCGGTGAGACTGAGAAGTAAACTCAGGAAGTTCTCAAGGAAGCCCAGCTGTGGGCCACGCTGTGCTAAAATCCTCATCCTAAAACCAGTCAGCTCGTATTCAAGACAGAATGCTTAAGGGAATCAACTGGCTTTTCTGGAAGTCATAGTTGATAAGAAAGAACAAAACTCTGTAACTATGGGAATTCTTTACATAGTTGCACACACAAATGTATACATACATTTCTAATGTATCTTCTTTTGTCACACATTCTTTTCTATTTGTTTTTTAAGTTTAATATTAATTTCTTAAAAGCAACCAGTTAGCAAACGAGAGAAAGCTGTCTGAAGTGAGAAAGAGAAAAGCACATAAGGACAGCCAGTGGCAGCAGAACATTGAGATGGGATACAAGAGCCCAAGGCCAGCGATATGTGGAGGGGATGCAGCCAGAATCCCTCGGTGTCCACAGGGCGTCACCACTAATGCCCAGGACAAAATGGTATTCGGGACGACCCTAGGTCATAAGAAGAGATAACAGTGAGAATCTTTTTGGAATACGGCAAACAAATGTTTGTTTGTTTGTTTGTTTAAGAGCCAGTGAGAAGCTCAGTGGGTGAGGGCACTCATGCCAAGCCTGATGACCTGAGTTTGATCCCTGGGAGCCACATGGTGGAAAAGGAGAACTGACTGCTGCAAGTTCTCCTCTGACCTCCACAGGTATACCATGGCATGCATGTGTGCCCAGCCCCCGACACAAAGGGACAAATATCTTAAAAATAAACGAAGATGAGGTAGTTCGTGATGTGAAGAGAAGAAACCCACTGTTGAAATTCAGCCAAACAGAACCAGAAAGTCATCGCGCTCCAAACTTCACTAGTGCCAAACTCTCCAGTCTTATTAAACCCATGGAGGCCAAACTTCTCACCCAGTACCCAGTTATCCCTTGGCATACAGAAAGGGGCTTCTCAGATGTGGCCTTCCTGTCCCCCCTCCACTGTTCTGGCCCAACAATAGTCATTCTCAAAAGCTGCCCGAGGAATTCACTCAGGTGCTAGCCAGAGTGGAGAAGCATCAGCAAAGAGGTTCAGTTAGCAGGAAAGGGGCAGAGATGGAACCGGCGTTCTTCAGATATCTTGTCTTCATCGCTGCTGTGTTAGGGCACGGCACCGTTCACTCCAGGGTCCGGGCCCAAATCCTCCATTCTCCACTCCCAATCCAACCTGACTCAGCGGCTCTGCCTTCACAATGCACCTCAGGCCAGCCACGCCCCTGTGCCCCCACACGCCCCAGCATGCCGCCACACCCCAGCGTGCCCAAGCACATCCCAGCAGCTTTGAACAGAACTGTCTCTGGTCTAGCTGGGCACTAGCCTCCACCCTAGTGCCCCAACCAGTGTGACTATCTGAAAATGTCATTTCTGTCCTCAGACCCCAAAGAGCTTTTCATTCTGCTCACAATAAATTCCAAAGTCTTCAGCAATACCCACACCAGAGTTTAAAATAGAATCTGTATGTTTGGGTGTATGTGTAGAGGGGGTGAGTGTGGGGTGTGTGTGGTGTGGGTGTATGTGCATGTATGTAGTGTGTGTGGTGTATGAGGGATGTGTGTGTGGTATGTGTGTAGTGTGGGTATGTGTGGTGTATGTATAGTATATGTAAGTATAGCATGGGGGTGGGGTGTGTGGTTTGTGTGTGGGGCTATGTGTGGGGTGTGTGTGTGCACGCGTGTGTACAGTGTGGTGTGGTGTGTGTGTGTGCACACACGCACGTGTGTGTACAGTGTGGTGTGGTGTGTATGTGTGTGTGTGCACACGCATGTGTGTGTACAGTGTGGTGTGGTGTGTATGTGTGTGTGTGTGCACACACGCACGTGTGTGTGTGTGTGTGTGTGTGTACAGTGTGGTGTGGTGTGTATGTGTGTGTGCACACGCACGTGTGTGTACAGTGTGGTGTGGTGTGTATGTACGCACATCTTGGGCTGGTGCAAGGCTGATGGGCAGCAACTCCTACAGATTCTTCTGTTACTGTCCCTATAGCTCTGGGGTTACAGGTCTGTGTAGCTGCACCCTTTTTTCTTTTATTAAACATGGGCTCTGAGAATCCAAACTCAGGTCCTTACCCTTGCATGCACTCTTACCCAGTGAGCCATCGTCCAGCACCCACAGCGGAGTACTCATGGCCTCCCTGGCCCACTCTGTGTTGTGTGATATTTTGTTTGTGTTCTGACAAACAAAGCTTGTCTGGAGATCAGAGGGCAGAGTTAGCCACTAGTTAACCATAGAGGCCAGGCAGTGGTGGCACACACCTTTAATCCCAGTACTTGGGAGGAGGAAGTAGGAAGATCAGGAGTTCAAGGCCACTCTGGTTACACCAGATAGAACCAGTCTAAAAGAGAAACAGAGGCAGGAGGTGATGGTGCACACTTTAATCCCAGCACACAGGAGTCTCACACCTTTATTCCCACCACTAGGGAGGCAGAGGTAGGATCTCGGGGGTCCCCCATTCGGTCTGAGGATTTGTAGCGGTAAGAAGTTTCTAGTGGTTGCAGTTCTGCTCTGCTCTTTCAGCTTTCATCCTCGATAGCTGACCCCAGGTTTTTATGGTTCAGACTAATTAGGACTGTGCTTCAGCTCTGTATTTCTTGCAGTTCAGAAGCTTACTTGCTTGAGCTCCTACCCACAGCTACTGCCTAGGTCTTTGCTACCACCTACCTTGCCTGTTGAAACAAAACTTCCTCAAAGCAGCCTCGGCATCTTCCCCTTCTAACAAAGCTACCCCCTGTCCCCGCCAACCCTTAACCTTTGCCCTTTTCCACCATTTCCACCTGAAGTCACATGTCTTACTGTCCAGTTCTTTCCAATGAGATGGGCATCTGTACAGTCTCTATTCTAAGAACCCATACTATCGTCAACATGAGGAGGAAACCTATTCTAACTGAGAGAAAAGATCAAATTTCTAAATGTAAGCATGGTGCCCAGCTCAAAGTCATCTCACCTAAAACTCACAATTAGTACCCAAGGACTAGGTACATGTCCATTTTTAAGGTTGAGACCATGTTGGGGCAGGGGGAGGGGTGAGAGGAGATGTGGCACTCTCTTCCAGGAACGCAGATTTGCCCAACACCTGGATGAGGGCGGCTGGAGGAGTATAGATCTCTCATAGACTCCCTGCCCATTGCCAGAACCCGGTGTCCATGTGACTCAGGCTGATCAGAACTGGGCTAGCAGAAGCTGGAGATGGTCCCTCCCTCTCCTCTGGCCCTCCACCCAATGTTGAGACATGAAGTTATGGGTTGGCATGCTGTCCATGACCCCAGCTCCTAACCCTAACCTTCCCAGGCTGAAAGACGTGTGACAGACAGGGTGGAGCTGAGCGGCAATGAAACCCAGGGCCCTGACCCACCAGAGTTGCAGCTGACCCACAGGGGGAAAGGCGGTGGTGAGTCCATTGATTCCTATTTTTGTCAAATGAGTTTGAGTTGATTTCTGATGCTTAGAACCAAATGTTCAGCTAAAAGCCGAGGGAAGCATGGAAACCCAGTGCTTTCAAAGGTTGGGATGTGCTGTGCACTGTAGCCAGAACCAGCAAAACAAGTTAGAGACGCAAAGACCAATCAGTTCTCCTAGACCCCCAGTCTTGCAGTGGCTGTGAAGTCTTTGGTCATGTTGGCCCCACAGCGTGAGGGCTGACGCAGACTGAGGTACTTACCTGGGAAACCGGACCCCTACGGCAAACACAATGATGCCTCTTTCTCTCAGCTGCTTAGCTGGCAGAGCCACCGGCCCCTGGGACTTGCCATCCGTGATGATGATAAGGAGCTGGGGCACAGCACCGTTTCTGCCTCCGGGGAACCCTCTGCGCAGGCGTTTCAGAGCAAGGCCCGTCTCTGTGCGCCCGCCTCTGAAGACAGGAGGAAGACAGGAAGAAGTGAGTGGGGGACGTTTGGAAGAGAGCCCAGAGGCAATGGGTTCCTGTGGGAAGGCAAGAGCAGTGACCCTAGCAAAGGCTCAAAGGGGCATTTCCACCATCCAGACCAAAAAGAGACTCACGGGCCGCCAGCTGGCTTTGGGTGTCAGCCAGCCAGGACTGTCAACTCACCACAATGGGTCTAAAGTCAGTGAACTGTCAGCTTACTGAGGCCAAACCTTAGCTGAGGGGAGTCTCCAGCATGGCAACCGTGAAGGGGACAGAATCACTACGGTGGTTAACCACGTGAATAGCATGGTTGATGGAGGGGTATGTATGTACATACACAGTATGTATATAAGACATACACACTATATCTGTAGACAATATCTGCCTTTAATTCGGTCCTCTGAGAGGGGCCTGCTGCCATTCTTATGTCCAAGCATCTAACCTACTGGAAACATGGATACAGCTTGCCTATTCTTTTGCTTGCTTGCTCTCATTGTGTGTGTGTGTGTGTGTGTGTGTGTGTGTGTGTGTGTGTGTGTGTGTAGAGACAGAGAAAGAGAGAGAGAGAGAGAGAGAGAGAGAGAGAGAGAGAGAGAGAGAGAGAGATTGATTTGCCTTAACACTAGACAGCTATGCCTCCTGCAGATCTGCCATGGGCCCCTGCCTAGGCACCTCTCCTCCCAGTTCTCCCAGTGGCTACTTGGAAAGCCAGGCTCACTTTAGTGAAGGCCCACCCTCCTCTGAGTCGGCCAAGTCTTCCGCATTTAGCAGAGAGATGGGTCAGTAATGTTCAGAGAAACAGGTCCTGCTGCCCATTTCATAGTTTTAGTGGAAAAGAGACATTCCCGGCCTTTCTGTACATTGTACAGAGACCACATGACCTGCAAGCTTTTACTGAGAATGTCTGACAACCCCTGTGTGTGTTCTGCCTAGACACTCATAAAACTCCCCCTGCTGTGGATATCGTTCTGTATAAATAAAATGCTGATTGGCCAGTAGTCAGGCAGGAAGTATAGGTGGGACAAGCAGAGAAGAGAATTCTGGGAGGTGGAAGGCTGAGGCAGAGAGACGCTGCCAGCCGCCACCATGACAAGCGAGATGTAAGGTACTGGTAAGCCATGAGCCACGTGGCAACTTATAGATGAATAGAAATGGGTTGATTTAAGATATAAGAACTAGAGAGCAAGAAGCCTGCCATGGCCATACAGTTTGTAAGCAATATAAGTCTCTGTGTTTACTTGGTTGGGTCTGAGCGGCTGTGGGACTGGCAGGTGAGAGAGATTTGTCCTGACTATGGGCCAGGCAGGACTGGAGAAAACTTCAGCTACATCCCCTAAGTGCCAAGGTGCCTGGTGGTCAAGGAGTGAGTGCCTGCATCTGCCTGGGCACTGAGCTCCCGAGGCTCCTGGCCACAGCCTTGGTTCTGCATTTCTCAGTCAGGCTCTGCTCTCCCTCCGGGACACCACTCTCCTCCCGACCCAGCACTGCTGCTCTTCCTACAGGCTTGAGGACCAAAACAAAAGGCACTTCTCATCCAGGCTGCCCTGGACACCTTCAGAGTGACACAAGATTCTCCTGACGTCACCATGGCACCAAGCTAAATGGAGAGCCGAAGGTTTGCTGTGGTCCTGGGCGGAGGTTAGGTTTGCTTTGTGGAGAGGTGGAGATTGGCATCCAAGCTTTTGCTATCAGTGTAGCCAAGTGACTAGGAGCAGGGCTCTTGAGTTAAAGAGCCTTTACTGGAGGGCTTAGCCAGGTGAACTCTGAAAAGTGACCTAGCCTGAGTCCAGGGTCCTTCCATGCTAAGGTAGGGAGAACGGCACGGTCTGAGGACAAAATGGATGGGTGAGTAACCTCGGGGTTAGTTATCACCCACAGGTCGCTGTAAGAAGCTGACCTTGCAGATGACCCTCAGGTCCTAGCAGACATAAAATCAGTTACGTAAAGATGTTCATTCTCAGCCCCTAGTCCCTGTGAGTTCAGACTGACTGGTGTGTTCCTCAGGACTAGACAATATACATTCTAAACCAGTTCTGTCCACTCCCATGAATACAGTTCTGATGGAAGCGAGCTACCACAGGACAGACTTGGAAAGATATCACATGAGAAACCTCACTTCAAGTGAGGGGAAGTTGATCTGAGCTTTTGAAAATGATAGACAAAAATCCAAGGCTCCAACCCAAGTGTTTCCCGGGGGAATGGGAAATGATTAAACACACTGTGGTAGATGTATTATTCAGCTTATCAGAGGATCAACATAAATACAGTTTCATGTAGAAGTGTATACCAAATCATATATAATAAAAATAACAAAATGCTTTGAAATGCCACATACTTTTAAAGCCATGTTTAAATGTTAATGTGAGTTACAAGCAGCTGAAGGCGGCTTGGGGAGGAAGGAGAGATGGCTCAGTGGTTAAGAGCACGCACTGCTCTTCCAGAGGACCCAAGTTCGGTTCCCGGCATCCACATCAGGTGACTCATGACCACGTAAAACTGCAGCTCCACGGGATTTGACACCTACCTCTGACCTCTGAGGCCACCCGCACTCACATGCATGATTAAAAACTAATCCTTAAAAGAGAAGGCTGAAAAATGGTTTTATGCAAAGCAAAGTTACGGCGGAAACAGTGTCCTAACGGAGTTATGAGAGGCACAAAGGGTTCAGTCACGGGAGTCCTGGAGCTGGCTCTTGTGAGGTGAATGCCGTGGATGGCAAGCCCAGGCAGGCTAGCTAGCCAGGAGCTCTGACATCCACGAACCAGCCACGGTTTACATTCTCTCTGACTTCATGTCATCGCTGGTACGACACTGGGAGGCTGGGCTGGCACCTCTAAAACAGCCCGTGAAGCAGCGAGAATTCAGTAGTTAGGGGCTTCGTAACACTCTGTGGAGGCTGCCCTTGGTCTGGAAGAACTAGCAGACCAGGGGTCTAAGATGCGATTTCCTAAGCAGTCGGGGAAAGAAGGGCATGGGGAAGTCATTGTTGCCTCCACTGGACCACCACTGCTCTGCCTCAGTGCACACAAGCACATCTTCACTGTGGTGTCCTCAGCCTCCTTGCTCTGCTTGTTGCCTCACAGTCCAAGAGGATGCAGAAGTGTTCAACACATCCCAAAGAAGAGCTGAACTTGTTTAGACAAAGGGGCTCCTTCATCGACCCCCTGCAGCCTCTTCCGGGATTTTTAATTTTTTTTCTTACATTTATTTATTTACTTACTTATTGGGATGGCGGAACATGCATGCTATGATATGTATGTGGGGGGCAGAGGGCATCTTGCAGGGGTTGGTGTTCTCCCTTCTACCACATGAGTCCCAGGAACTGGACTCAGGTCATCAGGCAGGGTAGCGAGCGCCTTTGTGTGCTGAGCCATCTCACTGAGCTCCGCCCTCTGGCATCCTTACTGTGTTTGTGATGTCATGTCATGAACGATAATATCCTCAAGGAAGCCGGAGAAAGAGGCGTGGGCCAGAACTGTTAGGGAGTGTGTGGTAGGTGCACATGCTGAGTGATGATGCTTCAGAATCTCTTCCCACCCACCCATCCACACACTTTTTTTTTTTTTAATTTTTATCATCCCCAGAAGAAACCTCTTAAATAGACCATTTCTCCAGCAAAAGTATACAAATGGCCAGTAGGTACATGGAGACATTCTCATCATAGCTAGCTCTTCAAAGCACTGGGGTGCTTTTTCCTTTTGTGCTTTTTTTGAGTATGGCTTCCACTCCTCCTGTTTGGGGGACCCAGGACAGAGAAAAGAGCTGGATAAACAGTCTGGGATGATGATGTCATAAATGCTTCCTATGAGACCCCGGGGCCTTCAGAACCCACCAAGACTCTGCTGTGTCCTGTGTGGGGCCTCAGATGCTGGAGAACACAGGCGAGCTGGCAGAGGCCTTTGACTGGGAAAAGGACCTCACGGCTCAGGGCCTTCGAAACTGAAGTTGATGGCTATGAATGGCTAGGACAAGAAACCTCAGCAGGATGTCACTGGGCTCTAGGACAGGGGTTAGTGGAAACCAGGGTAGACCCAGAGCTCCGAGTTGGATAAATCAAACTCTGCTGTGAGGGCTAGCGGAAACTGTGCATGATGTGTGTGTACCTAAATATATATGTGCATGTATGTATGTAGAATAGTTACATACAGATTATGCACATACATACATACATAATGCACACAAAATATGTCTGTATACCGATATGAACGAGCAACATTACATATGAGTTGATTTATAATCTAAGTCATGACCCAGCCATATGCATACATTCCTGCACTGTGTATGCAGATGAGCACAGGCATGCATACATTCCTGCACTGTGTAAGCAGATGAACACAGGCATGCATACTTTCCTGCACTGTGTAAGCAGATGAACACAGGCATGCATACATTCCTTCACTGTGTATGCAGATGAGCACAGGCATGCATACATTCCTTCCCTGTGTATGCAGATGAGCACAGGCATGCATACATTCCTGCACTGTGTATGCAGATGAGCACAGGCATGCATACATTCCTTCACTGTGTATGCAGATGAGCACAGGCATGCATACATTCCTGTACTGTGTATGCAGATGAGCACAGGCATGCATACATTCCTGCACTGTGTATGCAGATGAGCACAGGCATGCATACATTCCTGCACTAGGAGCACATGCATACATTTCTGATTGTGTATGAAGATAAGCACATGAACAGCTCTCCACCATCTTAAAGCACCCTCAGGAACAGAAGGAAACTTACTTTTCAGGGTGTAAAAAGTGAGGTTTGGAGACATGTTGTGAACATCCAAAGCTGTGAGGTCTCCAGGGATAGCTGAGGCTGGTACCACTGTTCTCCCCTAACCTTACATGCTTTACCCCAACAGGACCCTCATTAACTCTCTCTTCTGGGTAACCAACAACTGCATATAACAGTAGCAATTTTTTAAGTAGTGTTTTATATTTCCACCTGGATGATAACATGTAATAAGGGGCAGACTTGAGAATTACCCAGCATGCACAGCTGGGGCAGGAAGTGAGTAGAACTAAACCCTTCAAGGCAACAGTTCTAAGTCCAGCTAGCTTCACCAGGTGTGGTGGCACACGGCTTTTATTCCAGCACTCAGGAAGCAGAGGCAGGAGGATCTCTGTGGGTTCAGGGAGAGTTCTGGGCCAGCCTAGACTACCCAATGAGACCCTGTTTCAAAAAGAGGGAGTGGGGGGAGAGACAGAGAGACAGAGACAGAGAGACAGAGACAGAGAGACAGAGAGAGAGGAAGAAGCAAGCAGTGAACGTTAGTGTCGTCATGATACTATCCCATAATACTTACTTGAAAGCTATCCTCTTGATGTTTGCCTTCACTTCCTGTCTGGTGGAAAAGGAGTCCAAGGGGAATTCCAGATGAGGAGTGGAACCAAACTGCAAGGCTCCCACTCGGACCTGTAGGAGGAGACAGGGCCAGAGGCCCCAGGGATTTCGGTCAAATCATGACCATTCCAGAGAAGACAGACTCATGTGTCTCCTGGGCACTCCACAAATCCTGTGTGGGATCTCTGGACAGCCTCCCTTGAACCATGGTTCTACAGACCAGCTGGAGAATCTGGAAGGGCGTGGTCAGACAGACACATCTGTGTCCTGCTATGGCAGTTAATCATCTGCTACCCATCTCGAAGCTTTCCCGGCTGAGTGCCAGCTGCTTTAGGCAAGGCTCTGCTTGCATCTGCCAAATGCTTCCTGGCTTGGGTGCTGCTGTGTGCAAATTCGTGCATTATCTCATTTGACCCACGGGGGCCGAGTTAATGCCTATGTGACTGAAGACAACAGTAACATATACAGATGACACTGTGCAAGGCTTACTTGGACTAGCAAGGAAAGGCAGCCTGGGCCATTGGATTTCCGGTATCTGGACTTCTCTAAAGCCCTGTCATACCCCTTGCCTCCTCAGTAGACACAGACTGGAGCAAAATGCTTTCAAATCCAGCCAAAGTTTCCACAGAGGCCACTGCCTAACCTAACCACAGCCACCAAGCCCCTGATGACCTGCTCCTGCCAAGTCTCTAGACCAGAGAGTCAATCAGCTCCTAAAACAGGGACACACGATAGTGGAGCCGTGAGGGAGTGAGAGAGCTGGAGAATGAACAGAGTCTGCTTCCTTACTGAGGCCATGGGAGAAAACCGGACACGTGCCTCACAGGACTGAAGCTGGGGCGCTGAACATCTGGAGTCATGAGCACAGCAACATGTGTTTCCTCTTCGGGGCCCAACCAGCTCCTAATCCTCAGCTCACCAAACCCCAGAGGTGCCACATTCTCAGTCACTAGTCTCTGAACTAAGGTCAACTGTGGCAAAGATTTCAAATGGGCAAAGACACTTCTTGAGTCCCCAGTGCAGTCCCTCGGCAGGCCCAGTACTTGGGAGACAATGAATTAATGCCCTGGGCTCACCTAGCTGGCCTCCCACAGCCAGGAAGCTGTTGGCAGCTAAAAGCAGAAGGACATTAAGTCTTGGGTGGCCATGCGAGGGGATGGCACAGGGAGTCAGTGGAACAACCTGAGAAGTCTAGCTATAGGAAGCCTGCTGCAGTTTCCTGGAACATAACAAGAAATCAAAAAAACCATCTCAAGCCGGTGGAGAAGACTGTTTGCTCAGCATATGACACCTCGGCAGCTGGAAAGACACCCCACCCACCACCACACAAGGAGAAGTGCAAATGCATGCAAGCTGCAAGGCTGTATCTTACCCAGGAACATTCTAGAAGAACTCTTGGGAGAAGACCCTTGTCTGCTAGGAACTAAAGTCCAGTCTTGAATCTTGTCTGATAAATCCCAGTGCTTGGAACAAACTTCTGGGTAAAATACACTTTCACACAGTCAGAGGTAAAGACAAACCGGAAAGGACTTCACGGCTCATGGAGGCAAGGGTTAGTTTCCTCCATGTGCAAAAGAACAACAGTTCAGCAGCAAACTGGCCCAAGACATGAACGAAGATCAGAGAAGGGAAAAACAAATGGTTCTTTCATGGCAGGACATTTGGCCTTAGGAAAACAATACTGTTTTCCTATCAGCTCAGTAAAAAAAACAAAGCAGCAAGGACAACGAAAACCAGATGCCGTGTCTGCAAAGGGAAGAGTTCTCAGCCGCTGTGGGTAGGAATGTAAACTGGTACCAGATCTGTGGAGGGCAACACCAACAGCTAAGAATGCATATGGCTGCTGGAGATTATCTTAGAGATAGTCTTCCACTCAAGTGAATGAGGCATTTACGAGATCACAGTGTATTTGTGACAGCAACAATCCACCAATAGGGCTGGCTAATTAGTCCTGGTAAATCATCCTCATGATGGGCTAATTACCTGTAATACCTATACATCCACATAGAGAGAGATGAGGTTGCCCAGATAATAGCTATAAAAAGACAAGAGACAGACAGCAATGTGTAGACTACACTAACTTTTCTGGAAAAGGAGAAAATGGAATCACATCTTCATGGTGCCCGTGCCTGCACAGAGTGGGTCTGCAAGGCTGCTCAGAACAGGTTGGAGGATCTAGGGGTCCAACAGGTAGTGGGGTCCGGTGATCAGAGCAGGTGGTGTGGTCGGTGAGTCTGTGAGTGGGGAGTGTGTGGGTGCAGGTTTTCTTCCACTGTCCTCCTTTTTACTGAACCATGGGAAGGAGTTATTTGGTGGAAGGGGTGGGAGGAATTCTCTGGAGACCGGCAGCTGGGGCCACTTGCTTGGATTAAGCAGGAAGAACTCAGCTTCAAATCAAAGCACACAGGAAACAGCCCCAGTGGGCGCTAAGGCATTTCATTTAATTGGTGGTTTGGGAACACAATGGCTGCCTTTTATCTTCAGTTTACTGTACACAGAAGCAAGCCCAGGTCTCTGTCCGCACCCCAGTCACAGGGCCATTAAAGCAGGAAGTGAGTGTCTGAGTTTGTGTTAAGAGGAAGACTTCAAACACTTCAACTCTACCTAAACAAGAGGCCATCCACAAAGCTACTTGGAAACAATTCCTAAAACTAAAGGAATCAAAATGAGCGGCAAATCAGATACCACAAACAGAAAAGACAGAAACCCTGAAGCCACACAAGCCCGCCCAGCAAAGCCTTTCCGCAGAGTGCCTTCACTGGCTCACCCAGGCACACACCATTTTCTGTTCCTCAAGGCTTTTGTGTGTGTGCTTGTGTCTCTGCATCTGAGAGAGCATGAAGAGGCCAGAGGCCAACCTTGGGTGGTGTCTCTCCGTGTTTTGAAACGGGGTCTCTAACTGGGACCTGGGGACTAGTCAGGGTAGAGTGGCTACACACTTGTCACCTCCTCGGTACCGGGTGAGAAGTGTGTGGCACCATGTGTGCTTTTTATGTGGGTGTGGGGAATACTCGAGTCCTCTCGTTTATGGAGCAAGCCCTTCTTCTACCTGTTCCGCTGTCTGAGCTTCCTCCCCAGCCCCTGCTTCTCAGTCTTTCTTAGGTTAAACCCACTTTGATCTCCCCAAGCATCCACGATGGAGCCATTCTGCCCTCTTTCACAGATAATGGGTGTGTGTGTGTGTGTGTGTGTGTGTGTGTGTGTGTGTGTGTGTGTGTGTGTGGCGGGGGTGGGGTGGGGGTGGGGGCTATACGGAAGCTCCCAGGTTCCTCACTACCCTGGCTCTGTTACAGGCCCTGCCCTAGGATTCCATACCACATTTGAACCCAAAGTATGTATCTCAGGTTCCTGTTTCCAGCACTCTGTCCTCAGTGTGTTATTTTGAAGGTTCTGGCAGGTGGGAGTGGGTCATACAGGCAGGCCTGGTTTCGGCGGCTTTTTCTTCTCCTTGGTCTGTACCATGTGCTAGAGATGCAGCCACCTTCATAGCCCAGCTTCGCCACCATGATGGGCTAAAGTCTCCCCAAATCCATGGGCACAATAAACCCTTTCCTTCTTTTTGGTCATCGTGACACAAAAATAATCAACGTACACAGAGATGCTTCAATCCTGAGCTGGAGAGATCTGCTCCTGGCAGCGTCGACAGCCAAGGTCTGTTGGCCTGTTTTTCTTTCTGTGTTCCACCCCAATCCACGCCGCCATCCCCTCCACTACCACAGACTGCCACACTGCCGGCTGTCAACGGGCTGTGGGTGGCAGGAGATGGCATTTTGTGTCATTACACCATTCTAACCCAGAGGCTGCCCACAGGGACAGACAGATGGACAATCTGGGCAAATCCTGAGCTAAGAGTCAAGCACCCCAGTTCTTCTACATGTAACCCTGTCCGAGCTTGTTCTGTGACCCCCCCCCCCCAGCCATCATTTAATGTCTCTGAGTCTGTTTCCTCTTCTGCAGAGCATAGGATAAAGAATGTACATATCAAGCCAGCTGGTGGTGGTGGTGCACACCTTTAATCCCAGCACTTGGGAGGCAGAGGCAGGCAGATCTCTGAATCTGAGGCCAGCCTGGTCCAAGGAGCAAGTTCCAGAATAGCCAGGACTACACAGAGAAGAAATCCTGTCTTGAAAAACCAAAGGGGAAAAAAAAGAAAAAGAAAGGAATGTACAGGTCAGGACCAGTGGATGAAGCTGGCTCAGCGGATGAAGGTACTTGTTGTGGAGTCTGTGACCTGAGTGTGATCCTCAGGAACCACGAGGCAGAAGAAGAAAATTAACTCCAGTAGCTGTCTTCTGACCCCACATGTGTGAGTACACACACCTACATACAATAAATGTAAAAAAAATAAAGAATACGCACGTCATATTTCTCTTCTCTCCCAACTTGCCACCCATTCAGGACACATTAGGCTAATGCAAGGTCACTGGCCTTATGCCGCTTCCTCCAGGAGTAACTGGTGGGGGGATCATTTTTAAAGTAGGGCCTTGTCTGGAGGAAGGTGGAAACCTAGCAGGTCTCTTCTCTGGCCACGTTAGGCAGCTGATACTACTCTGATACCACATTCAGAACCTCTGGGCTGCTCCTGTCATGACTGTGTGAATGACATCTCTAGTGACAGAGACCGGGGCTGACTGCCTGCGTTTGCAAATTACACCCCATCTCCAGACAACCTGGCCCCCATTACAAGCCTTGCTTGTTCCCAAATCCTTTGCAGGATTAAGCCAGGAATGTTGTCTTGGAAACCACTTCCTTTCTCCCCCTGTGACTAGTCTCTAATTCCAATAATTATGGGCTTTCCAAACTAATCTACCCTTCTTTTTACTTTATTTTGGGGTGGGTTTACATAGTAGAAAATTCAGAAAGTGTATATATTAGCTCCAGTCTATCTTTCTGAACTTGAACCCTACATCTTTTGTAATTAAGGATGAACAGGAAACTTGTCGGTTCTTACCTGTCCCCTACCAATGCATGTTCAGATTGCCTGAAATCTTTTGTTTGTTTGTTTGTTTGAGACAGGGTTTCTCTGTGTAGCTTTGGAGCCTTTCCTGGAACTCACTCTGTAGACCAGGCTGGCCTCTGAACTCACAGAGGTCTGCCTGTCTCTGCCTCCCAAGTGCTGGGATTAAAGGCGTGTGCCACCACTGCCTGGCGCCTGAATTCTTTTATGGTGACAAGTAACACTGTAATCAATAACTGCATGGGTGGGAGTACTCAGGACTATCAGATCGGAGGGCCCAAGCTGCTGTCACAGTGTGGGAGAAGTTGGTGTGCCCCCATGGAAGTGGAAGTGTTGGACATTCCTATGCTTCTGGAGCCTGAGGGTTCATTTATTAAAGGATTGCCCATGGAGCACGTCACCAAGCCGCCAGTACTTCTGTTCCGCCGCGGAACAGATACAGTGTTGGAGATCTGCTGCTAAGTCAGGGAAGCTGGGCGGAACCCCCCACCCCCACCCCTCCCCGACCCCGCACACACCGAGGGCTGTCTGTGTCTCTCGGAGGGTTGTGTTCATTATTCATTGTGCTGTTGGGTTGTTCAAAACTGTTCCTTTTAGAAGCAAGAGTCACAGTGACCCCACTCTGTGTTTGTGGCACTGGAAGCCAGGAAGGTGCTCTCTGGACTTGATCAGACAGGAGCAGATCTTTCCAAGTGACAAGAGAGGACAAGGCTGTGCCTCACACTAAGATCCAGTCTGCTCAGTGTGTATTCCCTCTTCTGAGGAGCCAGGGATGACATTTTAATTGTTGAGAGGGAAGACTTCATTGCCTTAAATCCAGCTCAACAACAGACCACCCACAGAGCATCCACAAAGACTACACCGCTTTAAACTCCAGTCTCTCTATAGTTGGAAGCTGGATCCATGTTCTTCCCTCTCCAGCCCCGAACCTGCACGAGGCCCTCTTCTCCAGGGCTGAGACAGGGGATTATCATGTGGCTTAGGTCATTTGGTGCCCTCCTAGGAGCTCTGCCTGATCCACAAGGATCTAAGAGGTGCACTCTCGCAACCTCTCCCCGACCTGCGGAGGAACCAGCCGGAAGGACAATACAGAAGACCTTTGCTGCGTGCTGCAAAGAAGCTAGTCACTCAAAGCAAGCAAAGCCGAGGAAGGAGAAGTAGTGCTCACTCAACTGCCTTGGCTGATCCCCAAGTTCCCAGCATCAATCCCGCCACGTTTCCATTTGCCCCTTAGTCCTCCACATCCCACAGACAATGGAGTCTTCCTTCTGCTTCCAGCTGAGTTTCTGTCCCTAGAAACCAAAGACACGGGACAGCACTCACCCTCCCCGGGCTGATGTCCAGAGCGTCACAGACAGTGATGGCAAAGTGCTTGGATCTCTCGAAGCCGCCTTTCCCAACGCTGTGAGAGCCATCGAACAGAAACAGGATGTCAACAGCCGCTGAGCACCACATCACTGGAGGCAGGAGCAGAGGGAGGAAATTATACTAGATGCTTCCATGTTATAAAGACAGGTAAGGGCCTGCTGGTGAGCACTTCTTCAGCTGTATGACAGGAGTCCCGTGAAGAAGGTTTTCTGAGTGATCACGGGCCCAGCCTTGAGAGTCATGATCTTAGCTGGGTGCTCTGACATGTGAGGCTGCGTGACCCAAGAGTTCCAATAACTGAAGTGACCACGCCTTTCTTCTACTTCAGCACGGCTTAAGTTATCTTAGTCAGGGTTTTCACTGCTGCAACAAAACACCAGAACCAAAAGCAGCATGGGGATGAAAGGGTCCATTTGACGTATACTGCCATATCACAGTTTATCACGGAAGGCAGTCAGGGCAGGAGGCTGGAGACCGGAGCGGATGCAGAGGCCATGAAGGGGTGCTGTTTACTGGCTTGCTCAGCCTGCTTTCTTATAGAACCCAGGACCACCAGCCCAAGGGTGGCACCACCTCCAATGGACTGGGTGGGCCCTCTCAAATGACTATGAAAATCCCGTGCCATTGCATGGTGATGTAAGCGCGCAACATGACCATGTAGTGACGTGACCTGGCCACGCCCCCAGCCGGTTTTAAAGGTCCGGCGCGATATCCCCCATCTCTCTGTCCTGAGAGAGTTTTGGGGGCCCACCTCTCCTTCTCGTCTCCCTATTGTCAGGGTTGGGGGACAGCCTTATCTGCCTCAACAGACACCGCCACTTAATTGTATTTTCAGAGGCATCCCTCTCACACACACATTCTTAGTGGTGCCAAGCTGCCCTGTACCTTTAATGGGGAGGGATCTCCTAGCTAAGGTAGGGGCGTCCATTTCTTTCGCCCCACACATGTGCCTTATCCCAGACGCGCCAGCGGCTCCCCTCCTCCTCCTCCTAGCTACTAACTCTTCTGACTCGGACAAGTCTTTCCCCTTACCAGCTTCTCAGGTAGACCCAGAAGTCTGGGATACCCAGAACCCTTCTATTGCTAGACACCATCAGCCTGTTATTATCCAGCTACAAGATCCTGCCAGGTATATCACCCGAGCTCAGTACCCTCTCTCACTCGAGAGCCTGAGAGGACTTAAGCCCATTATTTCTGACCTCCTCAGGAAAAAGCTGCTCTGCCCAACTTCTTCACCTTTTAACACCCCCATACTTGCAGTTAAAAAGTCTAACGGAACCTACCGCCTGGTTCAAGACCTCCGGCTCATTAACTCTGCAGTGGTCCCTCTCCATCCGGTAGTGCCTAACCCCTATACTCTCCTATCCACTATCCCCTCAGGAACCTCTCACTTCTCAGTTCTGGATCTCAAAGATGCCTTCTTTTCTATTCCTCTCAGTCCTCAATCTCAAAATATCTTTGCTTTCACCTGGACCGACCCTGACACTCACCGGTCCACACAGCTGACCTGGACTGTTCTGCCACAGGGATTCAGGGACAGTCCACACCTATTTGGTCAGGCTCTGGCCTCTGACCTGCTTTCTCTGTCTCTCCCTGATTCTAAGCTAATACAGTATGTAGATGATATTTTACTCTGTAGCCCATCTTTACAGGTTAGCCAGACTAACACTTCTGCTCTCCTAAATTTCTTATGCAGCCGGGGTTACAGGGTATCTCCTTCTAAAGTTCAGCTGTCAGCTACCCAGGTCACCTACCTAGGTCTATCCATTACTCCAACTCACAAGGCTATTACTGTAGACAGGAAACGTCTAATCCAGTCCCTTACAGTCCCTTCCACTAAACAGGAAATCCTGTCTTTCCTAGGAATAGCGGGCTTTCTACGGTCCTGGGTTCCGTCTTTCTCTCTCCTTGCCCGCCCCTTATATGAGGCAGCTCAGGGCTCGCCACACGAGCCCCTCCTTCATCCTGTTACAAAACCTTTCCAAAGGCTTCAGCAGGCTCTTCTTCAGGCTCCAGCGCTCCATCTCCCAGACTTAACTCGTCCGTTCTCCCTTTATGTAGCAGAGAAAGGAGGATTCGCCCTGGGAGCTCTAGGGCATCAGCTGGGACCCTCCTTTGCACCTGTAGCTTATCTGTCAAAGAAGCTAGACCTTACCAGTCAGGGCTGGGCACCTTGTATCCGTGCCTTAGCAGCTGCAGAGCTCCTTATTCGGGAATCAAAGAAGCTAAGTTTTGGATCATCCATTACTGTTTTCTCTCACCATAACTTGTCCCATCTTTTAACTTATAAAGGCTTACAAACTTTACCTCCTTCCCGGGTTCTTTCTCTCCAGGTGGCATTACTAGAGGATGCCACGCTTACTTTCCGGACTTGTCCACCTCTTAACATTTCAAGCCTCCTCCCTCAACCTAACGCTGACTATTCTCCTTCTCATTCCTGCACTGAAACCTTAGAAGAGCTGTTACCTCACCCTTCACACATACAGGAGGGCACATTGCCTCAGGCTACTTATACCTGGTACACAGATGGCAGCTCCTTCCTATATGAAGGGACCCGTAAGGCGGGCTATGCCATAGTGTCAGACACTCAGGTGATAGAAGCACAGGCATTGCCCACACACACCACTAACCAACAGGCTGAGCTGATAGCTCTCACCCGTGCCTTCCAATTGGCAAAGGGACAATCTCTAAACGTTTATACTGATTCAAAATATGCTTTTCATATCCTCCTGTCCCATGCTGCTATTTGGAGGGAGCGTGGGCTTCTTACAGCAAAAGGAGGATCCATATCTAACTCAGGTCAAATTATGGCCATGTTGGAGGCTTCCCACCTCCCCAGGGCTATAGGAATTGTCCACTGCCGGTCTCATCAGACTGACAGCTCCATCATCTCTAGGGGAAACAACCGGGCTGACCAGGCAGCCAGAGCAGCGGCCCTCCAGGGCCAAGTCTCATCTCACCCACCGCAGGGAATCCATACAGTACAGCCTACACCCTCACAGGAAACTCCAGACACCAGACAAATCCTTTCCTATCTACACCAACTCTTTCATCCTAATAATCTTGCTCTGTCTCAATTCGTAAAAGCTCACCTGCAGCCCACCTCTGAGGACCTACAGTTTTTAAGAACAATTACTGCCTCGTGTGAGATCTGCCAGAAAACAGATCCCAATACCAAGTACAGGAGTCAGCCTTTTCCCACCCACCAGGCTAGAGGTTCCCTTCCAGGGGCTGACTGGCAGCTTGATTTTACTCATATGCCCACTGTCAAAAAAGCTAAATATCTCCTCGTGATGGTGGACTCATTTTCGAACTGGGTGGAGGGGTTCCCTGTGTCTAATAAGCGGGCCCAGACAGTTGCAGATCTCCTTCTCCGAGAGATTATTCCTCGGTTTGGAGTCCCTGCTTCTCTCCAGTCTGATAATGGTCCAGAGTTCACTTCCCAGGTTTCTCAGACAGTAGCTAAGGCCCTTAATATCTCATGGAATTTCCATATTCCATACCGCCCCCAGTCCTCAGGAAAGGTGGAGCGTACCAACCGGTCTTTAAAAACTATTCTTACCAAGATGTCACAGGAACTTCATCTCGACTGGGTAAGATTATTGCCTCTAGCTCTCCTCAGGCTCAGGGCTCTTCCTAAAAAGCCTCTTTCAGTCTCTCCGTTTGAACTAATGTATGGAAGGCCAGTTCTAACACCAGGTCTTTTTCCCAAGCCTCCAACTGTTCCAGACAGTCTGTTAACCCCTCTTTTATGTCATCTAAGGTCTATTCTGTGGAGCTATGCAGACTGTTCACTGCCTCAGCCATGTGACAATCCTTGCCCATCTCCAATACACATTGGGGATCAGGTTCTTCTTTCCCCTCCGGGTCAGCGTCCTACACCCCTTTCCCCTAAGTGGCAGGGACCCTTCAAAGTAATTCTTGTAACCCCTACAGCTGCTAAACTCGAGGGCTTTCCTCACTGGGTCCACCTGTCTCACCTAAAACCTTTTATCTCACCTCCATCCCAGAAGAATCTCTCTTCATATACAGTGAAACAAACAGGGCCTCTCACTCTCAAGCTCCAGAGGACATCAGGATCCCCTGCTTTGCCGCCAATTCCAGAGGAATAAGGTACCACCCCTTCCTTTTCCAACCAGGGCCACACAGAGCCGGAGGCAAAAAGGACCATCAAAAATATCCAGGCGGTAAGGAATAATGTAATACAATAATTTATCATTGTTCAATACTCAGCAACTGATCACCTGTGTTTCCCAAGTGTTAACCTAATAAGGAGAACAGGTGTCTTAAGTAAACTACCAAAGCAGGTGCCTTAAAAGAACTACCTCTAATGAGGCTTGTCTCAGATAGGAATTAAGCAGAGTACTAAGACCAGATCTACCTCAGGTAAATGTCACATGCCTCTATCTGGGCAGGCCAAATCTACCTCAGACAAATGCCAACTCCAAAACAAAATAATAATGATTCTTTCTCTCTAAGCTCTCTCTATGTCAACAGTATCTTATTAAATGAGAGGCCCCCAGCCACGACGCAGGAGGTCCCCAGCACCAGCACGGATGGACAGCCGCGGAACCAGGAGAAGGCAGAACGTCGTTCCAGGACTTCCAACATTACTCCCGGACTTCACAAGATACCCTTCACACCCCCCCCCCCAAGAGCCAACCGACGCCCACTATTCAGCTGGAAGCAGTCTTTGAGAGAAACGTCGCCCCCGCACCCAGTCAACCACAATTTTTCTTTTTTTTTAAAGTAAAAGAGTCGGGAATGAAGGGTTCACAACGCGGCCACATTTACCGGGCGGACACTTCCGCCTAGCCACTTCCGCATCAAAAGAGCGTCCCGTAGCTAGGATACCTCCGCCTAGCAAGTTCCGGGCCAAGGGGTCTCGCGTGATCAGAGTCCCGTGCCATTGCATGGTGATGTAAGCGCGCAACATGACCATGTAGTGACGTGACCTGGCCACGCCCCCAGCCGGTTTTAAAGGTCCGGCGCGATATCCCCCATCTCTCTTCTCCACACACGTGTCTTTCCCACAGGCCTGCACGTTCTATCCTGTTTCTAATAAACTCTATAAGCGGATTCTGTCGTGTTTCGTGACGTTTCCTTGCAAAGGGTAAGAACACAACGCAGACAAAACCTAACAAAATGCCCTCCAGGCTTGCCTCTACCCCATCTTATGGAGGCATCTTCTCAGCTGAGCCCCCTCCTCTACCCAGATGACTATAGCTTGTGTTGAGCTGACATAAAACGAGCCAGCACAAGATGTATCTGACGTGTTCACGTATCTAACCCTCTCAGCTCCCCGACTATTTTATTTCTTTGAGAAATTCCTATTTCTTGAGACTTCCTATACCATACACTTCACCATTTAAGGCACATAGTTAGCATTTTTAGTGCATGTACTGATGGCTCCTACCAGCCATCACCACACTGGATGGAGGAACTTCTTCTACCACCTAGCGGGGCAGTCTGTACTTTTAGCTGTCATCTAGATCTCAACTCTACTCCTAAAGAGTTCTTTTGTGTGTGTGTGTGTGTACGTGTGTGTGATACATGCATATGTGTGTGTACGTGTGCATGCATGCAGGTGTGCACACCTGTGCATGTCTGTGCAGCACAGAGCTGACAACCTGTATGTTCTTCCATTGCATTCTGTTTTGCTTGTTGACAGGTGTCTCTCACTGAATTTGGCGCTCGTGGGTTGACCGGTGAGCCTGTCATCACTGCCCAGTGCTGGGATCACAGTGCCCTGCCACACCCAGCTTCCTATGTGGGTACTGAGGATCCAAATGAGCACTTTACCCACTGAGCCACCCCTCAGCCTGAGATTTGTGTTTTCACTCCCACTGGACAGATGAGGGAAGCAGTAACTTCCCAGTAACAAAGTACCAGGAAGTAGTGGAGCTGGAATGAAATCCTAAGTTCCTCCCCCAACTAGGAGGTGGGAGGGAAGAGGAGCCAGGCAGGGCCTCAGGGGGAAAACACTAGCTTGGCTTCAGCAGGTAGGAGAAATGTGGCAGGAAATATGGGTGGCTTGGTAGATAGCAGTCAGGTGACAGAAAACCCTGGGACAAGAAAACCAGCAACAAAGGGAGCTGCTGCTACCGCTCAGAGGTAAAGTCACTTAGCACCTGGCTTGCTGACTAAGGTTGGTCCTGGGACCCACATGGTAGAAAGAGAACCAGTTCCTCCAAGTGTCCTCTGGGCGCCACATGCACGTCACACCAGTGCATTCATGCACATAAGTGTGCACACACAAAATAAATAAATAAATGAAATGAAAATTTAAAATTCAAGAGGTTGCTTTTGTTGTTCCTGCTTCTAATCATTACTATTTTAACCATGGAGAGTAGCTCAGTAGGAGTTATAAAAAAGTCTCGGGGGAGGCTGGGGGGAAGGGGAGGGGGGCAGGAAGGGAAAGAACAAGGGAATCTGTGGCTATTGTGTAGAACTGAATAGTATTGTAAAACAAAACAATATATATATATATATATATATATATATATATATATATATAGTCTGAATGGGGGAAATGACTGGCCACCCCATTAGAGGAAGCCGGATGACAGTACAAACTCTCAGGAGGAGCATGCCTGGGTCCACCGCGCAGGTCTGAACAGCCATGTCTAGAGGGCTAGGTAAACTGAACTTACATTTGCTGGCCACTGCAATCTTCCCAATGGTCTCCTTGCTCACATGGACTTCCTGAAGAGAGATGGATGGGGACACTGGGAGAGAAAAAAGCAGAAGCAGTCATGACAGGGAAGGATGGGAGATATCATTGTCTCTACATCATGTGACCTAAACGAACAAAGCAGAGGGTAGATGTGGAGAAGTCCAACCGTCCTCTCTCAAAAATCACCAGAGAGCTGTGGCTGTGACTCACAGGGCTGGGGTGTGAATGGGGGAAATGACTGGCCACCCCACTAGAGGAAGCTGGGTGACAGTGAAAACTCTCAGGAGGTCCTCAGGGGTAGCACATGTGAATATATATATATATATATATATATATATATGTTTAACACTCATTCCTACCCCAAGCCCCAAGCATTGTGGATACTTGGATAGCATTTAAAAACCTCTCCACTTCTTCACTTCTTTTTTTTTTTTTTTTTTTTTTGGTTTTTTGAGACAGGGTTTCTCTGTGTAGCTTTGCACCTTTCCTGAAACTCACTTGGTAGCCCAGGCTGGCCTCGAACTCACAGAGATCCGCCTGCCTCTGCCTCCCAAGTGCTGGGATTAAAGGCGTGCGCCACCACTGCCCGGCAAAACCTCTCCCCTTCTATGAAGTAACTTTGCTATTTATATTTGAGTAGCTTGTGGGAGAAAGTTTTTTCATTGTTTGTTCTTAACACCAGATGGCTATGGAACGACTATGATCCTGAGGATTTCTGTCCGTGATCATAACTGTGTCCCCTCTGGGTACAGTTCTTGGCTCAGTATCCAGGCACCTTCTTGCAAGGTTCTCAATCTGTCACTGGGTAAAAAAGATATCGCTGCCATAAAGCTTAAAATTCATGGAAGAGACAAATCCACAGACGAGAACCAGGGCAAATGTTCAAAAGGGGTACCCGAATGCTTATACGTGCAAGCTTACATGGCTACATTTGGATTTTAAATATAATTGAGACAGGATTCAATGGGGAATTTTCCTCACGATGGTGATACTGTAAATCAATACAAAGCTTTCTAGGAAACACCTGGGCCACGTGAACGAGGCATCATGAAAATGCTTCCATCCTTTGACCCTGTGGTGTTGTAACTGAAAATAAATCAGGGGAAAACAGTTGTCCTGAGAGGAAACGTGAGGTAAGGTCCTCTCCTTCAGTGTTCTTTGTGCGAGAGAAGGGCCAAAGAGATTACTATCAGACAGAAACAGTGAAAAATGTTGATATGTTTACAATACAGTTAATATGACCAAGAGCTGAAATGTTTGAGGGTAGCATATTCACTGATAAGTTTTTTGTGCTTTTTCATACTCAGTGGAATTATAACAGATTATGAGCAGTTACAGATAATTTATAAAGACTCCGGGGCTGAGGGTATAGCCAAGTGGTAGAAGACTTGTGTGCCAGCCACAAGGCTGTGGGGTCAATTTCTGGCACCCCAAATTTAAAGAAAACTAAGAAATGAACTCTGGAGGTGGGGATAACACACCAAGAGGTCCTGAATCTGTTTTAGGATGACTTAACCTGAAAACAGTAAGGAGGACACCCAGGGAACCCTTCTGAAACACCAGTTCCCTCTGCAGCTTCAAAGCGTGGGTATCTAACTGTAGAAGTGTGAATGGAGCTGCTGGACCAGTGGCAGCATAGAGGGAAGGGGCCAGGGAGGCAGAGCCTGGAGCAAGTGAACACAAAGGGTAACCGTGACAATGAGGAGCTGCTGGGACAGGCCGAGGGGGAGCCGGTGGGAAAGAGGCGTCCCATGGTACAGCAGCCTGGAGCCACAGGGTTTGCAGCTGCCAGGAAACGGATCACAGACAGACACTCAAACAGCGCAGTGGGCTTGGGAACGACGACGACGACGACGACGACGACGACGACGACATCAGCACGGGTGTCACTGGTCAGCCTGTTCACGCGGCACCAGCCAGGCTGGGTCCCTCTGCCTTCCTGGCTGCTCTCTATACAAAGGCTCCGTGAACACCGCTCTGTCTCCGTCGTCCCTTCCTCTACGTTTCAGCAAACAGTCCCTGCTTCCCATCACCCAGCACTGAGCTCCATAGTCCCAGGCTATGGGGTACCAGGTCTAGGACAGGCTTTCTGCTGCACTGCACTGGAGACCATCAAGGGCTGTCAACTCATGCAGACTGCCGAAGCTTATCCCATAATCCCCTGGAACCTCAGCTCCCTGGAAATACCCGAGCATAGGAACGTGCCCGTCTTCCATGCTCACAGAGCTCTGCCCTCCACCTGAACTCCAGACACTAAAGTTCCCTGAAATAAGTCTGAGTTATTGACAAGGAGCCCAGTAGCCAAAGACTCTTCACAACCACATAACAAACACAGAAGTACTCGGCACTTTTAAAGACTTTGCAGGAACCCCAAACCCACCTCCCCAAGACAGGAATTGGTGAGATCCATGACCAGTGCCCACCTGTTAAGCACATTACTGTGCCCCTCTGCATCATGAGGTGAAGAGTCAGAGCAAGTACCAGGATTTGGGTGAGCCTATCTTCAGTCTGAGCGGCACTCTGGGTACCTTTTGCAAACCACTTTGGTTTTTTTATTTTTTTTGGTTTTTCGAGACAGGGTTTCTCTGTGCAGTTTTGCGCCTTTCCTGGAACTCACTTGGTAGACCAGGCTGGCCTCGAACTCACAGAGATCCACCTGCCTCTGCCTCCCGAGTGCTGGGACTAAAAGCATGCGCCACCACCGCCCAGCTTGCAAACCTCTTTGTGATGCTACAGAATAGGAATAGGGTGATTTACTATAGCTGCTTCTAACCAAGTCAGCAGCCTCTTCTAAAGACCTCCTGCTAAGGTCCCAGAACTTTACTCTCCTGGTGGGTAGGTGGTGCTAATACACACACAATCCTGAGAGCCACGGATGAAATCACTCGCTCACTCACTCATGGAGTCCAGGCTTGGACAGAGAGCTCTTCCCCAGTCCTGTCTCCTGAGAGGACCCACAGTGGTGGACCCAGCTCAGGAGTCAGGAGGCCTGGGTGTCAGTCAGTTCCAGCCATACCACCTATATCTGGGTCCCCTTGGTCAGTGACATGGCCTCTTCCATGGATGCTGGACAGATCAAGCATGTGAACAGGTGGGACAGGGTCTCAGGAGGGAAGCACCATCACAAGACAGCAGAACTCAGGCTGGGGAAGCCGACCAGAAACCTTATTTAGGCCTTGCTCCTCAAGAAGGCTCAGTATACACTAGCCCCTAGGCCATGAAGACAAGAGAGAGAGTATGCCTCCCTGGCTTGGAGATGGGGCGGAGTGGGTCGGGCAGCCTGTGTCTTTAGCCTTGTTCGTGGGAGACAGGAAGGAGGTGACTGAAGTCGACTCCGTAGACAGCAACTGTCTGCTCTCTGAAATGCAGGCTCGGGAGGATCACAGTCTTAGAGGCTTCAGTCCCACACCTCGGCTTTGCAGAAGAGCACCCAGGCTGGCCTTGCATAACTGAACCGTCAGTGCACTTGTTCCGGGATGATTGTCTGCAGACACACGGGGTTCTCCCCATTACCTCAGTTCATCCCTCAGAGAGGCTGGAACTCAGGGGCAACTCGGGAGGCTAAGGAAGGGGACTCTGGCCTGTCAGTCTACTTCCGGAGCTATCCAGCGATGAGGATGCCATCAGCTACAGAGTCCTTCCCCGTGGAAGCCATGCGCTGTCAAAGTCACAGAAGCAAACTCTGTGTCGGATGCTACAGGGCACAGGCTCTGGGTGAACTGACACAATCTGGGAGCCCAGAGGAGCTGTGCTGGGTAAGAAAGGGATAGAGGTTTACCCGGGTGATGGTGACCGACAGGATGGGGTGGAGACGTGATCTGGGCAGAGTGGCCACCAGGAGTCAGAACCTCTGTGAAAAGGAGAAAGTAAGGATGCAGAAGGAGGAGACTTGTCACAGAGGACTCACAAAGCAGAAAGTCACTTAGCAGCTCTTGGTGGGGCCAGATGTGATCGGATTTGTACGCTGAAAAGGCTGCTGTCGGAGGATGGCATGGAGGGGCCAGGTGGGCCCGAGCAGATCATCAGGAGGCAACTGTAGAAGTCCAAGCTGAAGACTATGGGGTCTAGGCTAGGGAGGCTGCCACATGGTGGAGACGCAGATTTGAGAGACTATAAAAGCTAAAATCAGGGCGGGGAGGCGGCTCTGAGGGCGAGGCGCTTGCTGTTCAGGCAGGAGCACCTGAGTTCGGATCCCAGCCCCCACATGCGAGCTGGAGCAGTGTGTGTGTCTGTAACTCCGGCCCTGGTGGTGGACACAGGACAACCCCAGGGGCTCACTGGGCAACCCGCCCAGCTGAAAGGGCAAGCTGTGGGTTCAGCGGAAGACCTGGCCTCAATAGCTGAAGTGGAGAGTGACAGGACGACACCAGACATCAGACTCTGGCTTGGGCATTTGCTCACACAGGCAAGCATACCCCTTCTCCTCTCCGTACACACAAGAATCTTTTCCAAAAATGAAGTTAAAGTCCATGGGATTAGAAACAAACCAAACCCTCAAAATTTACAGCCCACCACAAAACACCTTACCCGTAGAGAAGAGGAGTATGCAGACAGCTGGCGGAGACAGAAATGGAGGCATGTTGTCAGACCTAAAGGGCCAGGAACAGAAAGCAGATATCAGCCCTGAGTTCTGTGACCGGCTCCAGGATGTCTCAATGGATGTACCCAGGAATAGGGCACTGGAGGCCTCAGCATGATCACCACAGCCTGGAGAAGGCAAGTGTCCCCAAACCATGAAGGCTTTCCCCAAACACTCTAATCTTAAACAGCCGTCTGACGTGTTTCCAGATATCATTCCTGCCTCAAATCCAGTCAAGGTCTCCACAGCTTTTGGGAGAGATTTTCTGTCTACAGAGTCCCCATTCTCTGCCCGGCAGGGTCCCAACAGGCCGTGTGATCCCTTTTAAAGCGAATCCTTCCTCCACTTCTCCAAAAGCAAGCAAGGCAGTGGCTGGAATCGAACACCCTCATTTTCTGAATTCTCTAGCAAGTCAGGAAACCTCTCTCCAGCTACTGAGATTGTGTGCAGAGAAAAGCTGCATGTCCTTGTTTCTCTTCTGTTGCTGTGACAAAACACCACGACCAAGAGAAACCTGGGGAAGAAAGGGTTCATTTGGCTCTCATCTTGAAGGGAAGCCAGCAGGAATCTAGAGGCAGGAACTGACACAGAGACCAAGTTGCTTCCTGGCTTGCTCAGCTTCCTTTTTATATAATACAAGAAGGACCACCTGCCTAGGGATGGCACCGTCCACAGTGGGCTAGAGCCTCCTACGTCAACCATTCATCAAGAAAGTGCCCCCATGTACTTGCCCACAGGCCAATCTGATGGAGACATGTTCTCAGTTGAGGATCCCTCTTCCCAGATGACTCTAGCTGTCAAGCAAACAAACAAACAAACAAACAAACCCCCGCACACTCAGTGTTACCAGAACAGAGGCATCAGGAGAGTCCCAGGTACCGTCAAGGGAGAAAGGCAGCTGGGGAGACAGCTGGCCATGAGAGGTGCTCACATGATTCCAGATCCTGGGTCTGCCAGCAAGACAGGTGCGGGACTTTCTCTCAGCATGTATTTCCCCTTATGCCCTACACTGGATGTGGGACAGGTCCCACTGCCAGTGGGGCAATGAGGCAGGTGGAGGAGGTAGTGGGATAGAGGCAGTGTGGGACTCAGGAGAAACTTCCCAACGCTGTCCTATTCCTTAGCTTCAATGTGGTTTTCTGGGTTTGCAGCATCTGACCCCAAGCATGCACAGAAGCCAGGATGTAAATGATGTTTCCGGAAACACATTTCCAGCTTGCTGGGAGGTTATGGGAGGTTGCTGCTCACTGGGGCACCAGGAAACACGGGGCCCTCGTTCCACAGCATAGGACTAACGTAAGCAACTTCACCGTGCCCTATGAATGTGCCTCTGCTTGCCCAGCTGGGCGTTCTCGGTATCCTACCTTTCTGCTCATTAAGACAAAATTTATGTTGGCACTCTGCAAATGGGAACTGCATGGAAAACAGTTCCCCACAAATGGTGGTCACATGGCATCTCTTGCCTGTCCCCTCTTACCACACAGCCCACACAAAAACTGTCCTGTGATCTGATTGTCTTGATTGCCAGGTGCCACTGAGGATGGTGTCTTGGTCTCTGGAGAAGCCCTGACACTGTAAGGCCTGGTACATAGAAGGGAAGTCACATGCTCGCGTCAGTACCTTCAGGCCATCTACAGGGGGCTGGAGGGAACCTTTCAGGGTATCTCAGTGTTCATAGGCTCACTGAACTTTCTTAGACTAAGATAAAAGGAAGGATTGCTGTTGCCAAACTGGTGAGCTTTCCTCCGGCATTCTGCAAAGTCCCATCAGCACCCAGACTCTTCCCACCCAATCGTCACAAATATCCGGCTTATTCTCATCTCATTACGTATCAAAATATTCTTACAGTAGTAGCTAACAGTCAAACCACTGTTCCATGTCAAGAAAAAAGTTAATGGGATCTATCTGTATTGCCCTGGCTGCCCTTGAATGTGTGCCTTGGCCTCCTGAGTAGCTGTGACTGCAGGTGTACACCATGTACAGCTTAGAGATGTTTTTAGTAAGGATGAACTCTGCAGTAAAAATCAACAACTACTATTACCCAGGAAACCATCACAGGCTGCCATCAGGCTCCCCATATCTGGGTCTTCTCTCCTAAGCCTCCTAGGCAGCCAGTGAGGGTCTATCATCCCCATTACAGATGCTGCATTACAGGGCTGGCCAGGGAATTGGAGTCCATTCTAGCGTCCCAGTGAACTGCTCAACCCACCGCCTTCGGGATTCTGGGGAAGACTCTAGGAGAACGCTGAGCAAGGAAGAGCTGCTGGGCAGCAGGCCAACAGGGTACTGGGGCAGATATCTGGGGTCCAGAAAAAAGCTATGAGCTACATAGGGGTGGAACAGAGGAAGAGAATCCTAATTACACCCTTGACACCCTGAATCGATTCCTTTGGCAGCTTGTACCAGCTGGTACCTGCCTTCAATTCAATAGTACTGGAGCACATGGTGAGATTTCCAGGGCCTTGTGCATTCCTGTTGACAATCTGCAAGCCAGAGGCAGGAGCTGACCCTGTGTGCGGATCCACCTTGCCCAGCCCTTTCCATTACAGAACGCCTTGCTCACTGCCTCCTCCTGTTCCATTATCTATGCTCACCACACGTGTTATTCCTGGCTTCCAGGCAGCTCCCAGATGGACTCAGAGGCTGCACCCCATCGTCCCATCTGATTGCTACACCTTTGCAGCACCTGCACCAGGTGAGTGAGGCCTGTTGCTAAATCATTCCATCGTACACACACTAAGAATTGCATTTCTCAGACACCGCAAGGAACAAAAGCCAAAGCAAGGCTGCTTTTTAAAGACCATTACCAAGGGCAGCTTTGCAGGGCAGTGCCCATCTTTCCTCATCATCAGATATGAAGAGTGCAGGAAAAGGAAAACCGCTTCCACCTCGTTAGAAAATAAAACTTCCTCCACAAATATCAGAGTGTTCCCTGTAAGCCTTCCCCAATCTTCAGGAAGGAAACCTGAGTTCTTTCTAACAGCCAGTGCCCGAACAGGGAGACTGAAATCAGAGGACGGCTCCAGGGTGCCCAGGAAGTCCTTGCTGTTTTTCACTCTAACAATCATCTTCCTTGTCTTTCACATAAAATATCTTTCTCAGGCCCAGAGACCCAAGACAAGAGGACAGCTTTTTTTCCTAGTATGATATGCTAGAGAGAGTTCCTCCTGCCCTCCCCTCCCCCTCTCTCCCTCCCTGCTATCCCCTCTGTCTGTCTGTTTTAGACAGGGTATTGCTATGTTCTTAAGCTGGGCAGGAACTGCTAAACTCAAACAATCCTCCTGCTTCAGCCTCCTGGGTAGCTGGGACCACAAACATGCATCACCATTCCCAGGTAGGGAAAACATTCTAAGGCTTCCTAGGAAAGGCCGTGCCCTCCTTAAAGAGGGCCAACAAACCTTCAGTCTCACAGGCAGCAATGGGCAGGACAGGATGAACAATGGGTGTCACCAGGGAGTCCCTGGAAGACTGGACATATCACAGAGGCTCCCATTCTCTCCACATCTGCTAAGGCTGTTCTACATCACTCAGGACTCATGCTCTGTAGGGCTGTAAACCCAGGGGAACGTGGAGGTGGGGAACAACGCACAGGCTATTATGTCTGGAGACTGGATTCCAGTCCAGCTCTGCTTCCAGCCGGTAGGGCTTGGCAAGCGCCAACCCCATCTCAGTGCTTACATCTGTAGAATGGTTAAGATCTTGCTGTTATAACAGTGAGACAACATGAGAAAAACCTTGTTGAGAGGAAGTTCATTTTCTACCTGATGTTAAGAGAGCCTGACACTCACCTCACCAATTTCACTCAACAATATTTAGTCCTCCAGGGTTCACGTGAGCACATCCATCTCCACAGAAACAGCCTGGAGAAGGTAGGACCTAAGGTCACAGAACTAGCAAACTGCATACCTGGGGTCCAGCCCAGGTCCTCTCGGCCATGTCAGGACAGGTGCCAATATCTAGGTGGGGTCCAACAAGCATTAATAGGCCCACAAGAGACCTGAGCATGAGCCGTTCTGGTAAATTCGTTCACTTCCACCTCTCAGCTCTCTTCTCTCTATAACAGAGGTGACACTATCCACTTCTTCTCCCGAGAAGGTTGGCAGGATGCCACAGAACCCGGTTCAAAGGCCCCCTCGGGCGAAGGCTACCCTCCCTAATTACAGATTAGAGAAGCCCCGGTAAAGAGCAGCAATTACTAACACAGGCGAGCAGACCGACAGCAGCAACTGTAACTTTTGGGGTGTGTGTACAGCTGGAGGAGGAAAAGGCAAACTGAGGCAGAGACTTCAGTGTATTCAGACAGCAAAGTGCAGACATGGCGACCCCTCCTGCATGGTGGCCACGTGTGGATGACACAATGTGTGGATGACACAATGGGCATTCTAGAACAGTCTTACTGGGGGAAATGTTTTTAACTGGCAGTTCTATCACAGTCCTGATGCAGACCACTGGCTTTCAGGCACGCCCTCTTCATCAATAGCTGTGATTTCCTACAACACAGCCTCAAGATCCAGCCTGTCCTGCTCACCATAGGAGGGTCACGGGGTCAGCACACCTTCACCTGGCTCTCAGCCTGTCCCTCCTGCAGCTTCCTGCCTGCTGTGTGTAATTCTACTCCAGAGATGAGTGACTCCATCTACTCTGCTACCAGGAAGTTGTCAGGGCAAGACTTGGTTCTGTGAGCCAGTCGGATAGACTCCTTGGTCTGCCTGGACTCTGGAGGAAGCAGGCTTTGGCATGCTGCTGTTGCACTATCTGGGATGGGTCGACTTTTGTCCCTGTCTCCCCAGGAAAAGCTCATACAGCACCTCCAGATTACAGTGTTTTTGTTTTTTTAATTTCCATGGTGCACAGTGCACAAGTTTGCAGGCCACTGCTCCGAAGCCCTCCATTCTATCGTCGTCACTCCCACTAACACGAAGACAGGAAACGTCCTTTGTCCAAAGGGAATCTCTAAGCACCTGCCCTGGCCCAGGACTTCCAGGTGTCAGACGATGAAAATGTTTGTAACTGTGGGGGACACACGCGGTAAGGGTGCAGTTAACAAAGGCATTTTCTTTTTAACTGGGCACCCAGCCCCAGCATCATCACTGCCCGCCAACGATGGCCTGCTCATGAAGTTCCTTAAAAAGCCAGGAGTGGAGACCTCCGTGTGTATTAGAGACAGAAGAAGCCCATCTGAAAGGCTGTCCACTGTACGATTCAACCACATGACGTCTGGGAAAGGATAAATGACGAAGATAGCTAAAAACATCAGTAATTGCCACGGGTCTGGGGGAGGGAGGGATGATTAGGCAAAGCATGGACAGTTTAGGCAATAGTGAACATTTGTCCAAATATATAGAATGTGCTACAGCGAGGTGGTGGCAGGAAGTATATGCAAAGTCTTTGTACCTCTGCTCGGTTTGCCGTAAACTTAAAACTATACGTCACGTTTTTCCATCCGTCCAACCATAGAAACATGGACTGATGGTTGGCTTGTTTCACAGCCTGCTGAAGGCAGGGGTGGGGTGGAGCGGCTTGGCCTTAAGCTCCGGCTGGTAGACCCAAACCAGAGTTGATGAGAAATACTTCCTTGATGGATTTTCAGGCACTCTGGGATGATGAGGAATCCCTCTGTGTCCCTGGGATTTGCCTGAGAATCAAGTCTGGGAAATTCTGCGATCCCAGAAGGTGGCTTTCAGCTAATGTCTACAGAGGAAGAGCAGGGCCTGAGGAGCTGGGTGACAAGTGGCAAGAGCTGAGTCTGGCTGCCCCACCTCCTGGCTGTTGCCAACTGCAGACTCCCCTTTGACCTGTCCTATTTTTCTCTCAATAAGGACATTTCTGAGCAAAACAGACCTTGAGGTTTTGGGACTGAATCTATAAGCATCCAGAGGGTCTCAGGTTTATTTAACCAAGAGAGCTTATAGTAGAGGTCATACCACTGATAGTTACTCACTCTCCGGAGCGGGGTCCTTCTGAGAAGTCTAGGCTGAAGTAGACAATGCTGTAAGCAAAGGCAGCGAGGTGCCGTCGTCCCTTTTCTTCTCTCTAGTGCCCAGATTTTTAAACTTCAGGTTTTCCATGTGCCGAAACCCTCCCACTTTGTCTCAGCAGCCCACCAAGGGTGTCTCTCTCTCTCTCTCTCTCTCTCTCTCTCTCTCTCTCTCTCTCTCTCTCTCTCTCTCTCTCTCTCTCTCTCTCTCTCTCTCTCTCTCAGCAGCGAACCTCCCTCGAGTTCTTCTGCAGCGACTTCTTTGGGAGGACAAGGTTACCTGGTTTGGAAAAGCGTGAGGAAATGCTGTAGCGTGTGCTTACAGTGGGGCACACATTCCCAAAGCTTTTATTCAAAACTACAGCCCGTTCCACGGCCGCCAGGGAAGGGGTCCCCGCGACGGCTCCAGGCAACTCGGGTTTTTCCACCCACAGCCCCGGAGCCAGCACCCCTTACCTGGTGCGGCGCCGGTACGCTCTCCGGGATGGCGACCTTCCCGGCAGGCCGCTCAGGTGCGCGCAGACAAAGCGAACAAAGCCGGCGGCGCTCGGCTCGGCACTGCAGGTAGGGGCTCCACTCGCTGGGGTGCGCCCCGTCCGCCCCGCCCCGCCCCGTCCCGCCTGTTCGGAGGCGTGGGGCTCCCATCCGCAGAGCGCACAGCTGCTGTGCTGGCGGCGCAGGCTGGGGTCGGGCCAGGGGGCGCTGCGGCTCGCAGCTACGCGGGACACCTGGGTCTTGCCCTGCTGAGGCGGGGCTGGCTGCTCCGGAGCAGCCCGTGGGGCGGAGACGTAACCGCTGCTCTCTGGGAACCGCGCCCGCCTCGCCGTTCGCCCTACCCAGCGACCCGCAACCACAGCACCGTAAACACATCCGTACGACCATGGTCACAGCGCGCGCTGGCTACTCTGCAGGCTTTATCGATCCCACTCCTAAGGATATGTTGACTTTGGCATCGTTTCTATTTGCCATGGCTTCTGTCTTTTGCCAACCTGCCTGTTAGTTATTGCAGTTGGGTAATTATCAGATCGTTTGGCCAGCATTCTCCTTTTAACTTAGAAGGTGCCTGGTATTTAATTCAAGTGTCACAGAACAAAACGATGTGCCTTCTGGCAGGTACTCTGAGCACATAAACTCTCAATCATTTTCATACATCAAAATTATATAGTGTGTGCTCGTTGGAAAAATTAAAAAATAGAAAACAAGAGAAAGCAAATTTAAAAGTCACTGCTATTCAGCTGCAGGCCACTGGAAAAGACTGGCATTTCCTCTTACAAGAGTTGGTTCATTCTGCTGATACATGATTGTCCATATCCACATTGTTTTGTTTTTCAAGACAAGGTTTCTCTGTGTAGCCCTGGCTGTCCTGTACACTTTGTAGACCAGGTTGGCCTGGAATTCACAGAAATCTGCCTGCCTCTGCCTCCCAAGTGCTGGGATTAAAGGCTTGCTTAAAGTCTCAAGATCAACACTGCAATTAGATAACTTTGTAGGGCCACCCAATTACATCTGGAAACGAAGTAAATTCCTAGGCTACAATTTATATACAATTCAAGGATTACATTTTAAACAGCTGTGTTTGTATGAATGCAGGTGCCTCATGCGAAGTCATAGGACAATCTAGGGGGAGCTTTATCCCTCTACTATATGGGTTCTGAAGATTGAAATCACATTGGCATGCTTGAAAGTCTTTACCCACTAGGCCTCGACCGAAATCTTTATTTATTTATTTTTTTAACATATTATCAAACTGCCTTCCAGGAAGCTGGCCTATTTTCTGCACCCTTCCCTACAATTCCTGTAAATGTCAACCTGGCAGGTAAATACCAAATTTTGTATTTTTACACCTCCTTTTGGGGGTGGGGGAGAGTCGAGACAGGGTTTCTCTGTGTAACAGCTCTGGCTGTCCTGGAACTTGCTCTATAGACCAAACTAACTTCAAATTCACAGAGGTCCACCTGCCTCTGCCTCTCAAGTGGTGCCATTAAAGACACGAGCTACCACACCTGGCTTTACACCTCCTTTTTAACATTTGTTGCATTTCATTCTGTAGTTGTCAGTTGGTTTCCAACTCTTCCAGCCAGGCATCTTTCAGGGATGTTGCAAACTTCCTGGAGAGGGAGAAAGGTTTTTTTTTCTTCACTCAATCCATCCCTTCCATTAGCATTTACTGGAGCACACAAAGGTGAAAACAGCATCACTCCTGAGCAGTGCCAAGAACACCATGAGCAGTCACGGTGCGGATTTGCCCCAGTACACCACAGGCTGAGTGTGAAGGTGAGAGGTCTCTGCCTCTGTGCCAAAATTCTTTCAGAGAAATGCAAGCCACATGTGGACTTTTAGACGTTTTAGTGGCTATAGAAAGATGCACTCCATCTTAATATTAACCCCCAAGTCCCAAGATCTCAACACGTAATCAGTGCATACTGTACCGAGCCTACATGTGGCAAACAGCCTGTGCTGCTTCAGACACCGCTGACATCCTCCATCTCCCTGAACTTCTGTCTAGTCATGCTTATCATGGAAAAGCCCTATTTCAACTCTGGGGGTCCCCTCCCCCCCCTTTTTTTTACCTAATTGGGGTCACTTCACATTCCACCTCATGACTAAAACATCAACATAGGTTGGGAATACAGCACTTACCTGTGTGTGTTCTATCTACCACACCAACCACCCCCACACAATTCTAGCTGGCTCAGAAGCAACAGTTGCGGCAGACTTTTCACCAGAGTCTTGCCCACTCAGAGGCTTTCCGGACTAATTCCAGGGGTTCAGTGGAGGTGTCACTAGCCCAGGCACAGCTGCTTGACACAACAGTCCACCCTTCCTGAAGATTTGTGAGTTATTCTGCAGGACATTATCCAAAGTTCATGAGTTCTGCTCCAGGCTTTCTTGACCGTATCTTTTCGGCCCCAATGCTTAGTTATCTACACAGTAACTGCTCCTTTTTGTTTTTGTCTTTTTTGAGACAGGTTTTCTCTGTGTAGCACTGACTGTCCTGGAACTCACTCTGTAGACCAGGCTGGCCTCGAACTCACAGACCCACCTGCCTCTGGAGTGCTAGGATTAAAGGTGTGTGCCACCACTGCCCAGCTGCTCTTCTCATGTATGATTTCACAAATCGCCCTGTGGTGTTTCAGCTGAGCGCGCGCACACACACACACACACACACACACACGCGCACACACACACACACACACACACACACACACACACACACACACACACACTCTCACAGCTGTGAGTTCTAAGCAGAGATGAGAACTTCACCACTCTCCAGACGGGAGTGTAGTGGAATGACCATGGCTTTGGGGTAGCATCTCAGCGCTCCCCAACCATCCCTGCAGCCTGTTGGTTTTCTAACATGGAAACATGCTTCCCCTTTGATCTCCTGATGGCAGAGGGGTGTCATCATTCCTGACTCGGTAGCGCTCCATCCTAATTTTTCCCCTCCATGATGAAAGCACACTTGATGAAAAGGGAGAGGCAAACTCAGGCCCACCGAGCAGCCCATCTGGAGTGCTTTGGAGCAGTGAACGATGCCGTCTGGCCACGTCCCCCAGGACCCTCTGGGAGCCGGCACAGTGCACCTCAGAGGCTGCAGGTCAAGCCAGCGAGGTGGGGCTGAGAACAGGAACATGAACAAAGCTGTGGTGGGACTCTAGGGGCGGAAATGGCATCATCTCAAAGCCATCATCTCAAAGTGAGGTCACGCAGCTCAACTTCTTAAGGTGGGGAGAGGAGCTGTGCTGAATGCACAGGTGCCTTTGGGAAGGTGACTTTTAGCTCAATCAAGTAAAGTTCCTATGAAGACAAAGGTTTGAGTCTGCCAACACTGTCAGCACTCAACGGCCAGCTCTTCCACCACACTGGCACTACTTCTCGGCTGTGGCCATCTCTCCACATCACCTGGATCATCCACTCGCTTTCAGTTCTCACAAGTGTCTCAAGGACAGACAGCTGTACACCTTGGAGAGGGATACACCCGACTTGTAACAAGCTCCAGTGGCTCTCATGCCCTGGAAGGTTCTCACCAGAGGGGTGAGCACTGTTACAACACAAAGTTTTAACATTTTTGGCATCACCTGAAGGTCAGAGTTAAAAGCAAGTTCTGAGAAACTCAGGATGGGCAGCTACAGTCCTGCCTGGAGCCAGTTTTAGGATGTATGAGAGCCGTGGCTTCCCTGGAGAAGATGACTGGAAAGTCTATACACGATAACTTCAACCACGTGAAAAACTATGAGCTAACGCCTGCCTCTGTCCAGCTTGCCCAGCAGGGCATTGTACCTACTGCTGGTCCCACCTGCCCAAGTCAGGCAGGTATGCTGGTGATGAGCCCAGAAATACAGAGAGCAAGATGCTTCCAGTGGGCAGGCTCACAAGAACTTCAGTCCTGTCAGGAATTTGCTAGTAGACTCTAGATCAGTTGTTCTCAACCTTCCTAACGCTGTGACCCCTGTAATACAATTTCTCCTGTTGTGGTGACCCTCAACCATAAAATTATTTTTGTTGCTACTTTCTAACTATAATTTTGCTACTGCTATGAATCATAAATATGTTCTCTTAGGCAACCCCTGTGAAAGGGTCATTTAACCCCCTCAAAGGGGTCTTGACCCACAGGTTGAGAACTGCTGCTCTAGATGACTCTAGATAGGATTCATTGTATATAGAGAGCAAAATTTCAAGAGTATTAATCACTTCCACTCCCAATTTTGAGCCTTTGACAATTCTAAGCAGCGACAGAAAAAGAACCCTGAGAAAACAAAGTGCGTATGACTACCTCTCCTATATGAGGCAGTCCTTTAGTCCCCAAACAGGCCTCTTCCCTGGGGTCTAGACACTTGTCAGGCCTGTGTCCAGAAGGCCACCTGTTGATGGGGACATGGTCTCTGTTTTAGTGCCCTCAGCAACGTTTTCACATGAAGGAAAGTTCTAGTTGATGGAAGTGCTGACACACACTGCCAGTAAGTAAAGAAAAAAGGAAAAACAAGCAGCCCGCTCACACCAGCTCTTACCCGTCGGCTCTGAGCTGGCGATGTCGATGTCTTCTTAGGCTGCCACAGTCTGAGAGGAAACTGTGGACAATAGCAACAGAAACCATGGGGCTGTCAGGAAGGTGTTGACTCACCATTCTGCACATGGGTGAGTTTAGGAAAATCTCATTATGTGCTATGAGAAAATAAATGTGCTCTCAGATTTTGAATTTAAATTGATAATTGATTATTGAATTTGTGTCTCAGAAAATAGTAAATTATTTCTAGAGCATAAGTCCAAATGGCTACAAACTAGTCAGAAAACCGCAGAAGGGCATATGGAGGGCAGGAGCAGTGGGTGGAGCTCATGAGCACAATCCACAGCCAAGACAGGAGGGCGTATGTCCTGGGAACAAGCCGCAAGCCACAAAACGGGAGCACACAGCTCAGAAGCAAAGGAACAAACAGCATTTATTAGGGGAAGAGGCAGAGGATGACAGGAGTCTCACTGGCAAACGTCTGAAGGTGCAGACAACGCTGAAGCCCATCTACCCACCAACTAGACCTATCCGATGCCACCACCGACTGACTTTCTTCAACACTTGCACACAGCAGGAGATGCTCGAGCTGGGGCTGTAGCTCACAGGTAGAGCGCTTGCCTAGCACATGCGAGGCTCTAGCTTCCATCCTCAGTGGAGCGAACACACACAGACTTAGCAGAAGGCGCCTCACACCCTAGTCTCCCCGTAAACCGAGAAAGCATCAAACTGTGTGGCCCATGCTGGCCATGAACTTAAGGTCTTCTTGCCTCATCCCCTCAAGGCTGGGATTACAGGTATGCACCATCACGCCTGGCTATTCTATGAATCTCTCATGTGAGATTCATGTATTTTGTGGAAAGAACTGGGGGGGGGGGACCAACCCAACAGAACAAAGTGAAGCAAGTACAGGTGGAGAGAGCTGAGGTCACTAAGGGAGAGGAGGACACAGTTCAGTAAACAAAACAGAAGGCGGTTCTCTCTCGTCTAGCTTTTGCTGTTTCTTCCTCCCGAGTGCTCATTTCCCAGAGATGCTGCTTCTGAAAGAGAAGAATCTATCATCATTATGGTTTACGTAAAAAGCACTGTGGTTCACAAGTTTTAAGTACAAGCACACCAAGCACCTGAACTGCATTACGTAAATTTAGAGTACACCTGTCAGATAAAACACTAAACACTACAACAGTGTTTAACTTTTACAGATATTGGCATTAATCAGAGAAAACTATATTCCTTCACAAACATACAATGCAGCCATCGGAGCTCTTTCCAAATATAAAAAAAAATTATGTATTACTTATCTCTTTAAAAAACATATTAGCACTCCTATTTAGGAAATTTAAAATTGAGTAACACCTTTTTATGTAATTATAATAATTTGTAGACAGGGTCTTGTTAGACCAAGTTGCCCTAACACTCACAACCACCTTGCCTCAAGTCCCCATGGTTGGCATTATAGGCATACCTGACTCATAATCATTAAAAACAATAACAAAACAAGGTATTAGAGTCTCAGGTTTTTATTTTATTATTTTATGTATTTATGTATTTATTGTTAAGACAGGGTCTCTCTGTGTAGCTTTGGTGCCTGTCCTGGATCTTGCCCTGTATACCAAGCTGGCCTTGAACTCACAGAGATTCACCTGCCTCTGCCTCCCTGAGTGTTGGGATTAAAAGTGTGCGCCACCACTACCCAGCAGAGTCTCAAAATTTTAAACACATTTCTCTACTTGTAGGAGGATTAGGGTGAGAATAAATATTCAACTGTTTTTTCCATCAAAATGAGAACAAAACGTATGATCCCTGATGTTACCTCCTAACTCCATGCTCTGCAGATCTGGACTAACCCAGGAAGAGGCTGTAGCCCAGCACACACACCGCAGCCAGAGACGGCTCCTCACCTTAAGCTCCAAGACCCAGTTTGCAGTGTGTGTGCATGCACGTCACAACCTCTGCTTCCTCATCGAACATAAGACTGACTCTACTGTGTGTGTGTGGGGGGGGGTATACAAGTGTGTGCAGGTGTGTGTGGGGTGGGTCCGTGCACATTGTGCCCACAGGCATAGAGTTTAGTGGGTAGCCTCCCGTGTCATTCTCCAGGTGCTGGGGGATGTCTTTCTGTACGCTGTGAATATGTATTGCTCCCAGTGGTTAATAAATAAGCTGCTCTGGCCTATGGCAAGGCAGCTTAGAGGCAGGCAGGAAATCCAAGGAGAGAGACAGGAAAGAAAAAGGCGGGGTGAGAGAGACGCCAGCCTGCCACACAAGGAACAACATGTCAGCAGACCAGTAAGCCACGGAACACATGGCAAAAGACAGATTAATAGAAATGGGTTAATTTAAGATATAAGAGCTAGCTAGTGAGAGGCCTGCCATAGACCATACAGTTTGTAAATAATATTAACCCTCTGAGTAATTATTTTATAAGCATCTGTGGGACCACAGGGCTGGGCGGGACCAGAGGAACCTGACTACATCCAGGCTCTTGTCCACCTGTTTTCCTCTGAAGCCAGAGGCCCTCAGTGGCCTGGCACTGACCAAGTCGGTGAGGCTGGCGGCCATGGAGCAGCGGCCACCTCTGCCTCCCCAGTGCTGGGACTCTAACAGCACACACTGCCTGGCTTGTTCTCTGCACTTCTGCTTCCTGTAGGTGACCTGAGGACAGCATGTGTCATGTAAACAAGGTGCAGCCCAGTGTAAAGTGCTATGCTGTGTACTGGGGTGGGGTGTGGGGGTGGGGGGAGCGGGACAGGGGACTAGTGTATGCTTTAAATCAAGCTTTTAAGGTACTCGGCCCTCTCTCTAATTTCCTAGACACAATTAAAAATACTAGTTTTATCTGAAATTGTGTAAGAGCATTCTCAGTATCTTTCTAGAGAATGCTCACTGCACAGACCAACAGACAAAAGCACAAGTGAGTTCAGCGTGATTAAATGGATGTGTCTGGTGCTGGGCCAACTCCAGAAGCTCGTGTCACTCACTGCAGGTTCTTGTCTATCTGCTTAAAGTCACCACTAAAGTCGATTTTAAGTTCAAGCACACAAACCAGAAATCAAGTTTATGAAGACGTTAAATCGTGACAGTGAGAACTGATGCTTGTAGTGGGTAGCCATTCCAGCTTGGTTCTGGAAGTTCCAACCCCCATTGAGACTCTGGCAACTGTCACGCCTATGAGACGGGGTGAGGGGAGGCGCCTGGGGACCCGAAGCTGGATGGGCCAGCGCTCGCTCTGGGCGCTCGCTCGGTGCCGGAACGCTGACCGGTGCAGATTGACTGTGCAGAGCTCCGGAGAACACCGCTGGACTGCATTACACCTTCCCCAGACCCTGCAACCTACCCATTACTTAATTTGTGAGTTACGCCATTTAATAAATATCCTTTTAACTACGTGGAGTGGCCAAAATAATTTCTCCAATAACATGCTCTTGGCATCTGGCTTAGAGCTCAACTGTGCTTCCTCAAGAGGAAACACAGAGGACCCCAGAGAGCCACTGCGGTGGCTTCCAAGGGCTCCGCCAGCGCTGCTCTTAGGCCAACAGAAGGCCAGGGTAAGTAAGCAGTGCAGTTTCTTTTTGACCACAAGTTCCAGTTGGCTGCTGGCTATCGAGTCCTTCCTAGTGGCCCTGCTACGGCAGGATCCAGACAGTGGGAAGGGTGTGCGCAGGGGTCGGAAGGGTGCTGGAAAGGAGCCAGAGCACATTCCTTCCACAGTGCAGTGGCATGGTCTGCTCCACCGGGACACGGGCTGGAGAGGGCACCTGCTTCCCGTTCTTCTCCAGCCTTCCCCCAGGTAATGCTAATGCACTGCAGCGGAGTCCCAGGGAGGCCGGACACAGTCTGAGTCTAAGCTTCAACCCGTGCCTCTCTAGGTGCTGATAACATGAGCAACTTCAAAGTCAGACAGTAGGGAAAGGCTTCACACGTGGAGCCCGAGTCAGGTGCATTAGGAGCGTTGAGGAAAATCGTCAGAGCAAGAACACCGGAGCAAACTAGGTCAGGCACCCCAAAGAAGCACGGCCTCACAAGGTCCCAGCTCCATCCTGGCAGCATGGCTGCAGGCATTCTATGGGCAATCACGGAAGGGGCAGAACATGAAACTTACTTAGCTTTTCAGCAGATTTTTCATCTCTATAAATTTATTTTGGTTGGTTGGATTGTTTAAGAGGAAGAGAAGAATCTGTTCATGTTTTTCAATCTACAGATGAAAAGGAAACAGTTAATTGACTTTCTCACAATGTTAGGAGTGCGGCTCCAAGGGAGGGACTGTACCCACCTGTTTCTGTAACTCCATGCAGCAGCAGTCCGTGCTGCGTGTTGTTTCTAAAAGCAAACAAGCAAAGCCAGCCACTGGGTCACATCAACGAGGAAACAGCAGTCCCAGACCTCAGGCAGCCTGCACCTGTCTGTGTCTGTGACCGACGTCAACTCCACACAGGACCCTCCCATTCAGCTGTGTTCTGGACTCTAGAGACCAACACTCCCCTCTGAAGAGGGGGTCTTCTGTGGTATGGGACCCCTTTAGGGTGGGGGTGGATCTGCCAAATGCACATCTCATGGGGTGCCCGGAAGACTCAATCTCAAAAGCACAAGGAATTCTCCTGTTGATGAGGCTCAAGGGGAACTGGAAGGAAGTGAGGTGCAGTGTGTGACCACTCCAACGCTCCGGGTCCTGACTCCTGCAGCAACCCTGTCACTGACCTTAGGTCAGGCTGAACTGCCCAGGAGTGCAGAGCAGGGGGAGCGGGTGGAGGGGACTAAAGCCATGAGGAGTGAGACCATCAGGACAACTCAAGGCAACCACGTGGGCCATGCACGCACGGATCTGCATGTTGTTTACTGCATTTGAGAAGGTACCTAGAGGTGAGGCACATTTCCTTTTGGACGTGAGGTTTTCTGCCATGCTGCACATCAGCAGCTTCTCCGCTATGTTGACCACACCGTTCTCAGAACACTTTTCAACTGACACTGTGTGGACATTCTGGGAAACCCCCTTCACAGAAAGGACCACGCTCTGATTCAGCATGGTGTTCTTCAGCACTTCCATCACTAACTGCGGACAGCTTCCATTCAATTCCGTCAGCCCTGGGAAGAGTAAACGTTGTACTTAGAAGCCAAATCATCTTTCTTACAGATTGTTTTTATGTGTATGAATGCTTTGCCTGCACTCATGTGTACTGTGTGTGCCTGGTGCCCATGGCACTCAGAAGGTGTTGGCTCCCGGAACTGGAGTTACAAATGGTTGCCAGCCACTGTGTACATGCAGGAAATGGACTCGGGTGATATTAACCACTGACCCACCTCTTCAGCCCACAGGTGTCTTTTTCAAAGACCATATCTAGGTAAGTTATCGAATAGTAAGATAGCAAGCAGCGTGGCTGCCGGCTTCAGCTGGTGCTAAGCGTGCTGTAAGGCACCAAGCACACAGACAGACACAATCTTGCCTCCACGTTCACACACGGTATAGAAACCAAGCATGCTCCGAGCCGTCAGTGGTCACTGTCTGTGAGGAAAGCTGTGTGAAGGGCACAGTCACAGGACAGGGCCACCTTAAGCATTCTAATTTGCTCTACACAAGTTCCAACTCAACAGCAGAGCACAGGCTGCTTTAGGAGCACAGTGAAGAGGAGGCTAGAATGCTACTGTGAACACGCCTGGCCCCACAGGGAGCTGCGACAAGGTTTCAAAGCCTCTGGTGAGCTACAGACCCCCTGGGTTCACATCCTGTCACTTGCCTCTAGAGCTTCCCAATAGGGGGCAACACAACCCCAAACCTGGACACTCTGAAGTAAAGCCCCCCTCAAACAGAAGGACACACAGAATATGGTTTTCACTAGAATTAAAGAATAAAAGATACAAACTGTCTTTAAACACTGCTGCTGAGAAGTTACTTAGTGCCAGGCAAGCTTAAGATAATTTAGCTTGGGACCCCACTTGTAACACACATAACCCCCTCTCTTCAAGTACTGCACTTTGCAGCCTAGTTCTTTCACCTGTATGTACTGTGTACACATGTTCTCAGTAACCAACTCTTCCTTCTCTTGAGCCCCACAAAAGGAGGCCCGCACAATAGCCGGAGCCCTTGAGGGGTCTCACTCATGTGGGCCACTGTTATCTTGACAGTGCTTCCCTCCATAACCTGCACTTTGGCTTGCTCCAAATAAAGTTCCCTTGAGTGTTCTGCAAATCAGTGTGAGATCTGAATCCCCAGCCCAGACCCTGACCACCGGTAACAATCGATATAAACCATTTGATTCAGACTTAGAGTTATAAAATATAAAGATCAAAAGTTCCACAGACACAAATCTGGAAAGCAACACAACTGTGTACCTTCAAGTGAGCATCTAATGATCTGGAAGGGGAGTTCCAGGTGGCCGGGAAGGATGGGCTGAACTCTGGAGAGAGGCAGGGTTTCGATGTTTCCATAATCTGCGTAGAGTACTTTCACATCGGAGTCTGACATTTCCAGAACAATGGCCCGGTACCAGAGGTCATCACCTGAGAACACAGGGATCTTGGCCCAGCAGTCACAGTCCAGAGCCCTTCCCATCCCGTGAGGTGGCTCTATCTATGACACTTACAAGCTGACACCGAGGCATCTAAACTAGAGTCCAGATTTTTCCTATGTTCCTTCCAAATCCCTCTATGGAGACTCAGAAAGAACAAGGAACATGAGAAGACAATGCCATTCGCAGGGCTGGACAATATGTACAAATGCAAGAAGCTCACGGCCCAGGGAGCTCACGCAAAGCTGGCTGTGAGGAAGCCGAGCCATGTCACATGTGCCCTTCAGGCCCAGCCTCCAGGGCCCAGGCAGGTGAGGAGGGGGAATGAGGACAGGGCTAAAGAGCAGCTGTTCAAGACCTCTAGACAGACTTTTACATAGAGCACCTAATTTCCAATTCACCAAAGAGAACGGTTTAACTTCACAAAGTTCCTTCTCCAAAGGGACTACAGACTGGGGAGTGTGAGGCTGAGGAGAGGAGGAAGTTTACCAAAGACACAGTCCAATGTACATTCCATGCCACACAAGGGAGCACTTCCAGATGTGGAGCCTGATCAAGCCTGCACTTGAAGGCCACAAGTGGGTAAGTTCTGTTGTGTATAAACTTCCAAATAACTCTTGGGTACCCCATATTAGCCATGCGGAAAAATGGTTCAAGAAAGCCTCTCGTGTGACAGAGAAGGCCAACACCAACAGAACAGGACCTGGGGGAAGCAGAGGCACAGGAGGAAGGGTACAGTCACATCCGAAGGATGGCCCAGTGGTGAAGACGGGACATTCCATCCTCAAAAACACAAGCACACCCAAGAAAACAAAAGAGCTAGTGAAGCTAAAGTGTGACATCAAAACCTCGGTAGGGAAAGTGAGGGATAGAGAACTCCTGAAAACGAGAACAGAGATGGAGCAAACACATCCAGCAGAGTCCATGTCAAGCAGTGGAAGACTTGGAAGTTCCTCAACAGAACAGAAAAGCAAAGAATGAATAAAAAAGCATGAGTTCTGTTTGGGCATTTTCCCCCTGAAGCATTTCCAGACCCAGAGCCGACTCATGAGTGGGAAGAAAGCCACCCTGTGAACTCACAGTCCAATCTGCAAACCACAGGATCAAGAGAACAGGCAAGGTCCTGACCACAAAAGGTTATGTTCAGATTTTGGAGACCCCGTCTATCTTGTGATCAGAAATACCAATAGCTAATGCACACAAAATGTTCAGGGAAAATGGCTTTGTTGTTGGATATTTGTACACTGTGTGAAGATGTACTGCTGTGGTTGATGTAATAAAAAGGTGAACAGCCAATAGCTAGGCAGTAGGTGTAAGTGGGACTTCCGGCCAGAGAAAGAACTCCGGGAAGAAGAAACACAGAGTCCCTGCCAGACTCAAAGGAAGCAGGATGGGCAGTATGTCCAGAGATGAGGTAATGCCATGTGGCAGAATGTAATTAGTATACAATGGCGAAGAGCTATTTGAGAACAAGTCTAAGCCAAAGCCAAGCTTTCATAATCAGTAAGTTTCTGTGTCATTATTTGTAGGTTGGCAGTCCCGACTACATGGCTTATAACCCAAATTCTATATCCAGGCAAGTTATCAACACCAGGGCGGGCTCTTCCCAACTCAGGAATTTTACCTCACACGCAGCACCTTCCCTCGGCTTCTGAAGGACAGATAGAGCTGAGACTGGAGTAGATTAAAGATAGGCAAGGTCGAGTGAAGAAAGGAGGGGAGGAAGGAAGAAATCCAGCTAACACAGCCAAACAGGGCAGGAAGAGACAGAGGCTGTGTTCAAACCGTGCTCAACATGAGGGTGAAGGATAAACCCCAGGCTAGCCCAGGTTTGGAGGACAAGCAGTCTAGACTAAGATTATGGTAAGACTCAACGACATCCATGCAGCGGTCACTGAGGGGACTTAACACCAATGTGGAGGAGTGGGCAGTGAAAGCACACAAGAACAGCAACAGCAACAGCTGGAGCCACAGCACACTGCAGGGGAGGGGTCTCCAGTGCCTCTGAGGCCTCAAAGTCATGAAGCAGTCTGATACCCCAAGCCACACCTTAACTTCCACTGGGGTGAAGATGAGGGCAAGTTCAGATCCAGATGCCATACAACAGTCAAACAAGACAGAAGTGACGTCACTAAGATGGCAGAGGAGGTTCCCAGCATATGACCATCATTCCCATGCTCCATTAATAGTCTGCTGGCATCTATAGACAAAGGGGACTTTATTCGACCTCTGAGACCCAGGCAGAGAGTCCCATGAAAGATTCCCTTACCTTGGTCTTGGCTATGATTAGAAGCAACCAACCTAGTCTCCCTGGGTACTTGTTGTAGACCTGCTTGGCTACCATCCTGCCAACAGCCCCACCTGCCCAGGGAGCAGTGGGAACTATGCCCACCCACACCCCCATGGCACCTCTGTGCTCTGGCTCTAATTCCAGAAACAAATCCAAACATTCACAGCACATGTTATTTATATTAGCAATGCAATGTGTTTGCATTAAATGTTACACAAGCCTATCCCTTGAGGTAGTCTAATTCTCCTTCTGACCCATTCACATGCAAAGCTCCACACATATGGAAGATTGTGCATCAGTGACCCACCATAATACAGCATTGGTACTTGGAGCTGATTAACTGCGTATACCTATACCCTTACTTAATATACAAAACGGAAAAGCAGATGACCCCAACATATAATTTAAGTCACAATTTTGTCTTTAATTTGTCTAACCAAATGAAATATGTATTGAAGGTACAGAATCTATTTCATCTCACATAAAGGTTAACAACTAATATCTTCCTACAGTATTTCACTTATAGGAATGTTACTTGTGTATCTGGCACAGCATGCTTCTCCCGTCCGTGGTCTGTAGGATGGCTGGCCTTTCTGAGCATTACAGTGTTCTAACAATTCTGCCGTTAACACACACAGCTTTTCTTGATTTTCTGAAATACAAGCAATCTTCAGTGTGAGACAATTTCCAGTGTTAAACAGTAGAACAGTATTCTGTTAAACAGTTAAACAGTAACAGTATTCAAATAATCCCAAGCCTAGTCCGCCACTATTAAATATACACTGTTTTAAAAACAAATATACTCACTACTGGTCGCCTAATGCAGGAAGATTTGAACTGAGGGCTATGAGAGTATCTATTTCCTAATGAGGGTGATTCTACTAGTGTACTCACTTCTATGAAAATTTACTGACTCTATTTTATTATCTTCATTTTACATTTGTTTATAACGGGGATGCTATGGCACCTCTGTGGAGATGGGCTCAAGGGACAGCTTGGACTATGAGGACTGCCACCCAGAGGGGGCTCTCATCAGCTCTAAGTAGTCTTTCTGTTCAGAGACAAATGTTTCACAATAGAGCCCAGTCCTGAACGAAGTAGGTATAAGACTGGTTTTGCCATTTCTCTTCCTGTTTGATGGAAGCTTATAATCAAGTACTCTTTGAAATGTATGAGACCACCCTTGTAGCATTAGAGAGCCAGGGGGGCACTGTATACAGCGGGCAGTGTCTCCTCATGTCTACTTTGGGTATTTTTTTTTTTTTTTTTTTTTTTTTTTTTTTTTTTGGTTTTTCGAGACAGGGTTTCTCTGTGTAGCTTTGCGCCTTTCCTGGAGCTCACTTGGTAGCCCAGGCTGGCCTCGAACTCACAGAGATCCGCCTGGCTCTGCCTCCCGAGTGCTGGGATTAAAGGCGTGCGCCACCAACGCCCGGCCCTACTTTGGGTATTTTAACAATGAAAGAAATGAAGTTTGCTTCAAATTGTCAACCCAGGAATTGTGCTGCTAGCAATTATTGCTCTTAAACTTTTCCAAAACCACAAACTATCACCTTTGGTCTGTGTAAGTAAAAAGCAGGTGCTCAGGGCTGTTTGTGGCAATCTGTGGTTCGGATGACCTGGAGTAATACTTGGCATCACTTTATTTTTTTATAACATATTGAAAAGTATACAAACAGTCATAAAAGTGCTGCTTGACTTGAGTATTGAGAATTGAGAAATTTTAAGTCAATCTACCTAAAAGTAATCTATATAGAATAAAAGGCTGATGAAATCAGCATATGGATTAAGTCACAACTTTGCCTTCTCAATTTTTCTAATCAAATGAAATATGCATTGAAGATACCAAAATCTGTATCATCTCACATAAAAGATAACACACTAATATTTCCCTATATTTCACTTAGAAGAACTTTACTCATATATTTAGCACACCATGCTTCTCCAATCTGTGGTCTGTAGGACTATACAGATGCAGAATACAGACATGCAAATAATAATTTTCAATTAACAAAACTATAATTATTAATTGATTACTAAGTTTTTTAATATATTGGAAATAGTTTTGGTTGAAGCTCACTTTTATGACTCAAGGCTAGCTTAGTAAATATAATTCAATATAGATAATATATGTTTTAAATAAAGTTACACAGAAATTCAGGACATTTCTTTGTTCTAGGAGGCTATAGATTATACAAAACCCAGGCTGCTGAGTAAGTGGCTGAATACAGGGCATATCTTTTGTGTTGTTAAAACTAGGCTTCAGGGTTACAATTCTTTAGAAGCCTCTCTCCTCTTTACCTTCCTAGGGAATTCACCAAGGACTTGCTTTGGACAGCTCAAAAGCAGAGGGACAGGTCAGTGAGTATGGCTCCTCACCTGGCATTTCACTGGGGATGGCGTAAAACAAGTTAGGGTTTATGATTTCTAGTACATTTGCTGGTACAGTCTTGTTAAGTGGTAATTCTATTGTCTTCCACTGCTCTGAAGGGATGGCTGAAAACATACAAGGTACAGATCTTGCAATTAAACATATACAATTTATTCTTTCCCCCATTTATTCATTCAATAAAATTGTTCATCAAAAGCTGATTATCAACATCTCAGAGTTCCCAAGATGAGACATCTTTTTCACAAATGGATTTACTCAACTCTGAGAGTATGTGCACATTATAAAGTTATTCAAGAACAAGGATCTGAGTTAATACCTTCCTGCAGAATATTTCTAAAGTATAATTAATGCAATTCTTCTAATTATTCAAATTTTAAGTGATACCTTAAAATACCTTCTGTATGATGTTTATCTAACAACTATATTTAAAATGTTTGTTTAAAAAAAATCCTACTATTCTAGAGAGGTTTAACTAAGGCGAGAAGACCCACAGTGGAGGTGGTACCACCCAACTGACTGAACATGAAAGTACAGCAGCCAGTGAGCTGAGCACCAGCCTTCCTCTCTGCTTCCTGACTGCGGTCACAAAGTGGCCAACCACCTCATACTCCTGCTGGGATTCTTCCCCACCATGCTCAGATGGCACCTCCTCAAATCGAGAGCCTTTTTGTCAGGTGTACAGCTGCAGTGATAAAAAAAGTAAACAACAAACAGGAGAACTGAAGCCCTCGCCTGCTCCTGGGTCAGCAGTGAGTACTGTGAACTGACCGCTTATTCAAAGATCCTGCAGTTTCAATACATCCCTATCAAACTCCAAATGCATTCTTCATAGAACTAGAAAAAACAATCTAGTACATCTATGGACACACAAAGACTCCAAAATAGAGGGAGCACTGATTAAAGTATCTCAATCACCTCAATACCTGATGTTAAATCATACCACACAACCATGGCAATACACCAGCTCAGTTCTGGTACAAAACAGATGGCAGACCAATGGAAGAGGATCCCACACAAAACCACAGCACAGCCAACCAGTCTTTGACAAAGGTGCTAAAAACACACAGTGGAGAAAAGACAGAGGGGAAAGGTGGAGACCAGAGCAGAAAGAGCAAGCTAGAGATCCCTCATCCTGCATTAACTAAACTCAAGAGGGACAGATCTTGAGATCCCAAAGTCTGTAACAGCCAGGGAAAAACAGGACAGACCTTTACAGCCCTAGGCCAGGACTCAGGTGGCACAGTGGGTAATCCCAAGCTCTGACAAGTGCCACTGCACAGGATTCGTAGCTTTCTGCACAGAAAGGCCACCAACCAGCAGAATGCAACCACAGCCTCCAGTGTGTGTGTGTGTGTGTGTGTGTGTGTGTGTGTGTGTGTGTGTGTGTGTGTGTGTGTGTGTGTGTATGGGGGGGGCTTAACTCTTCATCTGACAGGGGTTAATATCTAGAAGCCATAAAAATTCCAAAAATTAAATGCTCAAATACCCAAATCATCCAATCAACATATAGCCAGTGACCTGAACAGATGGTTCTCAAAGAAGTTCACATGGTCAACAGCTGTATTTATAATTTCTAGTTAACTTTATTAAAAAACTAGAAATTAAACACGCATGCATGCACGCACATGCGCGCGCGCACACGCGCGCACACACACACACACACACACACACACACACACACACACACACACACACACACATAAATTAACCAGACCCAAAGTCTTTGCATCTCAGTGAATCTCTGTACTTCAGCATGGCTGATCTGAAGCTGTGGGTTACAAAAAAGTTCTAGGAAGTGTAAAGCCAACTTTTGCCAGTTGCAACTATCATGGAGTTTTCATTTTTGATGGTAGCACATAAAAATATATACTATAGTAAAAGTGTAAAATTCAACATGAGACTTTTTTTAAATGACCAAGATCCTTAGTAGTCGAGGGAATGCAAATTCACACTGTTTTAAGGAGACATCTTGACTAGTCAGAAAACCACCACCTCCACCACCTTCACCACCTCCACCACACCTCCTCCTCCACTTCCACCACCTCCTCCTCCTCCACCACCACCCTCCTCCTCCTCCACCACCACCACCACCACCACCAGGTTGTGAATTTAGGTGGGGGAGCAGGAGGTGTCGGAGAGAGGGAGGGGAGAGGCAGAAATGATGTAAATATAGTACTCATGTATGAAATTTTCAAAAAATAAAAATTAATTAAAAAACCAAATTTAAAATTATTTCAAGATCTTCAAGAAAACAAAGAACAAATACTGGTGACATGGGGAAAGGAACACTTATTCACAGCCACCGTGGAAATCCCATGGAGGTGCTTCAAAAGCTAACAGATTTCCCACACGCTGCTACACCTCAGCACAGCACACTGGGTGCTACCCAGGGACACAGTTGGCACAGCACAAGATGCCTGGAACACTGTCAGACCAACCCAGGTACTCAGGACAGACATGGACCCAGCCTAGATGGCCACTAACAGTTGGATGACACATAAAATTTGGTACATACACAATGGGATTTTATTTAGTTAGCTATAGAGAAAAGTGAAATTATATCGTATGCATGTGGATGTATATATGTGCAACACAAACAGGGGCTCTGAGTGAGGAGGAACAGGTCTAGAGGGGAGAACAACAGAAGGGTCTAGGAAAAGAGTATCACCACCACACTTTGTCTCTCAGGCAGGGTCTAGACCCCCCCCACACACACACACACGGAAAAGAGTATCACCACCACACTTTGTCTCTCAGGCAGAGTCTAGACCCCTGCCCCCCCCCCAACCACACACACACGAAAAAGAGTATCACCACCACACTTGGTCTCTCAGGCAGGGTCTAGACCCCCCCCCCCCCCACACACACACGGAAAAGAGTATCACCACCACACTTTGTCTCTCAGGCAGAGTCTAGACCCCTGCCCCCCCCCCAACCACACACACACGAAAAAGAGTATCACCACCACACTTTGTCTCTCAGGCAGGGTCTAGACCCCCGCGCCCCCCCCCCCCACGAAAAAGCAGAAGAGAGGTATGGTGGCGCACACCTTTAATCCCAGCACTTAGGAAGCAAAGGCAGTAGGATCTCTGTGAGTTCAAGGTCAGCCTGGTCTACATAGTGAATTCTGGGACAGCCTGGACTAGTGAAAGTCTGTCTAGAGCTCATAACTGTCTGTAACTCGTTCCAGGGCTTCTGACTGTCACACAGACATACATGCAGGCAAAATACCAATGAACATAAAAACAAATTATATATTGAGGAACTAACTGTGGAGGAGAGACACCAGTGGAGAGTGAGGAGAGATGGGAGACTGCAGGAGTGGGCAAGTAAGAACAAGGTACAATGTGACGTATGAAAACCTCAGTGACACCTCCTGCTGCATGCTATAACTAAAACATTACAGAGCAGAGCAAACATTAACACAAATTTAAATCCAGACAGTTTCAAGGTCTCACCTTGCACCACCTGGGTGTCCATCTGGTTATGTTCATTAGCAAGTCTGCAAATCGAAGAGTCCTTCTGTGGTGAACCACACTTTGAAACCAAATGTTCTGTGATGAGAACATCACTAATTATTTTGGGGTAGGGAGTGGAAAGGTCAGTGAGTTCAACTCCCACCCCCTTCTCGGTGATTTCCACAACTCTGGCTTGGAGTTTGAGCCCCACAACACATGCTTGAAATCTTGCTGTAGCTTCTTTTGTCCAATGCTTGTTTTTGGGCTGTACATCTGGGAATTAAGAACAAGAACATTAAAGAAAATCCTATGAATGTGGTGAGCTTAGGACAGCAGGCGAGACTAAGTTCTTACATTCAATCAGAATGTAAGATTCTCAAAATTTATGCAGATGTGGTTAAAGGAAATTACATCTTTCAAACCCAAGTCACAGATACTACAGCTAACACAGAGTTAGGATGCTAAGGTCAACTCTCCCCAGCGAGATCTGGAGCTGCCATTACTCTCTTAGATGACAGCACAATATTGTGACCAACGAGAAGCTACCAACTGGTGACGGAACCTCTGCAGAGTCTCCAATGGCTTGTTCCCTTTTATTTTGAGACAGGGCCTCTCGACCTTGCCCAGGCTCATCTTGAACTCTTGGGTCCAGGTAGTCCTCTCACTTATCCCCTCATCAGCTGAGCCTGGAGGTCAGTGACAGTGCCACTGGCTTTTCATTCTCATCCTTTTTCCTTAGGCATGATTTCCAGCCATGAATGTGCATCTCAAATTACTCACAGCACTTGTTAAAACACAGATTTGAGGGCTCACTCCAGAGTTTCTCATTTAAGTCTGCACTGGGGACTATATCAGAATTTTAAAACAAGTTCCCTTGTTTGATGCTGCTGGTCTGGGGGCTACATTTTAAAAGATACAATGGCATGGAACACGAGATCTATATGATGGCTCCACATGTAAAAGTGCTTGCCACGCAAGCCTGAGCATTTGAAGTTGATTCTCCATTCTCAAAATGGAAGGAGTGAACGGAATTGCAAAAGTCGTCCTCTTATCTCCACATGTATACCCATGGCACGTAACTGCCTGCACGAGCACATCATACGTATATGCATATACACATATTCTTAACAACAGCAACCTACAGCATACCCACTGCACAGGATTAACAGATCGTGTGATGTTAAGTGTCTCCTCACGGCAGAACAGTCAGTAAGACAGACGGACAAAACAAAGACCTAAAAACATCTGTGCTTTCCAACATAGCCACAAGAGTCAGGCATCACCATCCACAGAAATAGCCAGTGGTGGCGTACACCTATAATCCCAGCACTCATGAGGCAGAGGCAGGCGGCTCTCTATGAGTTCAAGGCCAGCCTGGTCTACAGAGCCTGAGTTCTAGGACAACCAGGGCTACACGAAGAAACTCTGTCTCCAAAAACAAACAAATGACAGTAACCAAAACCTTCCAGAGAAACCGGGGTTTCAGAGCTCGAGTCCTGTGCTTATAAATCCTGGGCTGCAGCAAGTCTCCCAAGTGCTGAGCAGCTGACTGCGGCGGGCTCTGGGCCAGGCTGCCCCATGACTGGCGACTGTCAACGGAAAACACAGCTGCAAACACACACACACACTCCCTTCAATGTCTGCATGCACGGTGACACACGCTTGTCATTCCAGCAGTGGGGAGGCAAGGCGAGAAGACTCACTAGTGCCAGGTTCGACTACACAGAGACCGTGTCACAACAAAACAGACAACAAAACGCACTCAAGAGGAAGCATTCCTATGACAATTATTACAGGCGTATTGCCGAGCCTTGCTAGAGTCTTTACAGTTTTTCTCTGTTCTTTGGGACTATATTTCTCAGATAGGAAACAGATGGGCAGTTTAAATAATTTGCCTTGCCTTCTCAGCAGAGCTGGGTCCAGAGTCCCTCTCTGCACTGTGAGGCTGCCATGTCCCTCACACTTTTTCCTTCACGCGCTCCACAGGTACTCGTCTTCCTGTCACAGGTGTCTACACCGCATCTTAACACAGCAGCAGGGGGACAGCCAACACCTCGTCACAACTTCAGTCCCAAACGTTGTCCCAGTGCTAATGCACAGTCACCATCCTGACATGGGTCATGTGACCACCCACCCTCTACTGTTGGCTCTGTAAGTGATGGGCCTAGGATGAGTCTCCTTGCAGCTAGACCAGGTTGCTTTAGACTAAATTATTAGAAGTAAGTGCCAGAATGTCTGAGTAGCTGAGGTTCTCAGAGTCCTACAAAGCCCTTCAAGACAGTCCTCAGTTTTCACTCCCAGAACTAGGGAAATGTTTCTCCACATCAAACTGAGTATTTTGGCCAAAACACTAAGTTTCTACATTTTGTAGTGTGAGGTGGGATTTTCTAGCTCACTTGGAAGGCCAGCGTGGCCTTAGTAACTGAGGGCTACACACGGTTGGTTTGCCAAGGAGTCGACACCCACCTACGAGCCAGCACTGCATCCCTTGAAACGGAAGGAGTAAGAACGCTGGCGAGATGGCCCGGAGCTGGTCTGTGGTGACTTCCTCAATGTTGCCATAGTCCACGAAGCGCACTCTGACATTGCCACTCGGCAGGATCTCCTTGACCAGAGCCCGGTACCAGTTGCCGTCACCTGCAAGAGCACAGTCTCTGATGTCCTCTTAGAAAGCGTGCTGTGTGACACAGCTGGTAAGTCTGTTTGCTTCTATAGATTATAACTTTAGTTTTTCTTCAAAAATTCCTAGACCGAGAATTCCCAAGATTCATTTTTAGAGTATCTGCCAATCCTTTTTACAGCCCTGAGACCTGACATCTGACAAAAAACCAAAGACTTCATCCATACTCTATCCAGTAAACACCAAGTGGGAAATGATCCTGACGTTCTTACTGCTCAGGAGTCGGATGCTTTGGCCATCATTTGGTAAAACAACAAATGGTAAAAGCCTTGTGGTAAACTGCTTTTTACACCTGACCACTCGAGTGTGGAAGGATGCAGTGCTAAGGCAAGACTTCCTCACTGAGGACTCCTTACAGTAAGGCATCTTAAGAACCCTTTAAGTGTGATGATGGAAACGTGTGCTTAGACACAGGAAGGAAACATGCACCAGCACAAGGTCCAAATGCTAGGAACCAAAAGGTCTGCAGTCACTGACACCAACTCTCAAACTTACCTGCAAAAAATGCACAGCAAGGCCGTCCTACCTCTGCCTTGAAGCCATTCGGCAGCTTCTGTGTACAATAGTCGGCTAAGGATTTATTCAAATCATCAAGCTTCTTTAAAGCTGAAAACACAATACACAGAATGTATACTGTTAAACAGAGATTTGTCTTTAATGTCAGAGAACATTTTCATCATGAAAATCTCAAGTACATCCCAAAACTGGTAACTACAACAAATGTTGTTCCTTTCACAAAAATTCTAAGCCAATATAACAATATTCAGTTAAATTCTTAATAAACTGGAAACCAATGACTTCTTGGGCACAATGGCACAAGCTCAGAGGCACCATAGTGTGCCATTCTACAAGCTTTGCGCATAGAGAGGAGACCTTACACAAACCCATAAAGTTAATATTGTCCTGAAAATGTAAACATAATAACTAAATGCACAGCACAGTTAGTGGGCATCTAGAGGCCTGATGGAATTCTGTAGGGAAATACGCAGTGCACTACACTGAGAGAAAAGTCAGAGCCTCTCAAATGTAGCACCACAGAAAACCACAAGCAGCTGACAATCACCAACTGGGGAGCAGAGGCAAGGCGAGAATCAGGCAGGAGAGTGAGCCACTGAGGAGAAACAATGAAGACACAGAGAATTGCATCTAAAGGAAAGGGACCCAAGCAGCTACAGAAACCCGAGACAAGCAAATGCCTCTGAATTATAGCAAAGGCTATCACAGAAGTAGACATTCTAGTCAGGGAGCATCTTCCACTTTCAAGTGAGCAAGGATGCGCTGTGAAGATGGATGGAGCAGCATTCAGGGCACTGGAGTCTCCTGGCTACCTTCCTGAAGGACACAGGGCTCTCAAAAAGCACACGCGTCCACTAACCTATCCCTGTGATTGTAATTTATTCCAAGAATATGCTTTCAGGGATGGAGAGATGGCTCAGTGGTTAAGAGTGCCAACTGTGCTCCCAGAGGACCCAAGTTTAGTTCACAGCACCCACATTGTAGCTCATAACGACCTGTAACTCCAGTTCCCTCTTATGGTCCACACTGGCACTGCACGCATGTGGTATACACACGTATGCAGGCAAACATCCACAGACATTTTAAAAAGAGCAGTCTCAAGTAAAATCAGAATATAAGGACTGTAACCTCTATCAACACCTGTAAACGAGGATAAGACCACACAAATGGAAACAATGTAGCTATGTAAAATAATAGAGCCAAGACAGCATTATCCTGGACCTTATCTTAGGACAGGAAAAGGTCACCTGCTGGAAACCTGACACAACCAGTGCTGCTCTCCCAGATTCACCACAGACGCTCGGTGAGGGACACACAGAACTCTCCACACCATCTATGCAAATACCAAGTCTGTAACCTAACAACCTATTAACAAAGAAATATGAGACTGGGCGGTGGTGGCACACACCTTTAATCCCAGTACTCAGGAGGCAGAGCTAGGCAGATCTCTGTGAGTTCAAGGCCAACCCGGTCTACAGAGTGAGATCCAGGACAGGCACCAAAACCACACGGAAAAACCCTGTCTCAAAAAACAAAACAAAACAAACAAAAAGAAATATGTGAACTGGTATCTAAGATACTGAGAAAGATAAAGAGTACAGTTATGTGCATAGAAGGAACACACATCTGCATACATATCAGGCTGCTTCTGCAAAAGAACTGCAGCCCATGAGAAGACAGATGGGATGTTGTTTCCCACTATACACTCTGTTACTCCTGAATTTTGTACTATATACTTGGAAGTCCACCTATGCAAACAAATAAAAAGGAAATTTAAAGTTTTGACTCTTAATTCTACTTATTCTTATTTTATATGTAAGAGTGTTTTGCCTGTGTGTACGTATACCATGTGACTGCCTGGTGCCAAAATGGAGCTCAGGAGAGGGCGTCAGATTCCCTGCAAATGGAGTCTCAGATGGTTGTCAACTGCTATATGGCTGCTAAGAACTGAACCTGGGTCCTCTGCAGAAGCAGTCGGTGTCTTAACCATAAAGCCATCTCTCTAATACCCAGGGTTTTGTTCTATATGAAATAGTAGCCCCCCTCCCAAGTGATTCTAAATGAAGAAATTATGTATCTCAAAACTTGAGTTCGACAAAGACTTAGATATCAAGTCTAATGTATTATTTTGGCAGAAAAAAAAAACCAGTGAGTTTTAGAAAAGTAAACTCCATGATGCTCATTCATCAGAACAGCTCAAATGAAACAGAAAATATAACGTATGAGGATGTGGGGTGAATAGAAACCTCCAAGTGACAACTGTCAGAATTATGGGAAACTGATTCAAGATGAAAAGATGGCTAGCACTAATGACGCCACAGAAATGCATGATGACGCCACAGAAATGCATGATGACTCCACAGAAATGCATTGATGACTCCACAGAAATGCATTGATGACTCCACAGAAATGCACTGATGACTCCACAGAAATGCACTGATGACTCCACAGAAATGCACTGATGACTCCACAGAAATGCATGATGACTCCACAGAAATGCATGATGACTCCACAGAAATGCATGATGACTCCACAGAAATGCATTGATGACTCCACAAAAATGCATTGATGACTCCACAGAAATGCACTGATGACTCCACAGAAATGCATGATGACTCCACAGAAATGCATGATGACTCCACAAAAATGCATGATGACTCAACAGAAATGCATGATGACTCAAAAGAAACGCACTGATGAGCAGAGGTAAGTGTTCACATTACCATCATTTCAAAGGTGGCCACGTGCCACAAAACAGAATTAGAGACTGCTGTACACTCATACAATGGAATATTATTCAACAACAAAACAACACGTGAAGAAATAGTAACCAAGGCAAAGGTGAAAATACATATTACATTGGCTTTGTTTCATGTTGAGGTTCACAAACCAGGAAAAATCAATCTATGCAGGACCCCACTTCCCTCTGAAGGAGGAAGAATGTATAAGGAAAAGAAAAGGAGTGCAGGAAACTTCTGGGATATCGAGTAACATTGTCTTTGTTGATGAGCCATCTACCAGGCTGACCTGTGACCTTTACACTGCGCTCCTGTTATAGCATTTGGTCTCCATGAATGTAACAGTCGATGGGATTAACAAATACATTTAATTTCCAACAATGATGTCAGGAGACATGCTATGAAATCTAAAATGGTTTAAGCACACAGAGTAGGGGCCATAAGAAAGAATAAAAGCAAACTAAGTGCAATCAAGTTTTTTGTGGAAATTCCTGCTTGCCTGCATAGAGTGCTTTTATCATGCAATAATACACTCTTCACAAGTTACCTACTAATGCACTATAGAAAAAATAAATGAGAAGAGCCAACTTACCATCATCTTTAAGAAAGTGGCAATAGAACTCCCCAGGACTGTACATCATGCAGACCATCACATCCACTGTTTCATCAACGCTGAACTCAACCCATGTCCACTCCAACGGCTCAACTCTTTCTTCTATGGCCAAGGGAACTGTGAAAACTGAACATTTTGCAAAAGGAGGAGACATAGTTGAGATAGGGGAGCGGTCACTGGCAGAGCTGTGGAGGAATCTGGAAAAGCTGATCTTTTGGTGAATTTATAGGAAAGTGAATCCCAAAATTCAGGATTTCAATTAACCTTGTCACTTGAGTGAACATCACACATTTCTGATGAATCAAACTTTTGACACGAATCTCTGATTACACACCTGGAATGTATTTACGTGACCGCTCAACTGAAAAGGCACTCCAACATAGGTTCTCCTGAAACCCTGGCCCACATACTCTCGGAGCTGTGGGATCCAGCCTGGTGCTGCTTGCTGGACAGCCTACTTACCGTTGGCTGTGTGCACACTGTCGCTTGTGTCTGCCACTGTCTCCGGTTCCTCAACAGCAAAGCCTGAGTCTATGAGCGCTTTAGAAGCACTGACGTGAGGTGTCACCGACTTGTCCACAAGCTCCACCAGGGACCTGGTCCCCAGCGTGCCCACCACTCTCACGGCGACCATCTTGTTCTGCACAATCTTTTTCATGAGACAAATCGCTTCTGGAGTCCAAATTCCTAATGATGGCTTCACTCCTAACAAATAATTGTTAAAAGGACATTAAAATAATCCCTAAACCAAGCATTTTTACACTTAACTTCATTTCCTCTAAGTTAAATCTATGTCAAACATTGGAACCAAAAGTCCCATCAGAGCAAGATTTCATAAACATGAAAAATAGCAGAATTAAAAATGCTTCGGTATCTTAATGTAAAAAAAAAAAAAAAAAATCTTAATTCCATCCATAGAAAATGTCCCAAAAGTGAAATCTACAGAGAAAGAAAGATCAACCATGCCTGGTGACAGCTGTCCTGTAAAACATGAGACCTCAGGGTGTGATGGAAATGCCCTCCGACAGATCCTGGTTAGCAGTGTACAACTCACTTAAGTTGACAAAGAAACTAGTGAATTTTATACCTAAAAAAAGGATTCCTACAGAGTCTAAATTACAGCCCAATAAAGCAATTAAGGTAATTATAAAGATATAAAACACCCCAGGAAAAAATACTGGCTTTACATATTCACATGTGAGGAGTTTTTTGAGTTTCAATGCAAATCAACACTGGAAGATATTCATAAATAATTCAAAGGTATGGCTAGAGTCAGTATAAAACTAAAGCTGAGTAAGTGCCTCCCCCTAACCCCGCTCCAGCCTCTGTTAATGAAGCAAACTGAACTGATTTGGAAAACGACTCAGGCTGAAGTGCTGCAGAGGTGTCTCTGGAGCACAGATGTGTGGCAGGATCCATTCCCTCTGCCTTTTCTGTAGGGTGCACAAGCAAACTCAACCCTTTCCATGGAACTGGAGACAGTATGTCCCACAGTCACAACAAGACACACACACTCATGGACACCTCATCATCATCTGAGGAAACATACCCTTTGGAGGGATTTTTGCAGTATGGTCTTGCAACATATCCAAGGGAAGTGATATTGGAAATGATGCAAAGGCAGCCAAAATAATTAAAAGAACATCACTGCTCAAAACTCAGAAATGTCTGATGTTAGATACAACTGTAATAATGGTAGACCTGTGATGTTTGCTGAAGACAATTGTCCCATACAGGAGGAAGCCCTTGTTCCTATGGACAAGCACCTACCCAGCTAAGCCTGTGATCTCAGTTCTCACTATTCCTCCAAGCAGGTCTCCCTGCTACAAGTGTCTTTTTCACATTTCCATTTTCAATTTTAAGTTTTAATATTTGAAGAACATTTCATACCTGCCAGCACACAATTTAGAGCTTGCATTGGCAAGTCCAACAACTTTGGAATTATGGGACAAAGTCTTTTCAAGCTAAGAATTTCAAAGTTTCCATAATCAACATATCCAACCAGGACAGATTCTTCAGAAGCATAGGCCAGAACCGAGGCACGGTACCACTGGTCATCCTCTGAAACAAGGAGAGAATCATCTCAGACACCCCACAGCCAGTACAAATGCTTCCCAACTAGAGATGGTCACGTACACATTCTGCTGTGATAACAGGGGCTCAGCACACATGCTCACTAAACACTGCAGTTCTGCTTATCAGAACCCTCACATTGCCAAAGCTGGACCACTGCGGCCAGCTTACTAATTGCATTCCTTTTTTCCTGCAATCAAATACCTGATAAACAACCCAAGGGAAGAAAGACTGATTTTGCTCATGGTATCAGAGGTGTCAGTCCCATGGTGGCTGGGCATGGAGGGGCAGACCAGCTCACACCTTGGTGTGAGATCCAGTCAGTTGACAATGACGACCAACCATCATGCTATAGTACACAATATCATTATGAATTTACAGGATTCGTTTCTCCAATAGCTTTCTAGTATATAGCCCAGCAGGAGAGAGAACACATTCCAACCATGTGACCCCCCAAGGCATATCAATTACTTGCTAAAGTTGCCAAATAAGGCCATTCCTAGAACACTGCAGCAGCAGCAGTTCAATGGATCCGACCAGAGAATGACCCACCAGCAGCTTCCCCTCCGCTCTCAGTGAGCTGGCTGGGCTGCCCTAATGCAAGGGTGACAGAACTGGGCTTCCACAAAGTCAAACTTCCGGACCCACAAAGGTCACAGCAGTGTCAGGCCTCCAGGCCCTCGACAAAGCTCATGAAGGAGAGAGAAGAAGGTTCTGTTTCCCATACTCACGTAAGCTGGACTGTTGGTGCTCATATCCAAATAGTAAGGAATTGGTTAAAAAAATAGTTTAAAAAAAAAATCACGGCCGGGCGGTGGTGGCGCACGCCTTTAATCCCAGCACTCGGGAGGCAGAGGCAGGCGGATCTCTGTGAGTTCGAGGCCAGCCTGGGCTACCAAGTGAGATCCAGGAAAGGCGCAAAGCTACACAAGAGAAACCCTGTCTCGGAAAACCAAAAAAAAAAAAAAAAAAAAAAAAAAAAAAAAAATCACCTTACTGGTATCTCCAAGGCCCTTAATGTAAACTCTCTGCCCTTACTTGTACCATACCACACTGCTTTGATCTAGTTTGACTGGGCATGTTCAGGAAAACAATTGGTGCATGTTAATACTCAAGCCAAGTGTGGCCATTTGGTGAGTGGATCAAAGATTTTGATTTTTCTCAACTGTACATAAAACATGTTCTCACCTGAGAACTGAGCACAACACACATCCCCGATGGTTGGATAAAAATCAGAGCGTGGAGTCACTTGGCCACAGTATTCACTGAGGGATTCCTGAAGCTCCGCAAGCTTGTCTGTAGACACAAATCACATCTTAGACACAGGGACTGAGTTCCTTGTCTTCCAGAAGGTGATGGAACAAAGAAAACGGACTCACGGCCGCTCTGCAGCTGCTGACAGAAGAAGTCCTCAGGTGTCTGGATGTGGGCAACCACTCCACAGAACTCGTCCCCCACCTTCAAAGTCAGCATTTTGGGGATGAGGGCATTTCTGTCTATAACGATCTTGTTCTCAGGGGTCACTCTTCCCATGTCCTCAGGAGTGCCTTGTCAGAAAGCAGAAAGATGCATCTTGGCCTCATGTGGGAAACAAAACATTAACAAAGTAACAAGGAAACCACAAACATTTGAATCACTTTAGAAGAAAGACTGGGTATGGTGCCAAGAATGAGTGGCCACAGCCCTGGGTGAGGAAGCAAGCCCTGTGGTGTACCGACCGACCTTCAGAAAGGGAGTTTCTCTATCACCAAAAGCTGGAAGAGTCTGAAGAAAAACTATGGCATAAAAACATCAGCCCTAACTAAAGTGTTCTCCAGTAAAATACTCAGTTTCTACGGAGCTCAAGGAAATACAATTTAGAATTAGTTTTACCACAAGGTCTCTAGGAGACAGAGCAAAACACACTTTACAGTGAAATGGAACCCTACAGAAAACCATTTGCTACAATACACTGAATTTAATCAAAATTACACTTAAAATGCATTAATTAGTTCAAATGCGGAATGAGTGACATCAATACCATGTGGCAGGGCTCAGACTGACATCGGGGATTCGAGCAGCAGGGGCTTTGAACACCATAAAAACAACTCGGGATACAGAGACCTCTGAGGAATAAAAACAAAACAGATGGCCTACAAAGCTCCCACCTTCTCCAGGCTGGGAATTTAGGGTCAAGACAAAGACATCATAACATCAACATATCAGAAGTCTGCAAGACAAACCAAGAGGACGATACTGTCCAGATAAAACCTGAGGTCAGTTTCACTGTGTTAACTCAGATGTGCAAATCAGCAGATAAACAGTTTACAGACTTAATGTCACCACAGACCTGTCAGGCCCCCAAGACCAAGGGAACGCTGTGACAGCCCCAAAAGCAGAGGGAGTCTGCTTTCTAGGACTAACTTCCCACAAGGCAGTGCAAGAGATTCTTGAAATTAGGTCAAAATTTCTCTGAAATGGATAGTTGGCCCCAAACCTTAGCCAAGGTAAATACGAATGATCTTGAATGCAACAAAGTAAATATCAAAATATTTTTATGTGTTTCAGAAAAATCAAAATATAAATGATGACTTGGACAAAAGAAAAACTTAATAGTAAGAAAAATAAACCACCTGTTGTTGCACAGGAAGAGATGAAGATCTGCCAGTTTTTGGGAAGTTCAATGTCCTGTCAGCATCTGCTGCCCCACATCGAAGCAGGCTGAGTGAAAGGTCATAATGTGTTGCCGGAGGGCTTCTCTCCAGGTTCCCCAAGCCCCGCAGTCCCACAATCCACTTATAAAATAATCACTCAGACGCTTATATCACTTATAAACTGTATGGCCGTGGCAGGCTTCTCGCTAACTGTTCTTTTATCTTAAATTAACCCATTTTTATAAATCTATACTTTGCCACATGGCTGGTGGCTTACCAGAGTCTCTACATGCTGCTTCTCCTGGTGGTGGCTGCAGTGTCTCTCCTTCCTTCTTCCTGTTTCCCCAATTCTCCTCTCTCTTTGTCCCGCCTATACTTCCTGCCTGGTCACTGGCCATCAGTGTTTTATTTACATAGAGTAATATCCACAGCAATAATGCTCTCCTTCAGCTATGCAAACTCTGGGGAGTATCTACCAAGGGCTCCTGTGACCTCACAAAGCACATGCTGAGAGCCTACTGTATGGCATCTGGTGTGAAAGCAACTGGGGGGAGCTGATTAAGGAACCTGTGCTCTAATGAGACTGTCTTGTGGGCAGGTGAGCCCATCAACAGACTGCACGCAAGTGCAGTGGGCACGAGAAGTCTTCAACAGAAAGGGCAGAAGCCCTGCACCCAGGCCTGACTTCAGTGCCTCTGGGCAGATAACAAGAGACAGTGTCTTAGGGTTTCTACTGCTGAGAGGAGATGCCATGACCAAGGCAACTCTTCTAAAGGATTTAACTGGGGGCTTGATCACAGTTTCAGAGTTAATCCACTATCATTATAGGAAGGGGAGTGGGGGAGCACGCTGGCACTCACGGTGCTAGAGAAGCAGCAGAGAGCGACATCCTATCCACAGTCAGAGAGAGAGCGCCTGGCCCTGGCATGGGCTTTCAAAGCCTCAAAGCCTACCTCTAGGCACTCACTTCCTCCAACAAGGCCACCCCTTATCCTTCTACTCTTTTTAAATAGTGCCACTCCCTGGTGAGTAAGCACTCAAATATATGAGCCTATAGGACTAGCCTTACTTGTTCAAACCACCACAGACAGTGTACAAGGTGTGTCAGCCTGGCCAGGTCCGGGGATAGCACAGCTTGAGGTCTTCAGGATGTTTAGCAATCTTCTATCCCTCTGTCTTCCCAGGAGGCACTGCTCAACATTGCTGTCACTTTCCCCAGGGGATGGAGTCGGATGTGGCCCACTCAGCACAGCTGAGACATCCTGTGGTCTGCTCTTGTTCACACCCCAAGGTTAAGCTCCCTCTCCTGCACCTTTTCTTGATAGTCAATTCCAGCCATACCTCACTTTCAGTTTTTTAGACCCAACCATGTCCTTTTAAATCGATGCCTTTTATGAATGTGTTCTGTATTTCTTGGAAGAAGGTTCCTCCCCATCTAGAGTCTATATTTCTTGCTTGGTGTGCTGTCACTTCAAGACAACTTCACCCCAAGTCTCAGCAGGCACCCCAAGTCTCAGCAGGCACCTTTCCAGGGGGTTTTCTCTAACCCATCCTGGCATACTCTTTCTGTGAACCACAGAATTCCCTGCCATGGTACCTTTATGGGTCATGGAACCTGAGCAGGGTGGGCAGAGTTCCCTGGGCCCTTCTGCTCCTTGCTGCAGACAACCACAATGCATCTGTGCTGCTGATGTGTGATGCCCTTCCCCAGAAGCACTTACCTTTCTGCTGCTCTGGCAAAATTTTCACAATCTCTTCCTGGCTTTCTCCTCACAACTTTGTACTCTATGGGCCCCGAATTTACCTCATTTTTTTCTACTCTGCACCATCAACATTTATGGTCCTAAGCATGACTCGTAATTTTTTTATTATTGTTTGTTTTCTCCTCTAGATGGCAAAGAAATACTCAATGGTTTTCACCAAGATTTCTGTTTTAGGGATGTCACGAAAGCAAACACCATAGCACACAGGCAGGAGATAAAAGATAACCAGGGAAGGCTGTTTCCTAAGGAGACGACAGTGAGGGGAGAAAACACGGGTGAGGGAAGAGGGAGGGGAGACACACCGGGTGTCTGGGGAGGAAAACCAATAACTGGAAGCCAAACAGGCAGGACAGGAAGGAGGAGGAGGGTGGCAGATCTCAGGGCGGTGCAGTCTGACTTGGGGACGAATAGTCACCAACCTGTTGTCACCTCTGCACCATGGACAAGAGCTGTGTCTACTCCAAAGCAAGTGACAAAGGAGCAAAGGGGAAGAGGCCACAAAAGCTATGCACATGAGCAAGTCATGAAAGATGCTCACAGTAAATCAACTCTCTTGTCAAACTTGATGGACACACACACACACACAGACACGCACACATACACACATACATACACACACACATACACACACACACACATACATACATACACACACATACACACACACACATACATACACAAACACACACACACACACGCACATACCACACACACATACACACATACACACACACACATACACACATACATACACATGCACATACACACACACACACACACGCACACCACACACCACACCCCCCCCCACACACACGCATACACACACACGCATACACACACACGCATACACACACACGCATACATACACACACACACACACACACACACACACACACACACACGCATACACACACAGAACAAAATTTCAGAGATCTCCTGATTATTGGTAAAAACCCAGGCCAGGAATCAAATCAAGCTAAGGCAATATGAGCTAAAAAGCCCTTAACTTCCAGTGTCGCTTCATAACCTCTAATGATCAATTAGGACTGATCTGGAAAACAGACTCAGGAGGGACAGGAGGAGACCGAGATTAGACAATGTGTTTCTAAATGAAAACTGCCCTTAGTGTGAAGTTTATGGAATCCCTTGACAATGCGACCACCAAGCCTTGTGGGGTGAGGACACTGCTGGAGTCACTGCTCAGCTTGAGCCTGGGTACTCACTTTGTTCCACACTCTGCTTCTCGGCGTTCTGCTCATCTGGTCTCACACCATACCCCATTTCCACAAGCACATGGTCCAGCTGTTTTCCTAAGAGGTGATTAAGAAAATGTACCTCCACTGAGACACTATCTAAAGCATCGCAGGCAGAGGAAAAGTAAGAGACAAGTCAACCACGGGCCTCAGACATTCTAAACCTCACACAGGCTTTGCTTCACCAGGCCAGTTCACAGGCAAAATGACACTCAGAAAAATCCAAAAAAAAAAAAAAAAAATTCCCAGTTACTTAACCAAAATTTCATGAAAAGATTCATCTTCAAAATTCTGAACAATAAAGTCAGTTATTGCTCAGAAGCATGTTTAAATTAACCATTGTGTATGAGAAGAAATTAAAGGCACAAGATTTCATCACACTAGAAATGACTCAAGAGAGATGACTTGGCCTCATATCCATGGTCTGTTGCCTCTCTGAGAAACACATGGGAACTAAATAGCACGAAAGACAGACTACGATCTTACCTGAACTTTCTATCACAACATCGACAGCACAGGTGAGCACTCCCTCCTCTAAGACGTCCATGACTGTGACCGAGCAGTACTGCTCCAGGAGCAGGGCCTTGACGGACACCACACAGGCCTCGCTCCACTCTCCCTCAGCTGGGATGACACCTGCCACAAAGCACTTTATAGCCTGAAAGATTTTGTGCAAGTTATTCACAAAAATCAGTATTTTAAAATAAAATTTTCTAATTAATTATTTAAAGAGTTGTTAAAAGAATTTATTTCATGCTAAAAAGAATCAAAAGCCTTCAATACTGATCAGGTAAAACAGATATTGACCTCTTTGATGATTCTACTGGCAATGGTAACTGAAGCTTCAGAAATAAATATTAGGATAAAAATTTTACTTTTATTATAGATCAGTTCTGGCTTCTTTCCAATTACACACACACACACACACACACACACACACACACACACACACACACACACACACACACAGAGAGAGAGAGAGAGAGAGAGAGAAATGACGAATTTTATAGAGCTGGTAAGATGTGCCTGAAAGAGTTACTTACAAGAGGTGCTACTTAGAGAGGGACAGCAGAGAGAATGCAGCTACAGGGTATCCTCCACCCGTCAGAGACCGACAGTGGACACAGAGACAGGAAAACAGCAGCACACACTGCATCCACGGAGCACAGGCCTGCTCCCGGGGATGAGGGCAGGGATTTACGAAGAAGAGACTCACAGAAGGAGGAAACAAGTCAATGCTCTTGTTTAGCGGGTGGATTCTGTCTATGGGAATTACTTCTTCATTTCCGTAGTCAATGTACAAGACTTGAGCCTTCTTCTGTAACACATCAATGCCTTGTATTATCGCTCTGTTCCAGGTCTGCAAGGGAAAGAGGTGACGTTGTACTTTAAAACAGAATCTCACAATCCTAGTCTAAGAAGCCATCAACTAGCCTAAGGGCAGACAAATGAAAGGTTCCCATTTCCTCTGTAGGCACTCAAAGAGTCAATATCCTTTTGATGAGAAATCCCTAAGATGGTCTAATTAGGACAACTCGAGAGTCCTTCTAGCCCAGATGACTACCACACACTGCCTCAGCCACACACAAGCGTGACTTTGAAGGCTAGCAAGCAGCAGGTACACAGTCACTTGGGGAGGAAGCAGCAGAAGCCTGGGGGCCAGGGCTGGGAGGAGTGTGACTAGGGTGACGCCAGTTTGCCCCAAGCCAACTCCTGCAGCTTTAATGGCTTCTGTCTTCATGAAGTGGCCCCAACAAGGTAAGCTGAAGCATCGTCAGTGGTTACCTGATCAACCGTGTACTTGGCAACACAAACTTCCCCCTTAACAGGCAGATAACCATCTTCAGGCACCATATTTGCATATGTTTCTTTCAAGCTTGTAGAGAGTTGGTTCATGTATTCTAAAACCTCCGAAGAATACAACTGGACATAAAAGTTACTTGGGTGCTTGAATTCAGTAATTGTGCCCTTTCAAAGACAGAAAAAACACAAAACGAGTTCCTTAAATTTTATACCTACTATAGAGAAAAGTAGTGCACAGTTTTCATAATTTTCATTGATTTCATCAGGTGTGCTTAGTTACACGGTAAACTCAGTGTAAGTAACAACAAACAAGGAATAAAACCCAGCAGTTCTTTAGCTCTCTCTCCATGTAAGCAAAAACAAATACCTTTATTTCCATGGTTTTCTTGAGTTGGAGACTTCTCAAGTCAGAAAGCATCACTCTCTCAGTACCAGTAGTCATGTCTTTAGTAATCCCAAGGGGACACTCACTCTGCTTGGGAAAAGCACACAAAGCTGTGACTACAGGCATGACTTTTGATGGCATGGTGGCCACAAAGTCTTCCACTTTAAGCATAAATAAGAAAGCATAGGAGCTGGGAAGGCCTCTAAGAACTATGAGCCACTTTTCACAGGCAGGGCACACAACCCAGGGATCCAAAGCAGGAGTGAGTAAGTGAGTGACAGGCAAGATATCCTTCAGGCAGTTACACAGATTAATCCACCTAACATTTAAGAATGTTTATTTTGGTTTTTGAAATAGACTCTCACTCTGCAATGCAGACTGACCTGAAATTATATAGACTTAGCTAGCCTAGAACTCAAAGCTACCATCCTGCCTCAGCCTCTTAAATGCTGGGTTTGCAGGTGCAAGCCACTATACCTGGCAATGTTTCAGTTTAAATGTCTACCGTTAGTGTTTTATGAATACTGAAGTGTTTTTTTTTTCCAGTAGAAGGTAGTAGCAGCTACAGAGAGATGAGAATTCTCTATGAATATGAATTGGACACAATGGCAGTATGAATGCTTTGGTCCATATTGTTACCTAAATGGGGGAGAGCTAACATAAAACAGAAGAGAGACAGGCCTAGAATGGAAGACCCACAGATGGAGAACTGTACTAACGGGGCTGTAAAGCAAGGGCTCGGTAGTAGTCCACATTATGTTATACAGAAACATGGCTGTCTCAACAACATTTTGAGGAAAGACTGGAAATAAGCAATTCTCAAAAGTCCCAAGCAGCCACCCCACCCCACCCCTATGTGAAATTACTAAGGTTTTGTTTTGTTTAGAAATAAACACAGTCATGCTGTGTAAGTTCAAACATCTTAGCTTGCTCGAGTCCTCTTCATAAAGGAGTTGTTTGAAATCTATCTCAATGCTAAAACATGTCCTACCTCATTTTTCCCTTCAGTGCTCTTCGTTTCAAACGGTGATTTATTATCTTCAAGCTTGTGCAAACTGAAATAAGACAACTGATTATAATATTTACAGTACAAAGAAACTGTAATAAAGAGGTCATAAATCTCAATTTTGTTAATTCTCAACCACCAAAATTTAGGAGAGCAAAAACTTGCAGAGAGTGATGTCGATAGCAGAGGACAGTAACCTGATACGACGCGGACAGTCCACCGTGAGTGTGTGCAGTGTGTACTCTAAAGCCCCCAATGAGAAGGCCTAGAGCAGCCCAGGCTTTGGTGTCCTTGTCTATGAAATACGGACAGTCCTTGCATCCCATAGACAACTGGTGTACAGACTAGACCACACCTCATGAGTCACGGTGAGGGTGCAACACTAACACCCAGGAACATACACATGACAACAAGTGGGCACCATGAAATTCTAGCATTAGAAATTCAGATGAGGGGCTGGCGAGTTGGCTTAGCAGTTAAGAGCATTTGTTCTTGCAAAGGACCCAGGTTCAATTCCCAGCACCCACATGGAAACTCACTACTTCCTCAGGCATCAGACACACATGTGGTGTACACACACACACACACACACACACACACACACACACAAATAAAATGAATCTGAAATAAAAATTCACTTGAGGCTCTAAATCTTGCTAAGCACTAGCTAATGCTTCAGACTTGTAAGCAGGCAAAGCACCGCCACACACACGGCTTGGGTTTGCCTCGTTCAGGAAACCCCATTCATCAGAGCGTGCCTTCACTGTCCCAGTGGGGAACCAACAGTGCTCACCTTTGCTGTACAGGTCTGCAGATGGTGCTGTGGGAAGACCAGTCCCTCCTCTGGCACGCCGTGGAGCAGTAGTATGTCTGCTTGCACTGGGAACACCTCAGTGAGCCTGTGGGGCACAGCCAGTCTCAGTCTGAGGCACTGAAGAGGGGGCTGGAGTGATACCTCAGTGGTTATGAGCAATGACTGCTCTTCCAAAGGACCCAGGTTCAATTCCCATCACCCACATGGTGGCTTACAACCCTCTAACTTCAGTTCCAGGGGATAGCCTGCCCTCTTCTAGTTTCCTCAAGCAATGGATCACGTACATGGAAAACAGTCACATAATACCCACAAATAAAATACCCACACATAAAATAAAAACTGATCATTTTAAAAATATATATATATACACAAAACACTTGAGAGCTGAGGTTGGCCAGACATCACTGTGCTAATTAATCATTGAGGAAGACGGTGCAGACACCAGGCTGTTCAGGGTCAGGCCCTGGGAAGAATTTTCAGGCTCTCTCAAATGCAGAAAGAAAAACAAGGCTGAGAGTGAGCTCAAGCTCAGGCTGGAGATGCAGACTTCCAGGACAGCCTGGAACACACATTGCAAAATGGGAAACGGAGGCACAGGGTGCCAGGGTGGGAAGACACGGCGGGCACAGGAAATGATTTTCGTGTGTCATTAAAAACAAAATAGTGAAGCGTTACACCTGGGGAAACAGGGACACTTTTGAAATAAAATCCTATCAGCCTCCAGGGGGAAGGAAAACAATCTAAAACTAAGAAACAAAAAGATCTTAAATGCTTCAATTCTAAAAATAAAAAAACTGCATTTCCAAGCAGCCAGTAAGCTTACAGAAAAGTTGGTAAAGATGGCAGGTCCTGAGGAGCCGACAGACCAGAACAATGAGCCACATCGTCTACCATGGGGAAGGCTTTTGTCACAGACACCACCACAAACACTGACAAAGACACTGGACAAGCAGAAGTCATGACCATGGAAAGTGACGTGGGAAGTGCTTTGTGGTTCCTTATAACCTTTGTCTCACATGTCTACTCCTGGGTGGACACCCAGAGGCCTCCACAGCCTGGGGCAAAGATGCTGAGAGCTCTACCCACCAGAGCCAAAAGACAGACATGAGCACAACTTCTCTTACCAAGAACAGACAGACAGACAACCTCCCAAAATACCACATTCTACACAGCAAAGGTGCACCGCCACCTGTTGTTCATTTTAGCAAATCAACTGCAAAACACTCTGATACAATCATACAATTACTACTGCTCAACAAACATTAGTCAGTGATAAATCCATTGACAGATTAATCTGATAACCACTCGAAATGAAATGAAATGTAAACAAATGGGCCCATGGCTATGTAATTCTATTCATGTGACAGTGCACAACACAATGGGGGGGCAGGTAGAATGATAGGGGAGGGACAAGAAAGCAGGTTCTATCTTATTAAGATGTGTGTTTGTGCATTTCAGGGCATGTAATCTTTTTTAAAAATCCTAAGATTAATAACTCAGTGAGAAAGCAGGAGGAACAGGAAGGCATATGAAGATCAACAGGCTGTTGGAGATGAACGGACAGACAACATTACATACACCATTTATAGTCATGTGTTTAATGCTCATCATGATAAAACATTCCTAAATGCACAGAAAGACCATCCTGTGGGCATCAAAAGTAAACTTGCTTACCAAACAGACCACAGCGATGGCAGGTTGTTGACCGCAGGGGTGGTCCTAGAGAGTTGAAGAGTGCTGGATTATTTACAGACAAGGCATTCTCAAACAACTTGTGGGATTTTTTTGATTTTTCAGGAGACACGTTATTGTTGGGCTTCTATGAAGAACAAAGAACAGCAGTATTAGAATGTCTCTTTAGCTCTACACATGGGACTGCCTCGCTGGTAACAGTGTGGGTAAGACTTTTACATACAACTGAAACCCTCAACTTAGCATACAAAGCAAGCATAAGGTCAACTCTGAAAGGGAGCAGAGAAGCACTAACTATGCTCAATTGGTAAAATGATGACCGCCCCCCCCCCAAGTTTTATGTATATAACGTAAAATTTACAGTAACTACTAGGAAACCTATTCAGAGATATGTACCAATCAAAACGAAGTTATGAAGTGTTCAATTAACCCACAAGAATTCAAGGGAGATATGGGTGGCAGAAAAACTTTCAATATGGGTAAACAGATTAATGAGAGGTCACTGAAATATATCTTGTGTGAGAAATTCAAGTAGTAAAAAGATGAAACATTACCTCATGAACGTGAATTAACAGAGACCAGGGGACAGTGTGTTACTATCAGATAAAAGATTACAAAGGAGAGAGAATTTCCACAGAGGATGGAATACAACCAGTCAATCCTCAAGATGACCTCACAACCCTAGGCTTGTAAGGGGTCAATAGCAAAGCTCCATGAGATGAAGTATAACTGAGAAGAGCAAGAGTCAGTGAGTAGAGCTGGAGATGGAAATGTTCGCTGCCAACAACTGACAGACTAGACCGAAGAACAACAAGAATCAGAACTCGGCATCGCCGTCAGTCAACAGGCCCTGGTAGGGATGCACATTTAGCCACTGTAACCAACAAAGGCAGAACACGCATTCTCTTCAAGTGCTAACAGAATACTAACAGCAAGCCTGTAACCTAACTTTAAAGACTTGAGGGATGGGGCACAGCTCAGAGACGTATGTCTCCTGTGCTTACCATTCAGGAGAGCCAGGTTCCATCTCCAGCACAAGAAAAGGAGCATGGAGCTAAGAAAGGATGGTTGAAATAGAAATCACACAGAGATTTCTCCAACCACAATAAACACTATTCGGGAATGAACACTCAGAAGGTAATAAGTTCATTATGCAAAACACTTGGAAACTCAAAAACAGTCTTCTAAATAACATGTGGGTCTCAGAGGATGAGTTAAGCCAACTGGACAGGAAAAAAAAATACAAGTTATCAAAACTTATGGGACACTGTCAAAGCTCCATTGAGAGAAAAATCAAGAGCACCACATGAACAAAAGTACCAAGTCAATGACTTGATATCTCCAAGTAAAATAAATAAAATGGAATACAACTGGACAACATACCATACAAACATAACTAATCCAGAACAGACTGAACTCAGCATACATAAACATTGACTACATAAGTAATACAGACCAGTTTTTAAAATTTATAAACAAACACAACATGAAATACTTTGAACAGAGTTATAAATATTAAGGAAATTCCATCACAGTTTAAGGCCCCCCCCTCAAAAAATGACAAAATTTTCACTAGAGAATTATACCAAATATTTCAGTAACAAAAATAATGTACTGTGTCTTTTTGAGGAAACAGAAGAGAATACTTTTATTGAGGTCAATATTTCATTGACATCAACCACACAAACAGTAAAAAGTTAATATCCCATGACCACATGCTATTTATTTCAGAGGTACAATTAAGATATTAATGTAACCCACAAAAATAACAGACTAAACTATCAGTCACTATATTAATCATTATAGTAAATATTCTTGATTCCCAAAATAAATGACTTCAACAAAGACACAAGGCGAAATAGAAAGCCCTATTGTTTCTGCTTCTTAGCAATAAACTCAAGGACACATAAATGTAATCACTCAAAAAGCATTCTTCAGCATAAATCGACACAGATTTAACACAGAGACGCTAAAAACCGCAGAGTGAAAGAAATCAAAGGCCACACAAGTGGAGACATGAGTGTCTCCACGAGAAGGCTGAGTACGGAAAAGGTGCCTAACTCTCCATCCGAGGACAGGGTTAATGCTGTTCCGGCCAAAGTCAGAACAGCATTACTCTGTAGATATGGGAGCAAGATTATTCTAATCAATCGTGTGAAGGCAAAGAAACTTTTCTTGAAAACAAAATAAAGTTGAATGATCAGTGCAATTTTAGGACTTCTCTGGCTATGTGACCATGATGTTGGCTGGAGGACAGAAAATGAATGGAAAGCCCTGAGGAGCAGAGATGCTCTGTGGTGTCTAGAACTTCAGACTATCCTCCAATGACGTGACTCACTCTCAATCAAGAAAAGCTAACCTTCCCACAAACAACACCCAGGACAACAGGATACCTACAAATAAGACTAACCACAACCCAAGCTCCTTAAACAAAATTAGCTCAAAAGAGATCAAAATACAAAACCATGAAACATTCTCAAGAGGAACATGTCTGAGTGATCTAGAGTAGCAAAGAGTTTACAGTCTTAACACCCAAGGTTCAACACTCACAGAAGAATCTGATCACCAGATATCTTCTAAATGAAGCCTTTTGTTCTGCAAAAGGCTTCAACAGGAGATGAAAAGACAAGGCTGGAGGCAGGAGCAAGGCCAGACAAACCATGCTTCATTAAAAAACAAAAACAAACAAAAAAAACCTTGGATTCTGAAGCATAAAAAGAATTTTCAAAATTTAAGTTAAAAAACTTAAACAATGGGCTGGAGAGATGGCTCAGAGGTTAAGAGCACTGGCTGTTCTTCCAGAGGTCCTGAGTTCAATTCCCAGCAACCACATGGTGGCTCACAACCATCTACAATGAGATCTGTCTTCCTCTTCTGGCCTGCAGACAGAACACTCACTGTATACATAATAAATAAATAAATCTTTAAAGAAAAAAAAACTTAACCAAATTAGAAAATGGACAAAAGCCAAACATTTCTTCAGTATATCACTGACTTTTCATCACATAATAAAATACTAAAAATCCAGCCCAATCTCCAAGGAATTACTCAGAGAGAGAAAAGCATGTAATAGAATTCCACCAAGAAAACATTCTCAAGATGACAAACTGTAGAACTCTGGATCCACTGAGGAGCAGTTGCTGGGGTTCAAGGAGGAGCAGAGCCTATGGAGGCGGCCACAGAAAGGCACGGAAGGGACCCTATGGTGACAGCATTGTTCTCCATTAGTGCAGGCTATGATCCTGGAGGTCCCCAGATAAAGGTTACACAGGACCTCACTCTAACCCTAACACCTGCCTGCATGGGAATCTACAGTTAAACAAAAGGACTTTTCCCTAAGAAGGGTTCTAGACTAGAGAGAAGTAAACTTGACCTTGAATCCTAACAAAAAGGAAAATGCCTCTTTAGTAGCACAGTCCAAAAAATGTGAGGATGGAAAAAAGAAACTTACAGTTTTGACTTGGTTGGGTGGCGAACTGTTTTCAAGGCTTAATGGCGACACTGGGTTTCCTAGGAGAGGAAGATACAATTCCTATCAAATGCCAAGTACTACTTTTCACCTCCGATAATGTAAAATAGCAACTCCGTGAGGCCCAAGCAGTAGCTCTCCCCCTAACAACCTCCCAGCCACACTACAAAAAAGCAAACAACATCTTCCTTTTTCTGGCAGAAAGAAAGAATTTGCTAGGGTTACAGGTATGCATATCATTTCTTGACTCAATAGTCAAGCTTCTCCCACTGTGAACCTTTCTCCAGTCAGAAAGACACTCTCATACCTTTTGATGACTACAATTTTGCAGTGTTTAAATGAATAACCTAACAAGTTAGTTGGATTCCTGCATGCTTTCTCCTCTACACGCAGTCACCCATGACATACTGCTTTTAAGTATCTCAAAAGAATATGGCCTCAGACAGGAAAGGAGCGTCAAATGCTCTTCTCAGGTAACTGTTAATGCTTTTCCTCTAATCACACATCAGTACTCAAATGAAGATTAAGAATTAGTGCTAATATACAGGAGGATTAAACAGGGAGGGGGAAGAGGGATTAAGGAGGGAGAGGAGAGGAACAACTCACACTATGGACCATTTGAGGGGTTGTACGGAAACCTACTACTGTAAAAGCTTCTTAAAATACATACATGTATAAAAGAAATCAAAATGGAGTCACCAAAAATAACATGGGAGGCAGTGCCCCAACTTTAACCACCAAGTGAAATCTCCAGTGCCAGGGATGGATTACATCTAGCTGAGTCGTTGGCCAAGTGACTCCATGGAAAATTTCCAAACATCTTGGGGTATTTAAGACTACTGGTTACTCTCCACAAATTGATGGTAAAACCCTACTACTTAAGACAACACTTACATATCACTGAACACAGAGAAGTCAAGCTGGCGCCTCACTATAGCCTTCACTCCTACTGACTCGTGTTCATGGCACTAGGAGGCACTCGGCACATTACCAGAGGGGAAAGGTAAACACCAGGCCAGCTACAAACCCTGAAGTCTACGACAGGTGACCTGCCTTCAGGATACACTGGTGTGATAGTGGCACCAATATATTGTGAGAATAACCAACTCACTACCCTTTGATTGGGATTTAAGGCCCACCCATGAAATGGAGTCCATGCTTGACACTGCCAAGGTGGCCAAGAAGTTAGGAAGGCCATGAACCTAGGGGGAAAACAAATACTACTGTTCTGCTAGAGGAACATAGCAATAAAATGACTCTTAGCATTCTTCTATACCCAGAGATGAGGGCCTTGTTCAGCCACCACCAGAGAAGCCCCGCACAGCAGATGGGAACTAATACGGCGTCCCACTTTGAGACACTGGATCCTAAATGGGATGTCTTTCTCAAACTCCTCTCCTCAGGGCTCAGAGATCTGTGAGGAAGAGGAAGTGGAAAGGTTCTAAGAACCAGAGAGGATGAAAGACACCAAGGAAACAGACACCTGCTGACACACATGAACTCAGAGATGGTAGCGGCATTCACAGGGCCTGCACAGGTCCAAGCCAGTGGAATCTCAGCCCTGAGAGGGGGAAGTAGACAGGATTTCCATTCCTAACCAAGAAGCTATCTGCAACTGACCTCTGTCTACTTACAAAGGAATCTGACTGGGTAATTAACCACATGGGAGGGCAGCCTCAGGCCAGCAGTCGATGTCAACATAAAGTGGGTTCCATGGTATGCCTGTGGATGTTTTCTCATGTTACTCTGTGTGTGTGTGTGTGTGTGTGTGTGTGTGTGTGTGTGTGTGTGTATGTGTTACTAATCTTTTGCTTATATATTATGGTTTCTGATTTTGTGTTTATGAGTTTTGTGAGTTTCTTGTGCTTTAAAAAAAATCTGGTTTGACTGTTTTCTAAAGAGATAAGAGAAAGTGTGCAGTTGGGTGGGTGGGTCTGGAAGGAGTTGCAAGAGGGGAAACCCTATTCAGAATACGTTAGGTGAGAAGAATTTATTTTATATAATATAATATATATATACATACATATATTATATAAAAATACAGTGTGGAGCCCCAGACCACGTCAGTAACTTCTACAGTTGCATTATTCAGTTCACACTTCAGTGGAGAACACTGGTTTACTCAGTTTCCAAGAGTTGTCCGATGTTGGCATGTCAACATGTCGATGTTGATGTCCAATGTCAGCATTACCATGCATGAAGCTCTTAAAGGCAGGCAGATGTACCTGAGATTCTAATTTACCTTAACAGTGTTTTAACTTAGTGCAAAATATTTTCTGTTGCCCTTTCAGTAACAAACTGTTAGCTGTTTGCAAAATGGTTTCTCAAAACTTAAGTCTGAAGGAGGCCTGGCATCCTTTTTTAGGTTACAGTCCTATGCTTTGCCATAAATTGGGAGCATTCCTTTCTTCCTTGTACAAAATACAAAAAAGATACTTCTACACAAAACATTAAGGTTTAACATGGTAATTTTCATTATTCCATAGAAAGTATTTTTTTTAACAAAACTGGCATTTCTGAGTTTGCTTACTAGTTCATGGCAATGAAAACACTCAAGGACCACTAACTAGCCCAGGCTGGTGCTGGACCTAAACTGAGCTATGAGGTAAAAGCAGTTCGTACGTACATCTTTAGTTTTGACTTAAGGGCTTCCTCGAGTCCAAGGGTCACACTTTGGACTGGATTAACACAGCATTAAAAGAGCACATCTCACACATCCAGATATTAAATCCTACTAGGCCCTCCTCTCTTTAAAGAGAAAGCTTTCAGAATCAGGGAAAAAAAATTATTTTAAAGCAAATCACATGAAACTATTAACATTGTAACTACATGTCTGTGGACTACTATGTGCAAGACAGTTTTAAGTCAATTTCACAATTCCCATTATAAAACACCACAATCCATCCTTTCCACATCCCTGGGGGAGGTCATCTGTAGTCATTCCCTTCTGTGGAATCTTTTCTGCGATTAATGAATCCAAGGACACTCCTTGGTAGTTGCTTTCCCATCTAAATAATAATCAGATGCAAGAGCTCTTCTGTAGTCATTGGCACTGTTATCCCACCGGCATTCAGTCTTAAATGAAGTCAAACAAGCCATCAGAATCGCGTAGGAAGGGTGCAGCTCTCACTCACCTGTTGGTAATGTCTTCCGGTCTCCTTTGGTCCCACAGACTTCTCCATTGATACAAGCAGGGTTTGAAGAGATCACCGAATTGTCTTCCTGACTAGTTAAATACGGTTTGCTTTGCTCACAAAGCAAGAAACTGTTCTTTTTATTTCCACTCTCTGGGCTTTTGAGTCTGAAATTGGGATGGTTATGCTGTGCTACAGGGCTTCTTAGTGAGTCCTGTGGTGGAAGCTTGCTTTCCTTTTTCTCAAAATTAAATGGCTCTGCCATTTTACAAGTAGAGGCTTCCAAATTATTTCGTGGCATCATATTAGGTGGCAAGTTAATATTCATTGAAGTCTGAGGAAAGAAATATATTCAAGAGGTGAATTGCCAAAGTAGAACTATAAACCCAGGGGACTGTTTTCAAACATTTTATATCAGATAATTCCTATAAACAATACCATGCAGACTTAACCTTGCTATCAAAATCTGGAATACAGTACACAAATATTTACTTATAAGTATAAATTCCAGGCTTGGTAGACTCACTTACACCCACTTGAGCATGAAAAGTGTCGTCTCAGAGATCCACACCATTCTTTATTCTGAAGTACCAGGGACAGAAAAGCCCTTTCACAATTGAAAACACTATTTCCTGTGTGAAGCCTACTTCTTCCTAGTGGAGTATGATACAGTCTATCACTTAAATCAAGCTGCTACTCACTCTGCTTCCTACCTTTTGCCAGGCCGACTCTAACATCATGAACTACCACTTACCCCGAAGGCCCTGCCTCTCCCACCTGCCTGCTCATCAGAGCCATCTTCCTCGAGTCCGCTCAGCTGACCCCTGTTCTCTCTGACTTCATCAAGCATCTGCTTTGACAATCTCCAGCTGAGCTTCATAAGCTGAAAATAAAAATGTATCTCTTTCAAGGACCTATGTGTGTAGCTTCCTCTGAAAACGAGTGACTTGCTGCAAGTTTCCCATGCTGCAGTGGCTGCAAGGGCCTGGGAGGCACACCTGCCGCACACTGCTGGCTGGAGGTTTGCCTGTCACCCTAAGGACGCGACTGCATTCCCTGCCTGGAGGGAAGCCCCTGCAGCAGAACCACGACTCCTCTTCTCGGCAGTGACATGTACCACGCAGGTGAAACTGCCGATTCTTCCAAAACCTCCAAAGGGAGCAGGAGCCAGAAACAAAATGTCACTTAAGGTGGCTTTGAACAAACAAACAGCAGAAAAATGCTTTTGTATCCTAAAACTTCTATTTATTGTTTTAAATTAGATATATTTTAATACAATCCTGACAATAATAAGAGATAATGAATTTGGGAGCCATGAAAACAACACATCCACAGAAAAGGTTTTCTGAACATGCAACATCCAAAAACACTAATTCAGATTCAAATATGCAGAAATCCAAGGTATTTCTGATACTTTCCAGTGCCTCAGTGGTCCTCATCTTAACATACACCATGTATAATCTACGCTGTGAATGCCCTCAGTCTAGCATGCCAGCAAACACTGCCCCAAACACCCCAGCCCAGACTTGAGACAGTTTTCCTCCTCCAAGCTGGCTCTTGCCTCCTTGGTGGCCTTGTGCATTTCAGGAGACATTCTATGCAAAAAGCTGTTTCAGAGCTGCAACTCAGTGGTTCAGGAGAGCAAGATCTCTGAAATCAGATCCAAGCCTTACCTTCCTCATTTAGCGATGCTATTTTGCTCAAACCATTTCATCTTTCTAGGATTTAGTGACTATAAAACGCAGACAGACGCAGTAACTTCCTCAACACTAATCATGAGGATTGGACAAGGGACTGGAGGTAAACCACCCAGGGCAATGGAGGCTGCTCTATAATACCCTCCTCCCTGCGAAGAGCAGCAAACAACTCTCTCAGGACACAGACAGATACAAACAGCAATCACTCCATCACAGATACACACTCCAACTTTTTTTCTTTGTGTCATGAGGAAGGAGTTTGCAAGATTTTGTTTGCTGGCCTTGAACTTGCCATCCTTCTGCCTCGACCCTGATCAGTGCTGGGATTTCAGTGGTAAACCATTATACCCAGGGGAATTCGCATGTTTAAAATAGAAGTAATCTCGGCGTTAAAGTATATTTCTTTACTTCTAAACGCGAGTGACTGGTAAATTGAACCAACTTGTCACCCCTCCACCCACCAGACCAGACTCGGGCCCAGCACCCACTTGAGAATCCGGGTCAGATACCTAATTCTGCAGTTCCCGCGTTAGCAGGGAAACAAAGACCTCTGATTGCTTTAACTCCAGAGGCCCAACAGGAGAAACTTATTTACAGCTGGGGCCCTGGAAAAGCCAAGTGCCAAGAAGAGCGATTGGCACACAGCGGATGCATTAACGAGTGCTCCGGCTTATACCCTGGTGACCCTGCAGATGCTATAGGAGGCAAGAGGGTTTAGGGAGAGACCTAAGGAGTACAAGCAAACAGCGCTCCAGTGTGACTTCAAAGCACCGAATCCACCCGTCTTTGGGTGAAAAGAAAACCAAAGAAACCAAACCAAACCAAACCGCTTTGGACACTTTGTTTCCAAACCGAGCTCCGGGCCCCTGCTTGCCCACACCCCAGTTCCTGGGCACTGGGTCCCTCTAACCCAGTCAGGATCCAGCCACACCCAAACCTATTGGCAAAGCTCTCCCAAGTGCAGGTCCTGTGCCCGCTCAACGCCCGACTTAACGCCCGACCTCAACGTCTAGCTCACAACTTCCGGCTCCCAACGACCCAAGCCGGAGGCCACCTTGACGCCGCGCTCCTGCGCCCTGGTGCCCGGGCTCCTGACCTGGAGAGAGCGGAAAGGGCCGCTGACCCCGACTTGTCTCGGAAGCCTGGTCGTGCTGGCATTTGCCATACCCGCAGAGCCAGGAGCTTCACCCGCGCTCACCTCGCCTCGGCTGCCCAAGGCCGCTCTCGTGCGTGCGGCTGGCCCCGCGCCTGCGCAGTCGGCGCCCACGTGCGCCCGCCCCGCCCACGCGCCCAGGGCTGCAGGTGCTGCGAGGCTGCCCTGATGGGAAGCAGGTGCTTGCGGCCGTGCAGCTCGCGGATGCGGGGCTTTTCTCGCTTTCTCTAGAAAGGGGTCCCGGGAGCACCAGGGGCGAATTTCGAGAGACCCTCCCAGCTAAGGGCTCGCTTTTGGGTGTGCGTGTGAAACTTTACTAACAAATTCAAAAGAACGGCATCTCCACGTGCCTGTCGGCCACTTTCAAGAGGACTCATTGTCAATCGTGTCTACATTTGTTTGTTTTTCGAGACAAGGTTTCTCTGTGTAGTTTTGGTGCCTGTCCTGGATCTCGCTCTGTAGCCCAGGCTGGCCTCGAACTCACAGAGATCCGCCTGGCTCTGCCTCTTCAGTGCTGGGATTAGAGGCGTGCACCACCACTGCCCGGCTTGTCTACATTTTCATCCCAGTCACTTCTTGAGTGTTTAAAAGCATTGCCCAGATTTATGTCCGTATTCTTTTTACATTTTCATTTATTTTGTGCCATGGCACATATGTGGAAGTCGGGGGACAACTTTTGGGAATCAGTTCCCTTGTTTTGTTTTTTTAGACTGTGTCTCACTATGGAAGCCCTGGCTGGCCTGTTATTTGCCATGTTAACGGAGCCATTACTGAACTCACCACAGATCCACCTGCCTCTGGCCATTACTACTTGACCAGGGTGGCCATGAACTCAGAGATATCCCCGTGACTCTGCCTCTGGAATGCTGGGGTTAAGGGCATGGGCTAACCGTTAGGTCTCAAATCCAGAACAAATGGCTGAGATACCTAATTAACATACCAAATTGGACCTGGCCTCCAGGTTCTCCCAGCATCCCCCAGTCCCTACCTGTTAAAGGATATGGCTGGCATACCCCGCTCCCTACCCTAAACTTCTCCAGCCCAGGGGCTGAGCTGTCCTTCCCAATATAACCCAACCATTTTAGCTACCCAGTCTTTTACCTTTACTCTCCTGGTCTCCTGGCTCTCCCCTCCACCAGGGTCATGTTCTCTCTGGACTCTCCTAGATGTCTCTGCCTCTGCTGATGCTCTTCCTCAAATCTCTTAAAACAAACAAACAAAACAAAAACAAAAGCAAAAAACAAAAAAAAAAAAAACAAAAAAACTTCTCCACCATACCTAAAAACAGTCATGCCTTTCCTTTTTTATTTATTTTTCATTCAGCTGCCATGCCTGACATTGCCTTTTTCATTTTTAATAGATTGCTTTTAGACTAGTTTTACCTTTACAGAATGAAGGGATGGAAAAGAGTTCTCATGATGAAGTTACACAGTTTCTCCTACTCTGACATGTTAGTGGGATAAGGTCTTCACCTTTAAGGAACTATTGTCATTAACTAAAGTCCATAATTTATTTAAACTCCTGTCCACTACTATCCATCTTCTGAGCCAGAATCCAACATTACATTTAGTTATCTTTCCATGACTGCGGCAGTTTCTCCTGACTGGGAGTACTGATCAGCCTTTTGGAAGCATGCCCCATGATCATGAAGTTTGTCTGATGCAGCTCTCATGATAGGAACAGAGTGTGAAGTATTCGGAAGACCATGGAGGCAAAGTGACATTTTTATTGTATGACATCTGTGGGAACACTGTCAAAAGAGTGATGCATGGTGAACAATGCCTTGGGGAGCTGTGAGAGATGTTGAAACAGTGTCTGCTCATCACTCCTTTTTTAATAACATACCTTACTAGCAATGTTTGGCCAATTTGTTTTTAAAGTCAAACCCTTCTTTTCCTATGCATGCATGTATTTAGAGTCAGGGTCTCCTGGAGGTAAAGCTCAAAGTGTTTCCATCCTGCACCTTCCAAGCGTCTGGCTAACAGGTGTAAGCCACTACTCTCCACCCAACCCATAATCTGTCATAGGCATCTTAATTGCAAAATGTGTTGTAATACATTACCATCATTTAAGGAGGGAGGCGTCATATTCTTATCGAAAAGACTTTAGCATTGCATATTTTTCCTCCCCAGCAACTATGAAAGTAGTTTAACAGGAGTTAAGTTTTGCTTTTCAAATTGCCATTGAAGACGAGTCTTAATTATTTTCACTCACGACTTAAGTCTACATGGCCCTAAACTTTAAAACATCTTTTTACTGGATAGAGGCGGTTTCCAGAACCTCCAGACTGAAACTGCTCACCTTCCTTCCCTCCCCCAAACTGGACCTGGTCACGATAATTAACACCCTTCTTGCAGCCATGGAACCTGCTGGGATACCTAGCTCAGGAGCCTAGGTCCTCTGCAAGGAGACAGACGCATCCACAGCTTATGGGTAAACGATGGCACTGAGGATCGCAAGTCAAGGGTGTTACGGAAACGCTGCTCAGATCTCTCCCAAGGATGAATGCTCGCCTGCACAGGTAGGCTGCTGACTTGGCCCACCCACGTCCAGTGCAAAGTTTGCAGAACCGGGAAGCCACATCTCGAATTCTTTTATTACTTTATACCACTGACTCATTAGATGACCGGCCAAAGGGTGAGGAGGGAAGATGGCAAGTGAGTACTTCTTTTGACAGAAAGCCCCGGCTTGGGGAGGGAAGGACGAGAGCAGACCAGCCGGCCGGACAAGGGCAAGAAAGCCAGCCTGCCCCAGCCCCCTTGGGGCGTGGGTGAGGGTGCAGACGAGTTGCTGGGCAAGGTCTCTAGGCGCCGCGGGGGCAGAAGGAGGCGGTGCTTCGAAAACCACGCCCACCCAGGTGCTCGGCGTCACGCGGTCCGCGCCGCGCTGATTGGCTCCTCCGGGGAGTCCCGCCCCCTCAGCTGTAGCCGCGCCGGCTTCGGCGTCGCCGCCATCTTTGTTGATGTGTCAGCTCCTCGGGGGTGTTGAGGGGGACCTCGGTTGGGAGCCAGGGATCGGCCGTGGTCTCCACGCGTGACTTCCTCGTCCGCCCCGTGTCGGCGGGACCCGGCCATGGAGACGCTGGCCCGGGAGCCGGAGCTCCATCGGCCTCGGTAGGGCGCGGCCCGGGGCTGGGGACGGACGGTGAGTGGCCGAGGGGCGTCCGGGGCGGGCGGGCGGGCGGCGGGCGGGAGAGCGGGGCTCGGCGGCGGCGGCGGGCGGGCGGGCGGTTCTCCGTGCGCTGTCGGGCCCCGTGGTTCCAGCCCCGGGGGGCCGCGCGCGCGGGGTGACGGCGGCTGGCGGGGCCCTGCGCGGGGTCTCCGGGACGCGGTCCCCGGCGGCACCGCCGTCCCCGGCGGACTGCGACCTCACAGGACCGAGGCCCGGCTCTTGCGGGTGGGGAGTGACCGGGTTCGCCACGCCGCGTTCCTCAGCTGTCCGTCCGTGCACACCGTCAGCCGTGGGGGGATCCTGTCCAGTGTATGTCCCCCTTCCTCCGTAGTCTCGAAGTAGCAGCCCCCGGGAAACAATGCAGCTGGAACTACGGTGGCTCAGCTGCCAGCAGTTGGTGACTTGCTCAGTAGTCACATCTTGATTTTTCTTGAGTATCCAGAACACCTGGGTTCGAATCCTGCCGCTTCCGTTTGTGAGCGTCAGCGAAGGATGTAGTAAAAACATGCCAGCCAACCAGACTTTTCAGACGCTGTGTTACGTTCCTTTGATGGCCAGGCTTTTTGCTTCTTCTCCAGTGATAGGCAGGATGCTTGTCCGAGGAAACTGTGAAGCAAATCAGGATGATAGCGTCTCAAAGGGACACTTGTAGCCTCCCAAAGAAACATCAGTCTGTTAGGTTGCTTGGGTTTTTTAGTGAGGATGTGGCCTCTGGACTGTAACTTCACCTGTCTGTGTGCAGTGTTGATCTTGTGGAGGGCATTCAGGACCCAGAGACGGGGACACTGGGTATAAAGTGCTCTGTGTCTGTGCAGCTACTTTCCAGCTCTTTGCTTATTAATGAGCACACAAATAAAACAACAGTGTTGATTGGCCTACGTCTGTCTTTGTTCCTTTTTGGTCTTTTTATGTTTTAAATTCAGTGAAGATTTTGGGTAGGCCATAAATCTTGTAGTATTGCATCAATGATTCCTCCTTTGTACGGTGAAATGGGTAAGTAGAACTTTGGAAGACTTCCAGAAGATGCGTGGACGTGTGTGTGTGTGTGTGTGTGTGTGTGTTTGTGTTTTAAGGCCTGTTCTAATTCAGAATAATAGAAGCTTAAGTTTTTTTTGTTTTTTTAAACAGAGGTTCCATGATATATGATTGATATTTCATTCTTATCTTTTGCTGACTGAAAGACTGTGTGGTGGTGCAGTGACCACTCAAACATTTAGTTCCTTCACCCACGAGCTAAAGAATTATCCTTTGATACTACTCAGTGAGGCAAGCAGAGCTGGTGATTGCTTAGCATATCCAGTCCTGAAAGTCGTTTATGACCATGGTGACTGTAGTAACAGCAGACTCCACTCAGCTCTTCAAGGAAGCTGTGATGGTTGGAAGCACAAGAGCCAAATTTAGAACATTGTCTTTCCAGTTGAAAGGAGAGTAGTATTCTACCCTAGTTTACAAAAGCTATCTGACTCACTGTAAGAAAGAATATTTAACCCCACATTCTGGTCTGTTTGTGTTCCTTTTAGTAAAAACTAAGGGTTTTCTTCTACTTCTTGTCCTAAATGACTAAGGCCAAGTTTTGAATTTCTCATAAACTCACAAGCATCACTTGGCTTACAATGTTTAGTTGTTCTATTAGAATTTATTTTAGAGACAGCACTAGGATAGACAATTTAGACCTACAAATGATTCTATAATCTTACACCATTTCAAACTCAGTTGAACTTTGTGAACAGAGGTTTTTCTCTGCTCTAAGAAGTAAAATATCAGGGTAGAGGAGCATTAGACACCGAGAGCTGACACAACCCAGTACACTACTGACTGTTAGGAGTGCATTTCTTAATGCTTTTCTGATGAGGTGGGTGAGCTGAGCCTTCACTGTAAGATTAGGGAGTAAGTGCTAATAAATAGTTGTTGTCTTTAATAAACTACATCTTGACAAATTAAATTTAGGCATCAGTCCAACTCCTTAAAGAAAACTTACAAATCCCTGTTTTAATTGAGATCAATTTTTTTATATTCAGTTTTCAGATTTTTAAGAACAAGGAGATAAAAATACGTGTGTTTTCTTAGACTTTATTGCAGTTGGTAGGCTCTTCAAATTAAGAATTCTAAATCAATTTTCTGCCTTAATATTTTAAAAACCATTTTAGAGTTATGTAAAAATGCATAGATCTAAAGTACCAAAACTCTGATTGCCTGTTACAGAGACAGGAGGTGTTAGTGCTGCAGGAGGTATAAACTACCCAATCTCTCACTGAGGGTTAAATATGAAAAGATCAAAAAGAAGCAAACTTGTCAGCACTGTTTCATTTGTATAGTGGATAAAGAACTGAAGTTGAGATTCTGTACATTAAAACTTTAATCCATATTTGATCGCTGTATCTGAAAAATCTTCCTTCTTGCTGAACCATTTCTAAAATTCTTTGAAAACAATTGCCTCAGCTTTCATCTCTTAGAAGTAAAAATTAATCTGCATAAATTTACCTTCTATGAAACCTCAATGTCAGCTGTTTTCATCAGGAAAGCATGACTTAATGTTTCTTCCACAGGTTCTCTTCTGTTCTGTTATTTTAATTTAAAAGCTTAATCTAGGAAAGTGTGTCAAAGTTAATGCATATTAAAGTTTACTATTTAAGGTTATGAGGAGATAATGATTGGATGCTTTTAAATTTGATTTTTACTTTTGCTTGAGTTGTACCAGAATCTTACTAGAACCAAGCAGAAAGGTTTTTTTTTTTTTATGCTTCTTTCAAACTGTATGTGGGAAATGTGCAAACATTTCTTGAAATATTTACACTTTGTTACAAAGGGCAGGAAACCGTTTCATTGGAGAATGGAAATGAACTCACAGGCCTGGTTGTATGTGTTAGTGCATAGTAACTTGAGAAGTGTGCAGCTAGTATTCTTGGGGAGTGGAGTGGTGGCGCATAATTTAAAAGGTATGCTGAACTAAGATTTTCAACTGGATTTAAAACAAGCTCATATGTGTGTGTGTGTGTGTGTGTGTGTGTGTGTGATATATATATATATATATATATATATATATATACAATCTTCTTGTGGAATGCTGGTAGACTTTAAAATACCGTGAATACTGATCTGCAGTGTTTCAGCATTTTACAGTAGCAAAACAAATGAGATTTAACAGTCTCTGTATTAGTCCATTATACCTCAGGTCTGCACCTGAGTGTGCCTGCTTTATTCTGCACTGTGTTCCAACACCTAGAACAATGTCCACATGGAAAAGCTGCACCATGTATTTTTGTATTTCCAAAGATGAGCTCTTTGGAAATTATTTTTGACCTAGTACCTTTGCATGAGGCTTGTTTGATGACCTGCTACCAATTATCTATAAATGGAATTCATTTCTATTTACAGTTTAGTGAACCAGCCTATGGTTTTTTTTTTTTGTTGTTGTTCATAAAGTACTAACTGGTGGGAAACGGAAAAAGAACTGAAAACTATTAATGTTTTCACTTGCATAGTTTTGTGTGGAATAACTCTCTAAAAATATGAGTGTGCTCCCTAAGGTATAAGAGAGGAGTTGGAGTAGCGCCTGGCATTGAGCCGTGTGATGGCTTGCCTACAGCTGATGTGCTCCACTCAGAGCGAAGCCGGTTCCCACTGCACCAGGCCTAAGTGTGAGCTGGTGCTATCCTACTGTGTCAGAAACAGGAAGAGAATTAAGAGGGATTTTGTGATTGTGTTATACTTTCCTTCATGAGTAACTTATTACAAAGTCAACATAGCTTCTTTTCTTACTTCAGAATAGCAATGCACATTGTAATCAATAACCATACTTACTGTATTTGTGAATATGAATTTAGTTTGCCCAGCACATAAAAGAGTCTTGTAATCAATAACCATACTTACTGTATTTGTGAATATGAATTTAGTTTGCCCAGCACATAAAAGAGTCTTGTAATCAATTTAGTTTTACCATCCTCCCCTTTTGTAGCCTACTGGTAGACTATTCAATCTTTGATAATTTTGATGACAGCATTTCTTCTAAAAAGAAAAAAACTTGGACAACGTCCAAATAGTTCTACATCAGCATTGCTAATTGGGGACGCCTGTAGGGGAACTCAGCTGTCTCTCCCTGCCCCCTAGTTAATGGTAGACAGATCAGCTTATCATAGGGTTGGTTGGTTTCTGTCTTCAGCAGTTCTTATGTACTCCTCAGCATTGACATTGTTATGTGTAAAGCATAGATCCTCCTTAACATATCCTTTTCCTCTGGTCACCAGTCAGTCTTCACTGGGGTCTCAGGAAACTAAATCTGCATAGTTTTAATGGATATCAGATGCCAATTTGTATAATGACTTTTTCACAGGTCACGACAAATTAAGAGACAGTATGTAAATTACTTGTCTTTAAGTTTAGTTTTTTTTTGTTTTGTTTTTTTGTTTTTTTGTTTTTTTGTTTTTTTTTGGTTTTTCAAGACAGGGTTTCTCTGTGTAGTTTTGCGCCTTTCCTGGAACTCACTTGGTAGCCCAGGCTGGCCTCGAACTCACAGAGATCCGCCTGGCTCTGCCTCCCAAGTGCTGGGATTAAAGGCGTGCGCCACCACCGCCCGGCTCATAAGTTTAGTTTTTAATTGATAGAATATGTGAGCAAATTGTTAGCTTGGGTAAACAGGTTATTTTTATTTATTTTTTTTTTCTGTTACCTAGATGAAGCTCCTGTAGAATGTGCGATACATTTTCCATTGTTCTGCATTGTCTTGTACACTAGAAGTCTCCTTACTAGAGCCCACTAAAGACTGTTCCACCCCAGATCATTTCACAAAGCCAGTGGGTCCTGATACCATTGAGAAGAACTGAACAGAATTTGCAAAAATGTCAGTAAATGTCATACAGAGTGTATTTGTTAGGTTTATCTGTTTATTGCTGTTATTGTTTGATATTTCAGAAGTCTCAGTTTAGAGTAAATTTCCTTGTTGCAAGAACTGCGCTCATTTAAAAGGTGGCCTCCTTCAAAAGGGTCACGAAAGGCTGTGTCTGTCGATGAGCGTAGACGAAGTGTGGTTTCAGTTTACCGGAGATTGTTTTTGTGCTTATTGTAATAGGAAACTTTAGAGAAAGATATGGCGTTCGAATCAGTCCTTAAGCACAATCAGTCTCTAGGTAGACCGAAAGGAAGAACATTTTAGATGAGGGCAAATCCACGGAAATGTGAGTGTGCAAGATGGGGACCAGGAGTGTCTTGGCGGAAGACGACACTACAGTAGAAGAGCAGGATTTTCTGAAGATGGCCAGAGATGATGTTTGGAAACTAATATGACCGCTTTACTGAGAACTCTCAGTGATTTCATTTAAAAAACAAAATAACAGTTAAAAAAAAGTCACAAACGTATTCTCCCTGAAGAAAAATTGAAGCTATCAGGCCCTAACTGTTTGAATCAGTGGTGTCTGTCTAATCCTACTCCCAGAGAGACAGGTTTTCTATGTTTTCTTTTGCTAGCCTCTTTAGGGTGGAGACAGAACTTCGTTAACTGAAACTGTAAAGAGGGAAGAGGAGGGTCCGGGTACATCTCTGCAGCTGGCCGTGTGTGATTACCGTCTGAGAAGTGCTAAGTGTAGAATGGATAGCAAGAGTGCTGCAGATCCTTTTAATCATGGAAGGCTCGCTTCACAAGTGGTTCCGGGTCCTTTTTTGACTGTCAGTGTACTACATACATCATCACTTCTCTGAATTGGATGATTCGTCACTTCCCTTAGGAACCCTGTCTCCACCCCCTGTGACTGTCCCAAGTAATCTGCCCTTCTATTAACTACTTTGCTCTTTGTCTCGAAGTTACAGGAAGAGAGATTGAACGAGGTTGAGAAAGCAAATGTTCTGGGTGTGAGATGAAGCCTGGGCTGGGTTGCATGGAGGGGGCAGTGACAGAAAAGCAGGAGAACAGATTGCTAAAGGGACTAGGAAAGCCAAGGAGAAAAGGATGGTTATGTGTGAGAAGCCATCGGAAGGAAGGTGCCCAGATACATGTACTCAAGTAGAATTTCGGTTTGTCCCCTTTGTGAAGCCTGGAGAATGCTCCAGTAGGAAGGACTGTGTGCAGCAGACCTTACTATGCACAGGCATAGCGTGAAGAAGAGGGACAACTCCGTGTCTGTGACTCGGGGTGCAGAACTGGAAACTCATCTGGGCATCAGCTGTGGGCTACTGCTTCAACTTAGCTAACTGAGTAAGTGCTAAGAAGGGAGAAAGAGTTGGGAGCCCTGGAGACCAAGGATGCTAAATAAAGGAATGTGTTTTTCTGTTGACAAATCATGACAGACAAATAAGAGCCTTAAAGTTGATAAAATGTGTTCGTTCTTAACGGAATACTGGGGAGTCACAATGCCTTTATCATCTGTTCTCTCTTAAAGGGATTCCTTGTCTACGGTGAGTCCAGCATCTGTTGGTAGAGCGCTAACTAGTTATGAAGTTTAAAGCCACTGCAGTTTTACAGTGTAAGATATTAAAGTCAGCAGCAGCGAATTATATCTTACATTTATTGTATATCATATCGTGTGTTATATCTTTAAAGAAAGTTACTTTGAGTGAGCTAGTCTGTAAGGTGCTTTGAGACTGGTAAACATGTCTGAGATTCATTTTTTTAATTCTAAGATTTTGAGAATAAGTTACCAAGATTCTTATGTGTTCACTGTATTTATTTGTCCAGTCTAGTCTTTAATGTCAATACGGGCTTGGGCTTGCTTATGAAACATCTACAGCACGATAGTGTTCATTTGTGTCATTGGGAGGTAGGTGAAACAGTGAAGTGATTGGGAGCCTGAGATCAGTGGCTGTAGTAATTGTTGTCTCCACAGGTGATCCAGAGGAACAGAATTGGACAGACAAGGTGGCTTTTCTTACTATAGTGACTCCTTTCTACATTTAGAATAATGTTCTTCAAGCACTAGCTTTATTTTTTGCAGGCCTTAGGTCAGCAAGTATTTGAGAGTTCACTGGGTGCTGGAAATCATATAGTAGAATCAAATGTTGTACAAGTCTTAGAATTTATTATAATTTATCCTTAACAAAATTCACTCCTGCTTAGTGTTCTGAGAGTTCTATGTGGCCAATCTTCTCTTCCTGGTTCCAGTGTCCTCTAATCATCACCCTTCTCAAAGTTTGATGTGAGCACACATTTTTCTGTTCTGCAATTTAATTTGCTTTATTTTCCACTTGCATACTTCTTTTTGGAATTACTTCATTGTAGTTTCTCATCTGCCCAGTTGCAGTATGGTCTCGTCTTTGGTAACTTATCTGTCTGTCTGTGCACTGTTGAAACATACCAGAGACACGGACAGTTCTTTTCATCAAGACCAGTAGGATCTTTTTTTAATTAAAAGTTTTTATTTTTGCCGGGCGGTGGTGGCGCACACCTTTAATCCCAGCACTCGGGAGGCAGAGCCGGGCGAATCTCTGTGAGTTCGATTTATATTTAATTATGTGTATATGCATGTTGGGGTTAAGGGTTGTGCATATGAGTACAGTGCCAGAGGATGTCAAGCTAGGGTATTGGATCTCCTGGAGCTATAGGTACAGGCAGTTGTGAGCTGCCCAACATGGGTGCTGGGAACTGAACTTGAGTTCTTTGCAAGATCAGTATGCACTCTTAACTGCTGTACCATCTCTCCAACCCCTGGTAAAAGATTTTATATTCTGTATTTCAGGATAATTTTTGAAGTTGACTAATTTTCCATAGAGAAGGAACCTTTGTAAATAAATAAAAAGGTATTCTCACCTAGTCAAGTAAAGTGCTGCTCTCGCTGACCTAGACAGTAGATATAAGTAAGCTCTGTTTGATCTGCGCTAAGGAAAATGCTTTGAATCAACAGTGGAACTGGGTTCCCAGATCCCTACCGAGGAGAAAAGCTGCTTCCTGTCAAGGGTCAGTTCCCGACTAGGTCTCTGAGCTGCAGCTGTCTTGTTACTTTTACGTCTCCTTGGTGATTTTGTGTCATCTTCACTCACGTGCAGTGTGCTGTCTTGCTCTGAGATTGCTGTCTAGAGCCTCCATTGCTGTCGTCCTGCCCACACCCTGCAGGGCTTCTGCCCACAACCCTGAAGAGCACTCCTCCTTACTGGTCTCCAGTTACTCCTCCGTACACCTGCAGCTGCAAACCAGAACTAACTAGTATGGCTGGCTGGCCACCCCAGAGAGGAACTACTGAGAGGCTGTGCGGGCCTACGGGTTGTGTCCCTTTAGCTGACTGTCCTCCTCCTCTCCTCTAGGGAGGGAAGGAAGGCCCTTATTGATGGAGTTATGAGTGGTCCACTTTATGGTCATAGAGTGTGTGTGTAGAGATGTAAAGGCTCTTAGTTTAATTTTTAAAATTCATTTGATTCCTTAGATGTAAATGAAGATCAGGAGCAGATTTGAAGAAATGCAAAGTGAATTGGTACCAGTCAGCATGTCAGAGACAGAGCACATGGCCTCCATTTCTTCTGATGCAAATACTGGGAAAACACCTGAGTTAAAAGAAGACTTGTGCAACCCATTTTCTGGTGATGAAAGCAGCAAATTAGAAACCGAATCTGAACTATTGTCATTGAACTCGGACAAAATTTTATGTCAACCTAATGAACACAGTTGTCAAATTGAACAAGAAAACCTTATTCCAGACTGTGGTGGTGGTGAGAATTCTTGTGTTAAAACAGACGCGTGCTCAGAAAACTCTGAACAAATAGATGACTTTCCTGCTGGGGACTTTGCAAAACAAGTGTCCAAAACAAGTGACCCAGAACAGACGGTGACACAGATACTGGCAGAGTTGAGGTCCTCTGCATCTACAGAAGCCAGTGACCCAAAGACGTCCTCAGCAAGCCTCTACGACACAGACTGCACCAGGAAACTCATTTCTCAGATAAAGACTGTTTCAACATCAGATGATTTGTTGGGAGAAATCGAATCTGAGCTCTTGTCTGCAGAGTTTGCAGAGGAACACCAAGTACCAAATGGAGTGAATAAAGGCGAGCACGCCTTAGCCCTGTTTGAGAAGTGTATGCATGGCAAGTACTTGCAGCAGGAGCTCACGATTAAGAAGTAAGTCTAGTCTGTGGGAGGAAACAAGGGCAGAACTGCACTTTGTCTAAGGAAAGTAGTCTTGTCCACATCTCATTTCAGAACGCAGTGTCTACTCCCTTAATAACTGAGCACCTCACGTTTGCTGCTTCTGCTGGCTATTGTAAGTCTAAGGAAATAAAGAGTAAACAGTGTAAGCGCATTAGGGAGTGAGAACCTTGTGTAAAGGAATTCACATTATGTCAGAATAATTCAAAAGGAAATTGAAAGTCATGAAATTTAAGTCTGGAAGCTTAAAATATGGAGAACAGAATTTGAGCATATTGTGCTTTTAGACTTCTATTTGTATAGGGTTTTGATGATAGTTTGATTTTCTTCAGCCTGTTTTTGTTTTGTTTTGTTTGTTGGTTGGTTGGTTTTTCAAGACAGGGTTTCTCTGTGTAACAATCCTGGCTGTCCTGGAACTTGCTCTGTAGGCCAGACTGGCCTTGAACTCACAGAGGTCCACCTTCCTCTGCCTCTGCCCCGCTCCCCTCTCTTGAGTCCTGAAATTAAAGGTGTGCACTGCCACCTCCCAGCTTAATTTTTCCATTTTTTAATTAAAATTTAATTTTTTTTAAATTTAAGTTTTCTAATTTTTTTAATTAAAAAAATGAGTGTGTTATGATGGGAGGGGTGTGTACATGTGAAAGTCAGAGAACAACTTTTTTGAGTCATTCCTCCCCTTCTGCCTTTACATAGGTTCTGGGGATCAAATCCCTTTTTCTCAAGAATGTCTCTGCTCACTGGATCTAGCTTGGAACATGCTGACTTGTGATGCACTCTGCTTTCCCACTGAACCCTCTGTGCTCCTGTCCTTTAGGCTTAGGGCTCCTTCCCCACGGCCCTGCAGTCTGTACCACGCCATAGCACCGTCCCCACGGAGTCTTCCTCATGCCCTTCTCTAGTTTTCTTAGATGGTGACTCCTAACAGTTTATACAGCACTTACAAATTTAAAGCTGTGTTCACTTATTAGTATCATATGCTATATGTGACTGGCACACGTCTTGACTTATGGAATCTTACAGATACACAGTATGTACTGCTGTCATCCTGAGGTGTGTTAAGGTACCCGAGACACAAACTAAGAAACTGCTTCATGAGTTTGGTTTTAGAAGTTTTCTCAGTTGTGACTGAAAATCATCAGGTTGTTGGACGACTAAAAAGTATTAGGAGTACAGTAAAAAAAAATGAAACCAACAGCTCCTCTCTTTGTTCTACCCTGTCAGAGCAGGAGCAGCGTGGTAGAGTGGGGTTAGGGCGTTAATGGGAAGCCTGAAATTGAAGAGTCCCGTTGGCTGGGTCAGATGGTTCATCCCTATGAGAGAGGCGGTACTTACCTGCGGTTACTCTTGTGGCCATTACGGCATCATAGAAGTGTCAAATGTTATTGGAAGCTTCATTGATTTTTGTTGTTGTTGTGGTTTTACATATAATATTTTTACTTCCAAATAAAATGCTTGTTGGTTCAGGTAAGCAACTAGATGTTTTTCTTAACTTTTACCTCCATTTAATATTTGCGAAGAACACTACATTTGAGTTCCTTTGATCGAAATTTTCATAAATACATCCTTTCCCAAATGTCTGAGTTCGTGAGGTTTTTTTTTTTTTTTTTTTTGGCAAAATTGTATGTATTGAAGATGTACAGTGCAGTGATTTAAAAGCCATTATGACTCTGCAATCAAACTGGTAAACATATCTATCCTCTCACGTAGTTATGTGTGTGGTGTGAACCCTTAAGATTTACTCTCTTTGCAGATTTCCTCTCTTCCTTCTCCGGGTCTGTCTGTATGTCCCCACCCGCTTTCTTCCCTTCCCTTCCCTTTATTCTCTTCCCTTTCCTTTTTTTCATCCTCTTCTCTGTGCATTGTGCTAAAAGACCTTAAAAATGATAGACATGTACTCTGCCACGTCCTCAGCCCTATTATCACCATGTTGTACATTAAATTCCCCAGAACTTGTCTTAACCTGGAAGTTTGTACTCTTTGGATCTCATCTCCTGTATCCTCTACTTTCTGGTTCCAGGAAAATACCACTCCACTCTGTTTGCATTATTCTGTTATCCCATCCATCAGTAATATTGTTCAATTACCCAACTTATATTCTTGAGGATAGTTGTCGGTGTGGAGTGTGTACATGACATCTAAGAATAACAAATAACAAATTTAGGCTGTGGGTGTGGCCAGTGGTAAGGTGCTTGCCTAGTAGGGCTGATTGGCCAGAGATTTTTTTTTTAAATATCTGATGTATGAATCAACAAAGTGAGTATTTAGGCTTGCTAACAAAACTAGCAGCTCTTACCTTTCTCATCTTCCTACCTTTTCTTATATAGACAAGATTGGAAATAGTTTATCCTTAAACATAAAATCACTTGATGGCAAAGACATGCTCTGAGAAGGCATCATTAAGTGTGGGGTTTTGTTCTTATATGAATATGGTATTTTATTATAAAAAAGATTGCTTGAGAGTATTGACTTATATAATCATAGGTGTCTACATCTAATCTATAGATAAATAACATTCCATATCTTATATCTATTTTTGCTTTATTTATATTCCCCTTTTATGTTTAGGTTAATTAAAGAAAATAAGAATCATCAGGAACTCATCTTAAATATTTGCTCAGAAAAAGACAATTTAAGAGAAGAACTGAAAAAAAGAACAGAAACAGAGAAGCAGCATATGAACACAATTAAACAGGTAAAAAAAAATAATTCTTCCAAGACCATACTTAAATTTAGAAAGTAAACTCCTGAACAAACAAACAAATAAACAAACAGAAAACATGTAATAAGTTAAAAACATTTCAAATGCAAGAAGATGTGGTTGATACATTGTGCACCCCAATAAACTTATCTGAGGGTCAGAGACCAGAACAGCCACTATATTAAACGTAGATTTAGGCAGTGGTAGCACATGCCTTTAATCCTAGCATTCAGGAGGCAGAGACCTGTCTGGATCTCTGTTAGTTCAAAGCCCCACTGGAAACGGCCAGGCATGGTGACACACACCTTTAATCCCAGGAAGTGATGGAAGGGAGCAGAAAGATATATAAGTCATGAGGACCAGGAACTAGAGGTCTTTTTTAAGCTTTTAGGCTTTTAGCAGCAGTTCAGCTGAGATCCATTTGGATAAGGACACAGAGGCTTCCAGTTTGAGGAAACAAGGTCAACTGAGAAATTGGCGGGGTGAGGGTTGGCTGTGGCTTGTTCTGTCTCTCTGATCTTTCAGCATTCACCCCAATACCTGGCTCCCAGGTTTGTTTTTATTAATAATACCTTTTAAGATTTGTGCTACAGGAAACTACTTTGTATTTAAAGCATTAGAATGAGCCTGAATTATTTTATATAAATAATTATTTGTTTAACTGTTCCAAATATGACACATTTTCTTTCCAAACCATGAAAAAGGCTTGATTTGATTTAACTTCTTACCAATTAAGAGAAGATGTAGTTAATAGTAGTGACACCTAGACATTTCTGTCTGGCTTCAGGATCTTTTTCTCACTGTGGTTCTAATATGGTTTCATTCCCAGTGTTGTGAGTTCTACTGTGAAGGTCATGGACATCAGGCTAACTGGTGTCCATAGCTGGAACTTTTCTTTCTCTCTTTTCCATTGTGTGTTTGCTACATGGATGGACGGGTGAGTTCTTAGGTTGGTAACGGAGCAAAAGCTGCTCTTGGTTTTTCTGAGCTGTTTTTTCTTCTGTGGACAGAGTGGGAGTGTCCTGTGCTGGGTGGTGGACTTAGCACTGGCGTGTTCTGAGAAATGGATCGTGTGGTTTTCTTCCTTGTGGGGCATCATAAGGAAGGCACACTTCAGCTAGAAGTGCTAGGAGACAGTGGAGAAGCAGGCTTGGAGTGGACCTGCAGTCCGTCATTTACACAGGCATTGTCCTGCTGCTCATGACTGTTCCTGTTCTTTCCCAGAAAGCTGTCTGATGAAAGCAGCAGCAAACAGCTGTATAATAAAAAATTTAACCAAGTTTTCATTTATTTGTGTTTTAATATGTATTTGTTGCACTTTTACATAATTGAAAGGAGATTGTAAGCTGTTGTATGCAGTAGTTAATTGTGATTTTTTTTTATGTGCTCCAGGTCTACCATATGTAAGCCAAACTTAAAGGCCTGTGAGGGAACCTGAGGAATAGTCAGGATCCATATTTTGCATTCTTCATTTGCATTGTATGTATTAATTGTATCATTGGTCTGTTTGGTACAGCTATAAAATATAACCTGGAAATCATTCTTTTTACAGTTAGAATTAAGAATAGAGGAACTGAACAAAGAAGTTAAAGCTTCTCAAGATCAGCTAGTTGCACAGGATGTCACAGCTAAAAATGCAATTCAGCAAATCCACAAAGAGATGACCCAGAGGATGGACCAGGTATTTCATATCACTATTAATTTGATAGTTTGGTACTTGTTTATTAGAATATAACAGCTATTGTGACTCTGGTGACACTCATAGAAAGAGCTTTGAAAGGAAGCGAAGGACTGGAGGGTGACTCAGCTGGGAAGACTGCTTGCTGATCTTGCAGAAGTCAGGAGTTTGTATTCTAGCATCCAGTCAGGTGGCTCCCAGCCACCTATCACTCCAGTGCCAGGGTTTCCATGCCCTCTTGTATCCTCCCAGGGCATTCACATGCTTGTGCTCAGACAGAGACAAACACACATACACATAAATACAAATAAAAAAATAAATCATAAACAGTGCTAAGGCAATCATAAATACATGCTAATTTTTAAAAAGTTAATAAATTAAGAAATATATGGGACACAATGAGAGTGACCTCTCCACCTGTGTCTCCATTCCCTTCCTATCTCTTTCCTTGTTCCATAACTAGTTATTGACATTCTGTTACATCACATGTACATGTACTTGAGACACCTGCTTGTGTATACATGTTTTCACTAGCCCCTTTGTGTCGCCACAACCAAACACTTGAGTCTAGATACTCTATTACAAAAACAGGTGCATATTGATGTTATAGTTCTAGCAGTTCAAGAGCAGGACAACCCAGACAGAGTAGTTGTATTAGGTGACTTCTGGTGGCTGGAAGCCGGATTCTTTCTTTCTTTCCAAGTGTCTGCCTGCCAATCTTGCTAGCCAAACCCCACTACAAGTGTGAGGTTACAGGAGCTGCGATGGATGGTCCTCTTCCTGGGGCCCAGAGTGGGCCAGAAACCAGCAAGGAGGCAGATGTGGAGAAGGGAAACACACACTAAAAACCACACCAACCAAAGTAAAAGCAGTAAGAAAGGGCTGGGAGCTTAGTACGAAAGTATATGCCTGCACTGCAGGAAATGGTTTTTAGCTGTAGGTGTTTTTATGTGAAAATATTTTTATTAATGCGAGCTGATGTTTTCTTTCTAAGGCCAATAAGAAATGTGAAGAGGCCCGTCAAGAAAAGGAGGCGATGGTAATGAAGTATGTGAGAGGTGAGAAGGAGTCTCTAGACCTCCGCAAAGAAAAAGAAACACTTGAGAGAAAACTTAGAGATGCAAATAAGGAGTTGGAGAAAAACACTAACAAAGTTAAGCAGCTTTCTCAGGAGAAAGGGCGGCTGCAGCAGCTCTATGAATCGAAGGTATACCTTGTGCCTCTTCCCCAGTCACACAGCAGGGTAGGACTGAAGCAGTCAGTGTGTTTTATTAGCTTACTTTCATGCGTGTTTTAGGTGCCTCATTCCTTGCTGCTAGAAAGGTTTTTCTTAATCATTTTTAAAACTTTCTTTTAGAAGCTGTTGGAAAAATTAGTTTGTATCTCAAAAAAAAAAAAAAACAACTTTGCTAAAATATGTACATATTAATGTCAGTTGTGAATAGCTTTAGAATTAAAGGTATCATTTGGCCAGAGTCTTCCTTTTTTTTTATTTAATACCTTTTCCCCCTGCAGTGCCAGGGACTGGGTCTGGGTCTTCCTACAGGCTGGGCACGGTCACCACTGCTGAGCGCATCTCCAGCATGGCCAGAATCTTAGTGCAATATTTAGTTTCCTGGAGACTAGAATTCACATTTTCTTACTGACAAATGTATTTATTCTAAAGCTGTCCTAGAAGGCTGAATGGCTGAAGTTGTAGCTATTCAGAGCTCTTGCTATTGTCTTTTAGTTTGGAAATGTTGTCACTGTCCTCCGGAATTCTAGCAGAACCAGCTCAGTCATGTTTACTTTACTCTCAGATAGTTAAGAATCAGAGTATGTTTGTCTTCCACTGCACCCAAACTAGGTAATAATTATCCTCATGTCTGTTGATTTGATTTAGAGTTTTATTACTCTTATCATTTGAACCTTAAATCAGTTTTATAAAGCCTTTGGGCCATAGTATACCCACCCTTGAATTATTGTGTTACTGCAGAGGGGTGTAAAAGACCCACAGTTGATTGTTTAAGTGAAAAATGACCTAATGTCCTTTTAGGAAGGTGAAACGTCTAGACTCATGAGAGAAACAGACAAGTTAAAGGAGGAGATCAGCTCGTGCGTCATTAAAGTAAAGTGGGCACAGAACAAGCTAAAGGCCGAGATGGACTCACACAAGGTGAGTGTGGGTGCAGGGGGGGAGCCGGGGGGGCCCAGGGGGAGTTCGGTGACAGCTAAGGAGGCCTGGAGACTTCCTTAGCGATTCTGTGTGTTGGGTCATCACGTAAGAAAGGGATTTAAATTTTATAATTCAGAGTGTATAACACCCAAATTTGCCAAATTAATTTTTTTGATCCTCAGTTTGAGGAGAGGGAAACTTCAATATATGTTGTTGGAATTAAAATGAAAAATTTTAAAGTATCTTAAGATTCTCATAATTAAGAATGCATGTTCATGTTTAAATTTAATTTAATACAAATAGCTTATCTGTTTTCATAAATAACCCATTGCTACTATGCTGGCAAAAACATGTATGTGCATGAACACATGTGCTAGGCTAATTACCCTGTCCCTGAACTGCTTACTGCAAATACCATTTTATTTAAAAATTAATATAATAAAATGCAGTTACAAAGTCTGGTAACTGATGGCATAGTTTAAACACAAATAGAATTAGTCTTTGGAGAAATAAAAATCTTCAGATGATAAAATGGACAGTAAAAATCGACTCTGAAATGTAGCTTAAACAGAGGGGTGGTGTTAGAGAAATAGTGTGTTATTTTCCAAGTTTTTAAAAGTAGGCTTAATGATGCTGTCTAAAACATAATTCCAGGTTGCCTTAGTATTGTTATTGTTTTGGTTTTTTGAGATGGGGTTTCTCTGTGTTGTAGCTCTGGCTGTCCTAGAACTTACATGGTAGACCAGACTGGCCTCGAAACTCAGATCCCCCTGCCTCTGCCTCCCAAATGCTGGGATTAAAGGCGTGTGCCACTACCGCCTGGCCACATTGCCTTATTAAGGATTACCACGTCAATGAAGTTGTTGATCACCTTTGGGTATTTGTATGTTAGTATCAGAAAACTAGGTGGTCTGTGAGAGAGTGGTGAAAGGCAGATTAGCAGTGTGCTCTGTTTCTGTCACTCACCATCCATGGGTGTGTGGGAAACTACACAGAACTAGAAAGCAGTGGAGCAACCTGACTCACTTAGCTACTCAAGATTTTCCCTGTACTCTGGGTTATGTGGTGAGAAATTAAAATTTGAAATTCACAAAAAATAATTTCCAACTGCCCATGTTACTCTAAGTTCTGAGCACCCTGCTCAGTCATTTCTAATGTTTTTGGCACTTTCTTATCCTCTATCTCTGTTTCTAAGAGAAAGAATCTTAAGGTCTACTGGAATGTTGGCATTTAGCTTGCACATCTGTGAGTCCTGAGTGTTTAAAGATAGGATGGTGAGAAACTTCTAATGGCGGCGTTGAGAGGTGAAACCAGGTTGTTTAGAGAAGTGGCTGAAGGCTGACTTCTGTGAGGTGACATGATGTAGATGAACCAGTTAGGACATAAAAATAATAAGCATACTGACCTGCTGTGTGGAAACGGGGTGTTTACTAGTTCTTTTTAAGTAAGGCCCTGGGTTTAGCCCTCAAGCATTAGCTCTGTGTACAGCACTACTAGGTAATGCAGACATGTGAGAGTGAGAAGACAGTCTTTGCCTTCAGAGTGTCGGGACCAGCGCCCTGGCTTAACCTCGTCTATGCATCTGCCTGCTGGCTGGGAGAAGGAAACAGAGTCAAGATTTAGAGGTGATCTGGCAGTGTGGGAAACTGCTCAGATGAGCAAGAGACTTTGTAAACTTTCCTGGGCCCCACTTTAGTCTTAGATGCTAACACTGGGGTACTGTGGGTCTGGGTCCGTTGTGAGCAGTGGTCCTGGTCAGCCCTCCAGTGTACGTTACCAGAGTTGAAGTCTAAACTGTGTGGATCTGATGTCCGGGTCAAGGTCAGACTACAGAAGCTAATTATCTCCTCCAAGCTCCTTTGTGGGTTTAACTGAAATTATTTCTCCAATGTTTAGCCTTTAAAAACAAAGTTTTGTTGAATGTGGTGAATAATGAAGAAAGACTTCCCGCACTGTCCCTCATGTACTTGCTCACCTGTCTGTTGCCATGGTCTCATTGCCTGACCTCAGGATAAGAAGACCTCTGGAGCATAGGCATGGCTGGCAGCAGAGAGGACCGTGGTCCTCTGGCAGCGTAGTCGGCCATGCTGGGTGCTTGCCAGGCCATCCTGCCGTCTCTCAAGTCAAAGCAGCATCTACAGACGGCAGGATGCAGGAGCACTTCCCGGGCTGTGTGATTGACATCGCTGCTGTGTTGTCTGCTCAGCTGCCTAAAGCCAGGATCTGCGCTTCCTGGGCTCTGCAGTCGTTGTCTCTGTGGCCAGTGCTGCCTCAGGCTCATGGTTTGTCAGAGGCTCACTAGCCAGAGTTTAGAACTTTCTGGGAGTTGCGTTGCTGCTTACCCCCCTTAGTAAGCCGCCATCTGTTTGTTCTATATCTGTAGTTTGCTCTCTTGCACTGTGGATAGCAAGATCCAGACATACCCTTCCACCTTAAGCTAAAAATCCTCCCAAAATACAGAAACTGAAAGGTTAAAAAAACAAAACCGTATGTACACACAAAGGAGAAAAACAATAAAAATATGTGAAGTGAAGGTTTTCAGACTTGAGACAAAAGACAGCATAGGCTAGTGATCCCTAAGTGAAGTGAAACAGATGAGGCCATTGCTGGGGTTCTGCAGCCTGAGGAGAGGAATTGAAGCCAAACCCAGCACCTTTCTGGGTTGAGGACAGAGTGCACAGTGTGGAGAAGAGGAGGGCGGGGTTTGGGAATGCAGAAGGAAGTCAATGTTGCTGTGGACACCAGCCAAAGGGCAGGACTCTTATCACACAGGGCATCTAGTAGCCCTCAGCAAGTACTGCTTTAGTTGTGAGGGCCATTTCACACAGCTTTAAAAGCAAGCTTATTGCAAGTAATTCAGTTGTGCACTAAGACAAATTATAGAAATAATTTCAAATGATTGTAAAACATTGCCTGAAAGTACACAATTCACTATGTTTGGCACCTAATGAAAAATGACCAGCATGCAAAATCAGAAAAATGCAGTCCATAGAACAAAGGAATTGGCTGGACAGTGGTGGTGCATGCCTTTAATCCCAGCACTCGGGAGGTCGAGCCAGGTGGATCTCTGTGAGTTCAAGGCCAACCTGGGCTATAGAGTGAGTTCCAGGAAAGGTGCAAAGCTACACAGATAAACCCTGTCTCAAAAAAACAAAAACAACAACAACAAAGAACAAAGGAATCAGTCAATAGGAACAGATCCAGAATGACTCATAGTATAGAATTATACACAAGGATGTTACAGTTGAAATTATAAGCACCCTCTATAACTCCAAGGAAATAAACAAAGGCTTGAGTCAGATAAGAGGTGACATGGTATTTAAAATTAATATTGATACAGCATTCATGATGAAAAACATTATGTAGAATGAACAGATAAAGTGCTGCAGAAGACCAGATCATTGAATTAAACAGCAGTAGAGAGGTTGGGGGTGTAGTTCAGTTGATAGAGTGCATGCATGAAGCCCTGGGTTCAGTCCCCATAAAACTGAGCCTAGTGGTGCATGCCTGGGACCCCAGCACTTAGGCAGTGTTTAAGGTTATCCTGAGCTAGCTAGCAAGTTTGAGGCTAGCCTAGGCTGCATGAAACTTTCTCAAAACATATAACACCAATGCCCATGTTCAACTGCATTCTTTATACCTGACATCTTCAATACTTTACAATGTCTTCCTTCCCTCTGTCACCTCCCTGTCTGAATAAATGACAAGCCAGTCTTTTAGTTGCTCAGGTCAAAAGGCTTTCAGCTTGATTTCTCTCAGCATATCCAGCCCCTCATCTTACACCTTTCAAGCCTGTACTTACCTAACACCTCATTGAAACTGCCTAGCCAGTCTGCGTAAGCTCTAAACCCCTCTCCTAAACTTTATTGTTGTTTTATTTTTATTCCTAAGCACCTGTCCCTAATATAATGAACATACCCTTTACTTATGTATTTTATTTTTTATTTAACTCCTCAATAGACTGTCAGCTTCGTAAGGGTAGAGATATTTGTTTGCTTATAAAGCCATTTCCCAGAACAGTCTAAAAGCAGGGGAGATGGCTGGGTAGATCAAGGTGTTTGCTGTGCAAATGAGAACTGAGGTCATATCCCCAAAAACCCAGGGCACTTCTGTGGTAAGATGAGGACTGAGACAGGAGCATCTCCAGAATCCTGTAGGCTAGCTAGCCTGGTGCATGCAGCTGCAGCATGGTGGGGCAGGGGTGAGGGCTGACAACTGCAGTTGTCCTCTGACCTCTGTTCACATGCGCACACCCACTAACACACACACACACACACACACACACACACACACACACAATTTAACAAAAAGGAACAGTGCCTGGAAGTGCTCGCTTGATAGGTAGATCAAGCACAGTAAGCATCCTTAACCTAAACACAATGTGAATTTTTTTCATTTATTCAAATGTTCATTTAATTAGTCACATTTATTTGGCATACAGGAATCTCACTTGCGGTTTTTGGGTACGAAATGGGCCAGAACTATATATCAGCTGTGTCTTGGTTCTGATAGTGAAGATGCAGAACCACAGTTGTTACCTAGTCTGAGATTCTTTAATATCTAGATTATTATATTATTTCTATTAAGTGATACTGGATTCTAACATACGGCCATTTACTATCAATGACCAGTAGCTCAAGGAAGATAAATAAATACTTAATTATGATACTTGTTGTTAAAATGACACTTGGAGTAGTGTGTGGAGCCAGGTGCAGTGTGGATGTTTAGGAGAGAAAGGCAAACCTGTTCCAAGCATAATAACAAAAGGGGCCAGACGCCGACTTGCCTAGAGCAGAGGCTGCTACCTGGCATTCCTCCACAGATGAAGTAGGTTTTAGTCACTGCTTTTGTTTCTCATCGCTGTGTCAGAACTCCTGATAAAGTGCAAGGAAGGTCTTTTTGGCTGTGGTTTTGCATTATAGCAGGAAAGGCATGACCAGCAGTTTGAGAGGCCTGGTCACATGACATCTGCAGTCAGGAAGGTGGGAGAAGTCAGCCTCCGGTGATAGAAAGCAAGCAATGAAGACACACAGAAGAGAGTATACATGTATTCAGTGGGAACTGGGCACGGAGTGAAGAGCCAGGGTGGTCAGGACTGGGACAGGAGAGTAACGAATAAGAATGAGAAAAAAGCAACTGGATTTGATGAGAGTAATCCCTAAAATCGCCATTTTAGTAGAGCAGCTAGAAACAGAGACCGTGTTTGGTAGCATTGTTCAGTCAAAGGGAGCTTCTTGTGGATGTCACAGCTACACCCAGAGATCTCTGGGGTGTGCAGAGAACCCTTGAACACTCCACTTCTCTTAGCACCTTAGTCATTTTGAGGAATTTGGTGAAAACTGTTCATTTTAACTTATTTAATATCCATCAATTAACTGTACTGACCATTTTCACTTTATCAGACACAAAAACTACTGCTAGACGCTTGCTTACTCCGCAGTCTGGTGCTACAGCTGGGAAGAGACACCACGATCACACAGCTCCTATACAGGAACACAGTTAATTGGGGCTGGCTCACAGTTCAGAGGTTTAGTCCATTATCATGGCATGAAACACAGCAGCGTGCAGGCAGACATGGTGCTGGGAGGGGCTGAGAGTTCTGTATCTATATTTGGATCCTCAGGCAGCAGGAAGAAAGAGTAAGCCACTGGGTCTGGCTTGAACTTCTGAAACCTCAGAGCCCATCCTGTGTGACATACTTCCTGCCACAAGACCACACTTCCTCCAACAAGGCCACACCTCCAATAATGCCACTCCCTGAGTCTATTGGGACCATTTTCATGCAAACCATCACAAGCAGAACTATCTTTGTTCTTACTGTTCTTCATATCACCGTGGTTAATTTTGTCTCTGTCACTTTGTCACTGTAGGAAACCAAAGATAAACTCAAAGAAACAACGTCAAAATTAACACAGGCAAAGGAAGAAGCTGATCAGATCCGGCAAAACTGTCAAGATATGATAAAAACATACCAGGTATGTTTCCTTTTTGAAATAGACTAATTATTAGAACTCTGTTTTCACGGTCTTTCTATCTCTGCCAAATTTGAAGTGTATATGGATTTCTTAGGACAGTTAAGATAACATGTAAGTTAGTTCCTGTGTTAAAGGACCTGCAGTTGAAGGCTGGGAAGCTAGCCTGGTGGGGAAAGACGTGCCATGCAAGCATGAAGACCTCAGCACCCACATAAAAAGCTGGATGTGGCAGCATGCATCTATAGCCTTGGCTTTGACGAGAGAGATGGGGCAGGCCATCTGTGTAGAATTTTGAAGAGAGATGGGGCAGGCCGATCTGTGGAGCTCACTGGCCAGTCAGTTTGAGGTTGCATGATATCCTGTCTCAAAAGTAAGGTGGAGTGGAGAGCAGTTGAGGAAGAGACCTGCTGTCACCTCTGGCCTCCATGGGCCCACAGGCACACAATTACACCACGTTAGAGAGCTTTTCATAAAAAAAAAAAAAAAAAAAAAAAAAAAAAAAAAAAATCCTAGAAAATGTCAAGATAATGAAGAGAGCGAAGAAATGTACAACTTAAAAGACACTCTTCTGTAATATGTTGTGAACCCAAAGTGCAGTATTCTTGGTTCTGCAAAGTTAACATTTAAAAATCATTCAATGCATTCTTTCATTTTAGCTGCATAGTCTACCGCACAATTAGTAAACTTGATTGCAAAGCTTTGTTCATTTTCAAAGTATAAATACTTTTCATTGTTTCTACATTAGGAATCAGAAGAAATTAAGTCAAATGAGCTTGATGCAAAGCTCCGAGTCACAAAAGGAGAACTTGAAAAACAGATGCAAGAGAAGTCTGACCAGCTAGAGGTGAGGAGTTCAGCTCTTGTGTGTTGTGTAGTGAATATATGACAGGCTGGACTGTGATGCAGAAGGAGTGGGCGCGCATTACTGCCTGCAGCTGAGGCCTTTTTAGAGGAAGCAGGTGGGGAACTGCCAGTGCGCGTGTGCTGCATTAGGATTTGTGTCTCCTTTCCAGATGCATCATGCCAAAATAAAGGAACTGGAAGATCTGAAGAGGACATTTAAGGAGGGTATGGATGAGCTCCGGACACTGAGAACAAAGGTAATCAAATCTTCAGTCTTAACTCAGAGTTGGGGTAAATATCTTTCACTTAGAATTTACTCTGATTTGTAAAGTATTAGGGAAGGAATACTTAGAAGTTCTTTAAAATAAAAGAACTCAGGGAAGAAATAGCATTTTCTTAGCAGTGCATCTGACTCTTGTTGAGTTGAGTGTGTGTGAGTCACTGGAAGTGCTTGCCATGCATCCCTGTTCAAGCACACTTGCAGTGTCTGTACCTTACGAGTGGGCTCTGGAGCTAAGGACTGTAAAGCAGGTGGCAGGAAGGGCGGACCTTATGGTGGTGTCAGCACAAAACACTCTTTAAGACTGACGATACTCTGGCTGTATTCACAGTAGGATGGATATCATTTTAGTTTCTGACATTAGTGAATCCCATGTGTGTAGTCTCTGTCAGAGTGACGGCCCTGTTAGTGTTCATGTTACTGTTCGTGCTGTCTCCACATGGTAGAAGTAGGTCTGTGCCGTGTGTGCCATGTCCTTCCCGATGTGTCCGCTCTCCACGGTGGGACGGAAGGGAAGGAGATGGGGGAGTCAGTAGAAGCAGAGCGACTTCATACCGTCTTCTCACCAGCCCTATAGCATGTGTCTCGGGTTGCTATGTGTCCCTCCTGTCTGAGGTACTTCAGCTTGATTGTGATCATTTTATAGGCAAAATGTCTAGAAGATGAACGCTTAAGAACTGAAGACGAATTATCAAAATACAGGGAAATTATTAATCGTCAGAAAGCTGAAATTCAAAATTTACTGGATAAAGTGAAAATGACAGATCAGATCCAGGAGGAGCTTCAGAGGTATGAAATGAGCAGCAAGCTTTTCATTTTGTCTTTAAGTACAACCACCATCCGTTCTTAAAACAGCAGCAAGAAGCACAGGTTGAATTTCTCTAGTCACATCGAGTATAGTGTAATTAGCTTTAGTTCTTGTAGGAATATCATTAGGTCATTTTAAATTTTGTAAAAATATATTTGTTTTCCTGTTTAATGAATATAATTCCTATAATAGAATTTTTCTAAAATGATAAAGAATATTACAGTTTTGAAAATAAGGAAAACCTGATTTCTGTCATTACTAACTGGAGTCTCCATTTTTTTAGGGCATTTATTTTGGTAGTTTAGAATGGTACAATATTCCTGAGTAATAAAAGTGTCGTCTAGTTGCTCATAAAAATAATTTGAGCCAAGTGGTGGCGTACGCCTTTAATCCCAGCACTCTGAAGGCAGAGTTGGCACTTCTTCAGTTTGTGTCTTTGACTCCTAGAAGTCAACTCAAAGTTTCTAGTTCAGGACCCGTCACGGGTGGGGTGAGTTCAGTCCATCTGTCTCCAGCTTCACAGCTGTCACTCTTCTGAAAGGGAACTGTGAATCTGTGCCTAGATCTTTACTGTGCATGTGTGCGGCTTGAGGTCAGAAACTGACACCATTCCTTGAGGTCTCAAAATCACTTAAACTTGTAGCTAGAGTTTTTTTGGTCCCGCTTGACCCACAGTCAGGACAAATCTCTCTCACCCACCAGTTCCGTAGCCACTCAGACCCAACCGAGTAAACACACAGAGATTTACATTATTTATAAACTGTATGGCTGTGGCAGGCTTTTTGTTAACTGTTTTTATATCTTAAATTAACCCATTTTTATCTATAAGTTGTTACGTAGCTCGTGACTTACTGGTATCTTAACGTCTGTTTTTTTCATGGCGGCTGGCAGCATCTCTGCCTCAGCCTTTTACTTTTTAAAATTTTCCTCTCTCCTTGTCCTGCTTATACTTGTTGTCTGGCTGCTGGCCAATCAGCTTTATTTGTCAGTCAATCATCCACAACATAAACTTGATTCATGCTATCATCTAGCAGAGCCTGGGTCAGGTTCAATTTGTGTTGTCTGTGCTGCCCATCTCCATGAAGAAGTGCTGCTCACCCTCCCAGTTGCCTTCCTCGACTAGGGTAGTGTGTCTGGCCGGCCCTGCCCCCCTCAGGCCTCCTCCCTCCTAGCCTGGAATCAGTTACAGAAAACAGGAGCTGTTGGCCTCTTCTTTCAGCTTCCTGTGCTGAGTTCTGAGCTGCCGGCATTCACAACCATTCTCCCTGTCCTGGTGCAGGGGATGTTCCTCCTCTGATGCTCCTTCCTTCCACTTCTGCTGTGGGTCCTGTGATTACTCCTTTGTCTCTTGTCTGTCTACTGACTTTCTTTTATACATTGACAGGATTTTAAAAACTATGTGTATATGCATGTTTACCTGCCTGTATGTGTGTGCATTACATGCATGCCTGGTACCTTTGGAGGCCAGAAGAGAAAGTGAGGTCTCTGGAACTGGAGTTACAGATGGTCATGAGCCACCATGTAGGTGCTGGGAACCAAACCTGGGTCTTCTGCAAGACCCAGTGCTCTGAACTGCTGCTCCATTTCTCCAGCCCCTGTAAACAAAAGGCCTTTTAGAACATAGCCACAGTGCTCCATTGAGTTTTGTCTCTGGCTGTTTTCGTAGTGCAGCGACAAAATACATTTGAGGCAGATAACCAAAAACAGTAAAGCGTGGCTCAGAAGCCCGCCTGCCCTTTCACAGGATGGTGGTCACACCCAGTGAGCTCAGGCAGCCTGCCTGCTCAGTGTGTCACCACACTCCTGCCATTCGCTGCCCACTAGAAAAGCTCTTTGGAAGCCTTGCTCACTTACCTTCACAGCTCTTCCCCTAACATAGGAGACTGTCCTGTTTGAATGGACGCATGACCACAAGTACCTCTCTATAAAGCATTAAGTGAAAATTTCCACACGATTAATTTAATGTTTTTAATAGCTTATTTAATTTTTCTTCAATACAAACTTTGTTTTTTAGTGGTAAACAAGAAATTGAACATTTGAAGGAAGAAATGGAAAGCCTTAATTCTTTGATTAATGACCTACAGAAAGACATCGAAGGCAGCAGGAAAAGGGAGTCTGAGCTCCTGCTGTTCACGGAGAAGCTCACTAGTAAGAACGCACAGCTGCAGTCTGAGTCCTGCTCTCTGCAGTCACAAGTGGACAGCCTCTCCTGCAGTGAAAGTCAGCTGCAAAGCCAGTGTGAGCACATGACACAGACCAACGCTCACTTGGTGAGTATAAGCTTCCTTCTTTTCCTCCTAATGGGCCTGTGCTGCACATGGCTGTGCACCACGTAGTGCAGTGCGGAGGCCAGCAGAGGGCGCTGTTCTGCCGTCCACTGGAAGAGCAGCAGTGCTCCTAACTACTGAGCCCCTAGCGTCCGTTCTTAAAACAGCAGCAAGAAGCACAGGTGGAATTTATCTAGTCATATCGGAGTATAGTGTAATTAGCTTTAGTTCTTGTAGGAATATCATTAGGTCATTTTAAATTTTGTAAAAATATATTTGTTTTCCTGTTTAATGAATATAATTCCTATAATAGAATTTTTCTAAAATGATAAAGAATATTACAGTTTTGAAAATAAGGAAAACCTGATTTCTGTCATTACTAACTGGAGTCTCCATTTTTTTAGGGCATTTATTTATTTTAGTAGTTTAGAATGGTACAATATTCCTGAGTAATAAAAGTGCCGTCTAGTTGCTCATAAAAATAATTTGAGCCAAGTGGTGGCGCACGCCTTTTAATCCCAGCACTCTGAAGGCAGAGGCAGGTGGATCTCTGTGAGTTCGGGGACAGCCTTGTTTACAAAGTCAGTGCTCAGGCCAGCCAGGAATAGTGAGACCTTGTCTCAAAAAAAAAAAAAAAAAGACAAATTTGAGTCTTCTAAAAATTCAGCGTCGTACACTGAAGCTGTGTCCCACGCAGGGTGTCACCCCACCCTGTTGATGTTCCCTGAGCTGCTGGGTGAAGATGAGGAGGAGCTGTCACAGGAGAGTCTATTCTCCCTTATAATTTTAAGGTTTTAAACTGAGCAGTAATTGAAAAAAGAAAAATCGGTGCTTTTTAACCATATCGTACTTACTGTTCAGGAGAGCAGATTGCTCAGAGAGGAGGAACTGCGAAAAGAGGAGGTCCAGAGCCTGCAGGCCGAGCTCTCCGCTATGCAGACAGAAGTTAAAGCCCTGAGCACCCAAGTGGAAGAACTGAAAGATGAGTTAGTAACACAGAGGCGCAAACATGCCTCCAATGTCAAGGATCTTAGCAAACAGCTTCAGCAAGGTACTCATGTCTTGCATGTTGAGCCCCAGAATGTGCCTGTGTGTGTTAGAGATCTGATGCAGGAGGCGCACTGGCTCTGTGTGCTCCTGCGTGCATTCAGCTGTGTGTGGGGTTGGTTTTTCTCTTCGGCTCAGGTTTTGTTGTCATCCTTGTTGCAGTCTTTGTGACCTTACATACCTAGTCTTCTGCCTCACCCTCCTTGGTGTTAGGAATAAAGGGATGTGCCACAGTGCCCAACCTGTATATTCTTCTTCACTGTGTTAACATCCACAGACTAAATTACAAATACTCAGATGGCTAAACTTGCAATCCTGTGAGTAGTCTGCTTTCATGCTAAAGGCTGTTTTTCACAAAGCCACAGGAGGTGAAAATCAGGAAAGTCCCTGTGGCCAGTTGGGAGAATCTCAACCTTTTTACTTTGCATTCTGCTACCTGCAAAAGTTGTTTAAATGTGTCTCCTCCCTGCCCCCCCAAATTCATGTATGCTAATGCATGCCTATAATCCAGCAGGATCAAGTTCGTCCTCATCTACATAGTTCAAAGCCAACTGAATTCAGTTTTTTTGTTTTTTGTTTTTAAGATTTATCCGTTTTTATGCCTGTGGGCATTTGGCCTGCACACTGTGCACCACATGCTTATCTGCTCCTCATAGACACCAGAGAGGGCTTCAGATCCTCTGGGACTGGAGTTATGGAGGTCATCATGTATAGGGTGAATCCTTTTTTTTTTTTTTTTTTTGGTTTTTTGAGACAGGGTTTCTCTGTGTAGCTTTGCGCCTTTCCTGGAACTCACTTGGTAGCCCAGGCTGGCCTCGAACTCACAGAGATCTGCCTAGCTCTGCCTCCTGAGTGCTGGGATTAAAGGCGTGCGCCACGAATCCTAATTGGTCTCAACAATAAAATCCCGGAGTCAGATATAGGGATAAATGCTGAAAGATCAGAGAGACAAAAGCACAAGCCACAGACACCACCTTTTACCTCGCCAACTCCTCAGCATGAAAGGGGCTGAGCTCCTGTCTCCTCCAGCCTTATATTCCTCTCTCTGCCCAGCCATATCACTTCCTGTCTCCATCTCCCTAGTGCTGGGAGCATGAGATCCCAAACGCTGGGTGGGATCAAAGATGTGTGCCTCTATGGCCGACTAGTGGCTTAGCTCTACATTCTGATCTTCAAGCAAGCTTTATTTGTTAGATCGCAAACAAAATATAACCACAATCATGAGCCACCATGTAGGTGCTGGGGATTGAACTTGGTCTTCTGGAAGAGCAGTCAGTTCTCTTAATCTCTGGTCCACGGCTCTCTTGACATGTTTTTTTGCACATTTAACTGAAGGCAAATTTGGGAGAGATTTCTGATACTGAGAAGGATCTGAAAGTTCAAGTCATTGTCAGCAAAAGTGCTGCACTCAGTTATCTTTGTTTTTCATTTAACCTGTACATTTCCAAAAGTCGTTTTCTATGAATGGCATCCCCCGTGTTCTAAGATATATCTCAAGGACCATTGTTTTGTGGGTTAGGCCATTTTTGCCCAAGTGACTTTAGCAGTTAATATCAGATGGCATGAGCAAATGACCATTTAAACTGTCACAAGTAATCCATTTATTTTTCTAACAGCACGGAGAAAATTAGACCAGACTGAGAATGGGAACTACGATAAAGAAGTTAGCAGCATGGGAAGCCGTTCTAGTTCATCAGGTAAGAATGAGCTTAGTTGGTAGTTGTTTAAAAAATAGTCTTTTGCTGGGTGGTGGTGGCACACGCCTTTAATCCCAGCAGTCGGGAGGCATAAACAGGCAGATCTCTGTGAGTTCGAGGCCAGCCTGGTCTGCAGAGTGAGATCCAGGACAGGTACCAAAACTACACAGAGAAACCCTGTCTCGAAAATGAAAAATAAATAAATAAATAAATAAGTCTTTTAAGAAGTATTTATATGCCGGGCGGTGGTGGCGCACGCCTTTAATCCCAGCACTCGGGAGGCAGAGCCAGGCGGATCTCTGTGAGTTCGAGGCCAGCCTGGGCTACCAAGTGAGTCCCAGGAAAGGCGCAAAGCTACACAGAGAAACCCTGTCTCGAAAAACCAAAAAAAAAAAAAAAAAAAAAAAAAAAAAAAAAAAAAAAAAAAGAAGTATTTATAGGCTTTGTTTCATTTTGAAACATAAAATAGAAGTTACATATAATTATATTATGGAAAATGTACCTTATTAAATATTTACATCCTGCTCTTTGCCAAGGTTCCAGGTATGTCTTGGGCTCTATCTGAGCCCCATTTTCTTTACCTGCCATGTTTGTATTCTGTGTAACACTTCTTTTAATTTCTGAAATTTAGATTTGTATCTAGCCATATCTGGTATGTGGACTCTCTTACTTCCAAATTTTAACACCTAAGAAGTGACAAAATGGCCATCCTTACATAGCATCAGGTTTATACCTATAGTTCTCCTTTGGTATCCACAGGGGATGGTTCCAGAGCATGCAGTGGATACTAAAAACTTTTATAAGATGGTGCAGTCTCTTTTATAAGATGGTGTATCATCTATGCCATCCTCTCACAGACTTGAAATCATTTTGACATCACGTATCTAGAGTGTGTAGATGATATCTAGTGTCTGTAGCTAGAGTTTTCCTGCCTTGCCACAGTTAGGACAAATCTGTCACCCGCCAGTCCCACAGCCGCTCAGACCCAACCAAGTGAACACAGAGACTTATATTGCTTACAAACTGTATGGCCGTGGCAGGCTTCTTGCTAACTGTTCTTATAGCTTAAATTAATCCATTTCCATAAATCTATACCTTGCCACGTGGCTTGTGGCTTACCGGCATCTTCACATGCTGCTTGACCAATTTATTGACCAATCAGAGTAATTTGACATGCAGACCATCCTACAGCAAGTGTCTAACACAGTGTGAATGCTGAGGACACAATCTGTACATGTTTAGTGTAGACACTTTTTTAAAAAGCATTTCCAATCTGGGGTTTGTTGAACCTGTAGATGGGTGTCTCCCAGATATGGAGGAGACAGTTGTGTGTCTGTTTTCATTCTCTTTTCTGTCTCTGCCTCTCTCCCTCTTGATCCTTCATTTTCTTTCTGTTGGAGTCTAAGAAGTGTGTGTTAGGGTCAAAGCCTCAGCAGCAGTTACCATGGTAACAGAACGTGTGAACAGAAAGTACCTGGTTCAAAATCACCACTGTATCTCAAGTCCCAGCTGACCTCATTTTATTTGGTTGTGTAATGGGGCTAGGGTGTCATTGCCTCAGATCTGTAATATTGAGGAGGCATTTGTGTTGGGGGAAGAGGCTCAGACATTGATCGCCCGTGGTCTGCTGGGATGCTGACATTTACAGAGTCTAGGTGTAGGGAGCACAGGCATTGCGTGCATTGTAGTAATGGCATCTAAATGTCACAGGGGTGACAATCCTGTGAGGTAAGTTACTATTTTTAGCAGAAATAACCTAGGCCACCGAGGGTTAAATAATGTGCCCAAACACACTAGTAATGTGACTGTTGAGTGGATTTGAACAGTGGCACTTTCTCTCTCCCTCCCCCTCCCACACACTCCCCTTTGCCTCTCCTACCCCCCTTTTTTCCCCTCAATGTTCTTATCATTTACTTTTTGCTACTCTTTGTTTTTGAAGATTTTTCTGTTCTCCATCTCGTCCCTGTGCGATGTAACAGACACTGCTGACCACTGCTGTCGTCTGTGCTTTCACAAAAGAATGGCCTCCACAGGGAGCCCACTATGTGTTCTTTGCCCAACATTGGACAGTGCTGGTAGAGTGGACAAGATGAGGGGCCCCCCGGTCACGAGCTCTGGCTGAGCTTGCTTTTCTGTCTTCAGGGTCACTTAATGCTCGCAGCAGTGCTGAAGACCGATCTCCAGAGAATACCAGCTCCTCGGTGGCTGTGGACAACTTCCCGGAAGTGGACAAGGCCATGCTGATTGAGAGGATAGTGCGGCTGCAGAAAGCGCATGCCCGGAAGAATGAGAAGATAGAGTTCATGGAGGACCACATCAAGCAACTGGTAGAAGAGATAAGAAAGAAAACCAAGTATGTATTACTGTGGTAGCACAGCCTGTGTTAGAGGACTGCCATTCGCGTGGCCGTGAAACGGTGATCTTTTCCATGGGGTTCACCATGTTATCCAGGCTGGCATTGCATTCCTGGGCTCACGTGATCCTTCCGCATCAGCTCCTTGAGTAGCTGGGACTATAGGCAAGCAGCTCTGTGCCTGGCTTAGTAATTCCTACACATCTCGGGCTCCATCTTTTTTGATCACCTGTTGTATTCTAGGTTTAGGGCATACAAAGAAGAAAGACAACCAAATGTCTTCTTAAAGGGGGACCATCAGAGAGGAGAGAGGGAGTGGAGGGGTAGAGGTTTTGCTTTTACATACTAAAATAACTTGGGACTTTAAAAAATAATGTATTTAGCTTTTAAAAGTGAATGACTCTAAAAGATATATGGAGTTTTGAGAGTTGTTTCCTACTGGTCAAAACCTAGTAGGGCAATAATTGAGCTCCTCTTGGTGTAAGACACTGTCCTTGGGACTAGTTAACAGTTCCTTAGACCCACTCACACCCACTCAGCTGCAGAGTGGGTTCCCCGGATCTGTGAGACCAGCCCTGACCTGCGAGGACAGACCCCAGCTGTGCTCCAAACCCAGCTTGACTGAGCCGGTCTGGGCACCACGTTCCTCTCACAAACATCACACTTAGTAAGAGTTGTCTTCATGTGCAACTCTGCTCCTAACCCTTTTAAAGTTATTTTGAAGTAATTTTAGACCTATAGAAAATTTTGCTTGTAGATTTTAAAAGAAAGGGCAAAATAGAGTTTAATAGAAACTGTTAACAGAAATCAAACCAATAAAGTAATGACTAAAATATTTACATACACGTAAGGAAAGAAACAGACAAGCTGTGTTTCTATTTCTTTAAATACCATGATACAACAAAAAGGGACAGGTAAGAGACCATCTAGTAAGGAAATTCTGCACCAACTTAGGTTATTGGCCTAACAGATGTCTATTTTATGCTAATCATCTTTATGCTTGTGATTCATTGACTCCTACAATCCCAGTGTTTTTATTCTGCAAGCACACAGAGTATCATTTTGTTTTGCAGAATAATTCAGAGTTACATTTTACGAGAAGAATCAGGCACACTTTCTTCAGAAGCATCTGATTTTAACAAAGTGCATTTGAGTAGACGCGGTGGCATTATGGCGTCCTTATACACATCCCATCCCGCTGACAGTGGGCTAACACTGGAGCTCTCTTTGGAAATCAACCGAAAATTACAGGCTGTTTTGGAAGATACATTGCTAAAAAATATTACTTTGAAGGTATTTGTGTTTCTTACTCATTTACACTCAGTAAGTGTGACAGAATGATGCCTCTTCCTAGTATCGGCTCGTACTGGGCTGTTTGCCTAACACAAGACACCATGTTACCAGGAGAGAAAGTCAGCCTCTTGCCATATATTATAATTATAATTTTTTAATATTACAGCATTTGAAGTGTATTTTGTGGCTTTTTTTAATAGCTGTTGTCTGACCCAACTTTTCTGTCTTTGCTATGCATGGGCCTTGATAGTGATAGATTTTTAAAAAATAGTTTTAAATCTAAGTAATCATTGTGCATTAAAACTTGCTTTAGCTGTAGTGAAAAGATTATAACTTTGGGTCAGGCGTGGTATCACATGCCTTTAATCCCAGCATTTGGGAAGCAGAGACAGGAGGAGTTCTGTAAGTTTGAGACCAGCCTGGTCTGTCTATGTAGCGAGTTCCAGGACAGCCAGGACTATACAGAAAAACCTTGTCAAAAAAAAGAAAAATAAATAAATAAAAAAGGACAGGCCTATTTCACTAAAACATGTGTGTCTAGTCTAGTTCATCTTAGTGCCAAGAACTAATCACTCAGTTCCACTGTTTAGGCAAAGGTAGTTCCCAGGGTACTTGTATTATACTCAGTACTTCTGTTTTCTCTTCCCCACTTATTAAAGGAAAACCTGCAAACACTTGGAACAGAAATAGAACGCCTTATTAAACACCAGCATGAACTGGAGCAGAGGACGAAGAAAACCTAACAAAAAACTCTTGCCCAGTAGACAGACAAGAGCCGCAGACCAGCAGGTGCCACTGTCCAGTGTCCTGAAACAGCCCTTGCTTTGTGTCAACTAATCAAAAGTTCATTTTACTTCCCTGTGTAGAAGTGCCCTTTCATGAATGCATTGGTGTGTGTGCCGTACTGTGAGCTCAATGAAGTCCGTTTCTATGTGGTGCAGTTCAGCCACCTTGTCACTGACTCAACATCTAATTTACTTTTTGCCCTAAAGTGCTAAACATTAGTACAAGGGTTTTTAAAAAACAAAACGAAACAAAAAACTTTGCCATAGTTCTTCTGTTAGTGAGTTCAGCCTTTGAAAAGTATTCATGAAAAGACAGGTGTTCTCCATCCGTTATTTCTGCAGCACACAAAGACACCTAGAGAAATCATGAAGTTTTCAGTTTTGATCTGGGCATGGTGATCACCCTATAGTTCTAGCTACTTCGAAGGCTAAGGAGGATCTGGAGCTCATGAGTCCAAAGCCAGCCAGGGCAGCATCTCACAACCCCATCACAATTAGCTGGAATCACAGAGTAGCCTTGTGCTGTGATGTAAGGATGTATATGAATACTTAGTTCTGATTTTATTGACAACTAGACAGGAAAACTGGCTGCTGGTAACTAGCAGTGACCAGGCATTATTTGTGTTTGTCAGGTTTCCTTATTTGTCATAGCTGCGTTTTCACATTTGAGTTGTTTGAGTTACTAGTTGAGTTTTTTTACATCTTCAGTTACTTAAACTAAGATTTTAGCCGGGCGGTGGTGGCGCACGCCTTTAATCCCAGCACTCGGGAGGCAGAGCCAGGTGGATCTCTGTGAGTTCGAGGCCAGCCTGGGCTACCAAGTGAGTCCCAGGAAAGGCACAAAGTTACACAGAGAAACCCTGTCTCGAAAAACCAAAAAAAAAAAAAAAAAAGATTTTAAACAATGTATGTACTTAAAATTTTCCTGTGGACTTATTATATTTTAAAATGTGAAATGAATCTAATCATTAGAACAGATGAATGAAGACTTTGAAACTGACATGCTTTAGTCTTACTGACATTGTGCAAAAGTAAATGTAACGGGCTTAAGGCAGTGGTTCTCTCAACCTGTGGGTCGCAACCTTTCACAGGGGTCACACGTCAGATATTTACATTACAGTTCTTAACAGTGGCAAAATTACAGTTATGAAGTAGCAACAAAAATAACTTTGTGGTTGGGGGTCACCACAACATGAGGAACTTTATTAAAGGGTCGCAGCATTAGGGAGGTTGAGAACCACTGGGTTCAGGTGTTTCTGAAGACTGCGTTCCCAAGAGAAGCCAGCACTTAGCTCTGTTAACTTTTCATGTGTGCACCCATTCTTCATTCTTGATAGTTGATTGCGTAGCATAACGAAACACCGTTTCACCAAATGTGATGTTTCACTCTATTATTTAAAACACAGTTATATCTTCATAGCCAAAGGAACTTTGAGCCAAATTATTGTATCTTGTTGGATATCTACAGTGTTTAAGATGTATACTTAAATGTTGCCAATTGTTAGTACCAATGTTTTTGTCATTGAATTTTCTTCTCACCTCCCAGAACCTAAATGCATTGTGTTCCTTAGAGGCCTTGGAGCATATCTGGCAGGCCTCTGTTTGTTTTGTGCTTGGGCATTTTTTCCCTTTAAGGAACTTGAGCTTTGGGGATAGAGACCTTTAAAGAATTGTATGGGCTCGAGCTGGGCAGAGTAATATGTGCCCAGAATGCTAGCACCTAAGAGGTACAGGAAGATTAAAGGCCAGCCTCAAGGACAGAGTGAGTTGGAGGCCAGCCTGGGCTTCATGAAGCCCAGTTTTATAAATAGAATTGTGTGGGCTCTAAAAATTTAGATCATGTCAATGCCCTTTTAATGTGTTTTAACATTTCCTTAAATCAACATTGATTATAAATGTAATTTACTAAATACTAAATGTCAGTATAGTGTCTTTTTGTGATATCTGTTGTTATCCAAACAATATCTCTTAGCTTCAGAGTGAAAATGCATTCAAAGTTGTTTTATTTTTAAATAGTTGTAAAAAGTATTAGTCATAATGTCTTGCTCTTTTTATTATTAATAATTTATTAGAATAAACATAAGAGGGTAAGTGCAATAAATTCCGAATTATTTGCCCGTTTATTCCTAGACATACTGGAAGATTCCAAAGGTCTACATAGTGTAGGCAGTGTAGCTACACTTCCCTGGTTCCGCAGGTGATATTGATTCATGAGTTACAGTGATTGGGGTTTTTAATTCCAAGATACAAACATGCATAGCAGAGACCAAATAGTGGTAATGTCCACAGTATCCTCTTCTGTGTGCTTTCAAGTGTATACACAGTCGGCACCACACGGAACAAGTAGTGTTTATATTTATGCCACCATGTACTTGTAGAACTTAATGAAATAATTGAAAAATATCATTACTAAAAGCCATACTTGGATCATACTACTTTCTTTTTCCTATTTATGAGGCTAAAAAAGCTGGAAAAGTCTTGTTTTCTTTTTTGTTTGGCATCTCCTGTGTCCTTTCATACATGGTCAGAACTGAGCAAAGTAATGTATAAAAATGTGTGTATCTGAGAGAACTTCTCCACTGATTTATAAACAGCTCCTCCTGTGGATTTCTGAGGTCCTACTGATTGACTGTGGCGGAAAGAACCTGAGGACCTGGGGGTATTGTTGTATCTGATCATTGTTAGTTCCAAATGTAAGTGACTATTTTAGTTATTTAATAATACTTTGGTATCCTTGGGCAAGAAACTGTGTCTGTGTCCATACACTTCCCCCGTTTTCATTTGAAGTGAGTACCTGTCACTCCTTTTTCCCCCATACCACTTGAGATTTTGAGTCTGTTAAAACAGTCTCAAGGATTGACCATGGTGAGTTTGGACAGAATGAACAATTGGTGGTGGTTTGGTTTTGTTCTACATAGCCATTTAAAATGACTCAATCAGGCTACACGTATCATTTATTCATTTAAGAAATACATTTGCGGGCACCCCGCAGGTATGGTGGCCATCGCTTTCCAGTCCCTTGGGACTTGCGGTCTCATGACAGCAGCAGCACGGGTCCTCAGACCTCCCTGGGCCGACGAGAGAGTTAATTGACTTATGCAGGTAGATGGCCCGAAAGTCCCAGGCTGACCTGGAGCACTGGCCTGGGGAGCATTTCGAGGACATTGCTGTTTTCATGGTGCTTCTGCACATCTCCTAACGTGGTAAGGGGACCCAAAGACCATATGTGAGGTTAGACCTTTACCATTGAGTAAATGCCTGACTGGTTCCTGCTTGATGTCCGGAAATGAACCCAATCATGTTGTACACCCTTCCAAATTCTCTTTTACACCGGATGTTGATTATTTTCTAAATATTTTTACAAGAAAATTTAGGCAAAAATCTGAAAAAAAAAAAAAAAAAAAACCTCAGAAACTATTAATAATGTAAATGTGATATTATGTTGCCCTGGTAAGGATATTTTTTATAATGTCATTCATGCCTTGGGACTGTTGACTCTGCTAATCTTTTTCAAGAGTTTTTTCCCCAGTGAGCAGTTCATTTTCACACCAATAGTTAATCTTCAATAGTAGTTGGTGGCACTGGTGACCTGAAAATGGTCAAAGGTGAACAAGAGAAACAATTGAACAACAAACTAGATGAGAACTTAGTTGCATATTGAAATGTATGTTTCTTCTTGAATGGACTCTTGAACCGCACAGGGCCGTCCTTTGTTACTTTGCTGTCTTCCCTTCCCGAGTGTGTGGGCGTCTGCATTGTATAGATAGCCCTGGATTTCACTGTGCATTCTGTAAATACTCTGTATAGAGCGATGCTCTTCAGGGGTCTGTGTACATTCTGTACTTATTAAATAAGCAATGCCTGTTTACCAAGCTGCATCTCAGTGGCGTCTGTAGTGACTTACACATTTCACATGGCTAAACAAATTCTCCACCATTAACAAGACTCTTCCAAAACGGCTTGATTTCGGTTTTTAAACTAGACTGATTATTCTTGCTTCCCATATGTATCTTTATCCTCTCAAATATGATTGAAGTAAGGTTAAGTTGATTGCCAGGTTGCACTTTAAACTTAGATAGCAAAGCTGAGCATTTTATAGATGTTAGTCCCACAGGCTAGAAAGTTTCCTACTGGGCTGGTAACCTTGTAGTACATTCTGATGTTTCACAAAGCTGTGGACCTTCTGTGCCCATGGTTTCCAGCTTCTTTAACAATAAAGAACCAGTTTTATGCTAAAATGGGGTTAACATGCAACGAGTATTTCACGTCACTTGGTGTTACTTTGCATCTCTCTAGGTTTTGGGTGCCTCCTTTTTGCCACATCACATAAACTCTGCATTCTTGGGAAGGTCCCCTGAAATTCAGATCTATAGAATACAAGTAATTGACAGTGATGGAAGCTTCCACAGTGTCCTCTATGGTTGCCTCCCAGGAACCCGTGGATATGTGTTCAAGACATGCTGCTTCTACTGGCCAGTCATCAGCTAACATTTAAGAAACAATTTGTATAAAACAAAACACCTCGATGGAAGGAAGTATGGGGGATTTCCAGTCACCTTTCACTACCCAGGGGCCATGCTGTTTCACTGGACTGCCTATCCTTTGGCATGCCAGTTTCTAGATACGATAAACCAGGAACTACATTTGCTTCTGGAGAGACTGCACATCATCCCTTTTTGTAGTTGTTGTCTTTAGTTGTAATGAAAACCACAAGGGCCTGGTGGAAGGTGGGTCTGTGTACAGTTGAGCACCTTCCCGCATCTCTGTTTTAAGCACTGTCTGTTAAACTTGCTGACCAGTGACTTCCGTAGACCCTGTGTTGTGAGCACCCCTTAATGTACAGCTCTGCTGCCCTTGCCATACATCTGTAGCTTTGTTGGCTAGTCTCCTGGGTAGGATAAATTCGGTGCCCAGCACCATGTCACCCTATAAGTCCCTTCTCTCACTCAGATGCCCATGCCGAAGCAGGTGTTTCTTTGAATTGTAATTAGCTTGTTCCTCAGTTTGGGGTTTGTTATGAATGTGAGCAGAATGAAGAATTGCATGGGAGAGCTTGTGAGTGGAGCAGGCTGGGAAAGGTCTGCTTCCAGCATCTCTAACTGGGATTCAGAAGCCACGTAAGTCATACTTGGCAGAGTGAGCACCTAAGAGCTAATTGCAACATCATAGTTTTTTTTTTTTTTTTAAAGGTGTGCACTTGCCTGATAACATTCTTGTAAAAAATGCATGGGTAAATAAATGCCTGCTAGGTTCCATGGCACCAACTTCAAAACAAAACAGCAGGAATTCCCTGTGCCTTCTGAGATTTGGATGATCCAATTTGAAAACTGTGTAATACACAAGGCTAGTCTTCAATTTAAGTGTTCACCCCATGCAGCTGCAGAGCACACATGCTGCTTATGGTTTTAAAGAGTGAACCACAGTTCTGACACGGATACAACCCCTGTTTCAGAAAGTATACATGAGACTCCTCTCCCATCCCTCAAAAGAGATAACACCCAAAACAGCTGCAGCAGAGTCTTGTACGTGTGTTCCTTGTCTCCATTCACCATTTTCTTCCTCCTATTTAGATGGGCCTTTATTTACCAGGGCATTCAAATGGGAAAGAGGGAAGGGAAAAGGAGTTTCTTAATGTTAACAGAATGCTTTGTCACATTCATTCTAACTATTTCCTCAGTGTTTTGGCTTGAATACAAAATATCCCTCACCAAGGCTCAGGTGTTGAAGGATTGAAGGATCCATCCACTGAGAGAGCCACAGGATCCTGAGAGCTTTGACCTAATCAGTGGGTTGATCCATTGGTGGTGGTGGGAGGGGTGTGTGATTTAATAACATTGTGATGTTGGGGGCTGAGGAGGTAAGACCTGCTGGAAGCAGGTCACTGGTCTTCCATGCACCTCTCTCCCTGCTCGCTGGAACTCTCCCCCAGTGTCACACCATCACATGGTGCCTTGCCACACCAGTCCCATAGCAAGGGAGACAGCTCATTATGGACTGGAACCTTGGAAACATAAAATAAATCATCTTTAAACTGTTGCAGGTATTTTGCACAATAATAAACTAACCAGCATGGATGAGACTTCCGCTTAGGTGGAAGCAATTTAATTTCGAAGCTGTGGACTGGATGCCACTGAAGTCCAGCTGGCAGCTCTTCACTGATAAGTCTTTCAGAAAAGATGTTTGTGATTCCTTAATTACAAGTCAAGCTAGAGACTTGTAATTAGTGATGAGTAACAAAGTGGACAAGCATTTCTGTTTACTTTTTAAAAGGATTGTAGAAGATATGTTCCAAAGGCAGAGGTGGTTGGCCTGTGTGCCCATGTGCTGGGTGCATGGGGTAGGAAAAAGAAGGCATTGTAGCTAGAGTTTTCCTGCCTGGCCCATGGTCAGGACAAATCTTTGTCACCTGCCAGTCCCACAGCCGCTCAGACCCAACCAAGTAAACACAGAGACTTATATTGCTTACAAACTGTATGGCCGTGGCAGGCTTCTTGCTAACTGTTCTTATAGCTTAAATTAATCCATTTCCATAAATCTATACCTTGCCACGTGGCTCGTGGCTTACTGGCATCTTCACATGCAGATTGTCATGGTGCCGGCTGGCAGTGTCTCTGACTCAGCCTTCCACTTCCCACAATTCTCCTTGTCCCGCCTATACTTCCTCCTGCCTGACTACTGGCCAATCAGTGTTTTATTTACTAACCAATCAGAGCAACACATTTGCCATACAGAAGATCCCACAAGGCGTGGCATGATTGAAGGGCTGATCTGACTCTTAGGCTATTACGTTATTTAAAGGTGACTCTTGGGGCACTAGTGTTTGAACCTGGGTTATCACACAGGTGAGGTGCCACAATGCTGTATCCCTGACCCCGAGACTAGATTTACCCAGTTGCCCAGGCTGTTTTGAACTCACTGTACAGTCCTGGAGCCCTGGTCTAAGGTTGCCCTTTGGGAAAATTCTTTAAAACCACTTTAGGAAACCAGGTTACATTGCATCTGATTTCCCCAAGCTAGCCCCATTTTTCAGAGATTCATTAACAGAAAAAGCTAAGTCTTAGAATATCAATATAGCTTCTGGATACGAGAAGAAGAAACGATGCTGGTTTGGAGGTGCACAGGGTAGAGTGAGTGTGCAGTGAGTGCCAGGCTCACATATAGACGAGGTCTGCAGGGCCAGGACTCCGAGTTCAGGGGCAGCTGTCTGTATGACGCATGGTCCCCAAAAGTCACAAGTCACCCTGGTAATTCTGGGTATTCTCAACGTAAAAATACATGGACAGATGGTCATCAAAGTTTCTATTATGTGTTTCATAGTTTACTTGATGCTACATTTACATAGAAAGCAAAATAGCATGTAGGGCTATTCTGGTCAAAGATTAAACACAGCAGGCTCTATTGCTTTTTGTGTTTTCAGAACATCTTGTTTTTCCTTTGTGGTAATAAGGAACATAGTTAAATTTAAAAGACAAACATACCAAGAAGGATGGGGACGTCCTAATGAACTGCTCTGAATGAGGCTCCGACCACCCTGTGAGATGAGAAGGACACTCGGGCCTCTCCCTGGAGCTCAGTCAGGGATGCTTTTCATGAATCTGCTTTCTCCCCAAGTTAGAAGTTCTAACACCCCAACAAGTCATATTTAGATTGCTCCCCCCAACTGCAGCCAGAAAACCAACCATTTTGTTGCCTGTTGAACTCAGTAGAGTCCGGAGGTGAGCAGAGATTGAAGCAGTGGGGCTCAGTGTAATTTCCTGGCAGTCTGGACTCCGGTAGGGCAGGTGCCACTTCAGCTTTGCTGTGGATCCACCGATGCCTCGCTCCGATCCTGACTGTAGCACACACTCGTACCTGCCCCCATCTCCAGCCAAGGCCATCAGAGAACACAGAGCTACTGAAGTGTCCTAGATGGGGAAACCTTGCCTTGCCACTACTGTGACCCCCTAGACAAGTCTCTGACCTCTCTGAGTTTTGATTTTCTCTTTGCAGATAGAGGATGATAAAGTTTGCCTGGCAGAGCAGTTCTGTAGTTTAAATAGGAGAATGTGTGGAAAAGAACTCAACTGTAATGTGGCTTTCTGACTAAGCTGAATCTCTGAAAAACCAAAGATACGATTTGTTAAGTATTAGAAATGTTTAAGGGGGATATGCATGTGTCCTCTAAAACTTGTTTTGATGACATACCCTTTATAAAACATCAAAAACCATTGTGTGAGCGCCTCCATGTAGGTACACAGCAAAAAGGTTGTGGGTGAGGTATACCAAGCCCACGGTGGATTCCCCTGAGGACGGAGGGGCTTGTCTTTTACTTTATAATCGGTTTGCAAAACTATTCAAAGGGTACTTTCACTCTTAATTAGATTTTTACTCCCTTTACATGTATACAATACATATTTCTAAGGATCATGTACCATTCATGGCACAGTCCAAAGCACATGATAGAAGGGAGAGTATACTTATTTACTGTCTGAAAAGATCCTGTTCAAATTTCTGATTCCCCTGGAAGAGACTAAGACTGGGAAGGAGTGTGAGAAGATGTTGCTGGGAGGGAGTAGCCTCCTTTCAGACCTATATGTCCAGCTCTACTCTCCGACCCATGTTTGACTTCAGCAGCTACCTAGGCTGCAGGTGGATTGATGAGGCCACAACCTGGGAGATCCTGAGAATAAACACACTGGAAGAATGAAAATACCTGGTGTATTCCCCTTCCCAAACCCCACCCCACTTTCTGAACATAACCATGTGTCAGCAAGGAAAGTGTCCAGATGGCTGGAGTTCTTTTCATTAGTTCTTTGAGAATTTTGTGCACTGTGTTTTAATCATATTCACCCCTCCCCATTCCTCCCAGATCTGCCCCCTCTTCCCTACCCACACAACTTTGTGTCCAACCCCCCCCCCCATCAAGACCAATTTGTACAGCCTACCTATTCTTGTATGTGTGGCCTTCTGGAGCATGATTGGCTAACTAGGGGCAGCATTCTTACAATGGATTGTCCCTTCACCAGAAGCTAGCAATTGCTAATAGCTCCCTGGCTAGGGCTGGAGCTTGCTGTTCACCTCCCCTCTCCAAACTGGGATTTGTTTGGCCTGGCTTGAATTTGCACAGGGCAGCATAGTATTGCAGAGGTGGTAACTGGGGATGTGTGGGGTGAGTTAGGAATGGTGTTTGGCTAGAGCTGCATCTGCATCATGTTCCTGACCCAAAGCTATGGCATCTTTTTCTGTTGCCAACCTTTAACATGTTCAACAAGAAATGGTAAGGTGCATATGAATGGAGGGGACCTTCAGGAGTTAACTAATTAGAGGGCTGTGAGCTGTCACACACCACCCAACTGAAAAACTGCTTCAATGCAATCTCTTACATGAAAGTCTCAACCATTCAAAAGTATTGGCATTCTGTCGGTTATTATATTAATATTTAATTTCAGGTGAAGGACAATTTTAAAATAGTTTAAGAAGTTATTTTGAAATATTTTCTTCCAAATAGAAGACTTTGTTTCAAGCTAATTATCATTCTGTGTCAAATGGAATGCTTATTGGAGTCTTGTTCAGTTGCTGAAGGATGTACCAAGAAATTGTAAGCTGGAAATGTCTGGTGCTTTCCACGGTTTGGGTGACATGTAGCCAACAGTGGGGACAAGGAAAGAACGTAAGTAAGTGAACAGATGAGTAGACAGAAAATGACTGGGCCTGCAAGGACCAGCCTGAAGGTGAGAGACTTCAGAGAGCGTAGCTAGCAAATCCAAACTTCTGTGAGCTATCCCCAGAATCCTTCAACCTTCCGGTTTCCTCAGAGACCATGAGAGGCAATGGAAAGCAGCATATGCCAGAGGTAAAGTGAGTTAAGTGATCATCTGTTGAGAGAAATGGCACCCTATCTCAGAGAGATGGCAGAGTAATGGAACAAGCGTGCTTCTGGACATGTGGGAACTCCTCTGCTTTTCACTGAGCTGTGAGACCAGTTCAGTGACAGGTAAGAGTTGATGGTCTCCCCTTAGAGACTCGTAGGAGCCTGGAATCTCTGTGGTTTTGACCATATGGCCTTCAGTGAGTGTGTAGCTCTTTCCTCCCAATTGAAACATCCCTCCTGGAGCCGAGTGCTAAGACTCAGGAAGAAAACCGAAACAAAAATCTCACAAGTCCCAGGAAGCTCTCAAAGCTTACAGCGTTGCAAGGTCCCTTCCTAAGGTAGCACACAGTAACAGTTGCAGGGAGAGAAGAAGCCCCGTGGGTTGGCTCAGCTGCTTGCAAGGTGTGTTAGGGCTCTAAGGAAGTGGCTTTCCTCCCATATCACTGAGTCCTCCCTTCACCGAAGTAGGCTTTGTGGTGAAGCAGTGGTCTGGCTCGCCCTTGCTCCTGGGAGTAACTCTAATAAATTCACTGGCTTTCTGAGCTAAGCCTGGGTGCAGCTGTTTCTTTGGTCCAGACTCAATACTCGATCTGAAATAAACAGATGTTCTCACCACTGCTGTAAAAGTCACACACAGGTAGATTTTTTTCTTTAAAGATTAGAACATTAGCTGACAGTGGTCTAGGTTCAATTTCACAGTCTCTCAGCAATGTACATAGGGCAGAGGCTGCACTTCCAGACCCATTGATCTACAGCCATAACAATGGAAATGCCCTGGGCCTGGACAGACAGGGACTATTTTAGATAACTTATATTAACTCATTTGGTGCTTACAACAGATAAATTCATTTTAGGCATGGACAAGCCAAGCAGAGTTCTGTAGAGTTCTTGGGGTCACCCTATTAACTAGGCGACTAGCTGAAGAGTCAGTCTGAACCCAGGCCTGCTGACTTTGAAGACTTGTGCTGACAAATGGTGACATCCATTGCTGGTCATCAGGCGCCACAACCCTAACACAGCACCAGGCATAAAGAACATGCACTCTGCATACAGTGGCTCTGATAAATCCAGTGTTCTCTTCAGCAATGTTTGTCAAAGCAGTTACAAGACTAAATTACATGGTGCCAATAAATAAATAAATAAATAAATAAATAAATAAATAAAATACAAGAGTAGGGTCTCTGTGTGGTCACATTTTTTCCTGGGTAGCTCAGATTAATTGGTTCAGCACGATATAAAATTTACTCTGCAGGTCATTGAAAAAAAATGCAGTGCCCACATTGTTGTAAAATACAAAAATGACATGCATTTCTTTTTTCTTTTCTTTTTTTTTTTTCTTTTTGGTTTTTCGAGACCGGGTTTCTCTGTATAGCTTTGTGCCTTTCCTGGAACTCACTCTCTAGCCCAGGCTGGCCTGGAACTCACAGAGATCTGCCCGCCTCTGCCTCCCAAGTGCTGGGATTAAAGGCGTGTGCCACCACTGCCGGCCAACACGCATTTCTTGCCAGGGTGGTAGGAATGCTTTCTGCTTCTTGCCAGTTTTTCAGCAAGCAGGCTGTGGAGTAGACACCTGCTTGGCAATGACAAAAACTGCCCTGGCAGTGGGCAGGGCCACAGCTGAGCTGGAGGGATGCAGAGTTTAGACACGCACAGTGAAAACACGGTCTTGAAGGCTCTTGTGTATAGACTTTTAATCTCATGAGTATATTTTTGTATTCTTAGAAATTCTGTTTTCTGTAATGAAAAGTTCCCTTAGAAATTTAGAATTCCAAAGTCTTATAAAATATTTTTGTAGTTCAAGCCAATGTGAAGATTGAACTTCAGTGTTCCTTGAGTACAAAAGAATTACAGTTTCTCATAGATACTACCTTAATAGACAAGATCCACACAAGGTTGGGCCCACCAACACTGTCATGGAAGGAGGAAGGGCTGTAGATGTAACCAACCATCTTATTAAATAAGAAACACAGAATCAATGCAAAGAAGAAAGCCAAGAGATCAGAGCTAAGAGCCTTACTTGCCTGCTGCAGCTAGCCTCTTAAGCCAAGAGACCTCTCCAAAAGAGAGCTACTTCCTGTCTGTTTGTCTTTATATAGACTTTCTGTTCTGCCTTCTCATTGGTTGTAAAACCAACCACATGACTGCCTCGTCACTGTCTGTTGTACAGCCCTCCAGGTCTTCTATGGTATTGAGATTAAAGGCATGTGTCTCCAATGATGGCTGTATCCCTGAACACACAGAGATCTACCTAGCTCTGCCTACCAAGTGCTGGGATTAAAGGCATGCACCACCAACGCCCAGCTTTTGCTATGGCTCTAATAGCTCTGATCCCCGGGCAACTTTATTTATTAACATACAATTAAAATCACATTTCAGTACAAAGGGCTCATGGGGCACATCTGCCCTGAGATTGACACAATTAATGGTTGGCGGGGAGGAGGCGACTCTAAGGTGAAGTTGGCAGGAGAGGAGACTTTACAGCATGTAGGTTCTGCCTCTAGATAAGTCCACTGATGACATTTCTGCCCCAGTGGCCCACATGGCACTTTTAGCCAGCAGGGACCAGGTTTCCAACTCAGTCTCAGCCTCAGTTCTGTATGTCTTGCAGCTAAAGCACATGTATGTCTTTGGGAACTGGGTCTTACCATCTAGTTATGGTGGGCAGCCAACAAAAATGGCAATAGCCTTATGAGGTATTTCTTGTTTTATGGTGGGAGACCATACATGTAAACAATCATGTGTGGTGGCATGACTGCATCGATTGTGTGTGTACAGTGTGTATAAGTGTGTGAGTGCTGGCACTCAAGTGCCCCAGAGAGCACACAGAGGTCAGGGACAACCTTCCATCTTGTTTGAGACAGGATCTCTGTTGTTTTTTCACCGAGTATGCCAAGCTATCTGGTTCTCAAGCTTCAAGAATTCTGTCTCCACCTCCCACCTCCCTGTAGAAATGCACAGAATCACAGACACTCACACTGTGCATGCAGCATGTGTGGTTCTGGAGATTTGAACTCAGGCCCTCTCACACGGCAAACGTTTCTACCTACCTTCACCTGCATCCCAGCCCTGTTCTTAAGTTTTACTCTTTTGCAGCCCTGAGGATCAAACCCGGGCTGTAGACATACCTGTGCTCTACCACTGAGCAGCTGCGCCAGCCCAACACCAAACTTTAAACAGTTTGGTCACCTGAAAAAGTAGAGTGGTTCATTAAAATTCCACTGATGAAGGGCAGTATGAACTTGAAGGAAGCTGTGGCCATATGCCTAAGAACGTTCTAGAACCTGCCTGAGCAGAACTCCTGATTCCATCATTTGTTTGACCTTTGAAGGCCTTGATTTCCTCATGTGCAAAGGATAGTTGTAGCAGATGCCCTCTGAGGAATGATCTGAGGGTTGTTACTGTGACATCTGAATGAGACAAGAACACAAAACACCTACAGACCCAATCACATAGTGCTGAATAAATGTTAGCTATTGTAAACACAGAGTTCAGAGCACCAGTGTGGAACGTGGCTCTCTGAGGGCAGCACAAGGTTCCAGGCAGGATGGAAGGCTGTAGTCAGATAAATAGCAAGATGTAATTGAAGTCTTTGCTTTCAAACAATTCAGAGAGCACAACACAGAGAAAATACAGCATGGCATCTATGGAATGCCTTGTCTCCAGGGTCAGAGAGGGCAAGGCTGTCTTTACATGTGTGTGTGGCTTCTGTTCTGTGAGTCATACTTGGAGGAAGTTGTCACTTGTCACAGATTATCAAGCCATATGTCCACGATAAAGTGACTCCTTACAGCACAGACTCCAAGTAAGTTCTGGTGAGTACTCCTTTCTCTGGTGGATGTCCTGGAACTTGCCCTGTAGACCAGGCTGGCCTCGAACTCAGAGATCCACCTACCTCTGCCTCCAGAGCACACCACCACTGCCTGGGAGACTTTTAAATTTTAATTAATTTGTGAGTGCACACAGTTGCCATGGAGCTCATGTGGAAGTCACAAGACCACTTACTGAGAGTATGTTCTCTCCTACCATATGTTTCCAGGACTCAAGCACAGGCTGCCAGCCTTTGTAGGAAGCACCTTCACTTGCTCAACCGTCTCACTGGCCCTTTCAATCTGAGCTAAAGAAATAAGATAATGATAAATCTAGGTGCCCCAGCCCGTGGGAGCTCCTAGAAGCTTCTCTGGGAGGGAAGTGTAGGCTGAGTGCCACTAGATGGCAGAGGAATGTCATTAAACCAGCCAGTGGTCACAGTCCAGTCCTGGGAGTACCTTCAGTCTTATCACCCAGCCTGTCTGCAGGATCCTCAGTTCTCTGTAAGGTGAGCTGTGCTCCTTGTCTTCCAGAGTCAGGTGACAGACAGCGGTTAGAGGCGTCCTCACCCAGCTGCAGGTACTGGCTCGAACCAGCGTAGTATATTATTTCACAATTGCCCAAGCTCCTAAGCCAGAAGACACTGAGAACTTCCTGACCTTTGAGAGGTTTATGTTCTACTCTCGGGAGGGGTGGGGGTGAACATTTGGAAGAAAGGACAACACACTTGCAGTCGTTTTTCTGAACCACTGTGAGTGATATCATCTTCCTGCCTCACCCCAGCCAGACCCACTTCTCAGCCTTCCGACTCCAAGACCAGCAAGTGACCCTCCTGCTCTCTGTCTGTAGTTTCTTAAGCTCAGAAATCATTCTTTTGAGGTATTAAACAGCATTCCAAACTTTGGGATGCTTGTAAAGGATTTTACTTTTGGTTGTTTGAGAGATAAGGCTCTGAGCCTAGCTGGAAGGGCTTTTCTTGAAGTCTGAAGTCTACAGCAGCTGTCTCCTATCCAGGAAGAAGAGTTCAGGATGGGAATTATCAAGCAGTCTGTAAACATGGAGAGAAAACAGCTGTTTTAATGTCGTGTTACAACCTGTGGAACCAGCCAGGAGAGCAGGGTGTGGTCTGTAAAGGATTCATACAGACAATGCCAAGGAGCACATCAAAGTGGCAGGCATGCTTCTCACGCGATGCTGGAGGAAGGAACTGTCCGGTCTGGGAGCTTCTTTCTCCCACCTGTGGCCAAGGCCACTGTCAGCATAGGCCCCCCTGCGGGGTGCTGACCAGTTTCCCGGCTGGCACAGATGCTGTAGTCTCACCCGCTGGGGCGGTGGCTGGACGTTGTCCATCTACCCAGCCCCTGTGCGAATGACAGTCACCCTGACGGTGCTTCCCCGGGAGGAGGGAGCTCTCTAGCAAAGGACCCGCTTCTTGGGTTGGGAAGAGCGAGGGGGACTTTGTCTGGGATGGACAGCTTCCTATTATACCAACAAGATCTTCATTCTCTTTCAAAGAAATCCTACCTCCGTGCTAGCGGGGAGCCGGGCGCCTGGGCTCCTCTGGCTTCCTAGAAAGGGCTGCTGGAGCAGTCGATGGATCAAAGGACACTAGCGAGGGAGCGCGGAGCGGCCAAGGGCGGCACCGGGGCTGCGTGGAGCTCAAAGGCGGGGAGGAGCCTCACCCTCACTGCGGAGCCTCTCATCCCTTTGTCCCGGGGGCTTTGAAAGGTGCCATCCAAGTGGCAAGCTGGGAACAGGTCTCCTTTAGAGCTGCCAGCCAGCCACTTCTGTCAGCGGCCACCAGCCCCTCTCCCCCGCCCCCGACTTTGATTCCCCGTGAAGTGGCTCACTCCCGCAGTCCTTTTCCTTCAGGATCCTACACTTCACCTGGCTTTGAGGACTTTCTCAGGTGCAGATCTCTCGGTGGGTGTCCGATGGCCTCCTGGCGCCTCCCTTCTGCACCCGTGGGGTCCGCTGAGCCAGAAGGAAAACAGCCCTGGGTTGCCCCCTCTCTTCCAGATGCATTTCTGGCTTGAAATCTGGGGACTCTTCCCCAGGAAGCTATTTCCATCCCCGTATAGCTGGAAACATTCCTGGAGCTTTGATGATAGCTTGGGTGGGATGAGAGTCCAAAAGGCAGTTCACTGGCTGAGTGCTTTCTGAGTACACTTGTCCAGGCCCTGGGTTCGAACACCAGCACCCTCCCTAAGCGTGCAGCACGGGGGAATCACTGACGTGTTCTGTCGTGTTGCACTGAGAAGCGGGGCCGAGTTGTCAAGATGTGCAGTAGCTTCCCATCTTATCCTGTCCTTCACTTACCCTGGCACTCGACTGAGATCCACAGTGTGCATTATTGTAAACATCACTAAGAGAGAGGTGGGGAGCGGAGCCCTGCACCCCCAGTAGGACTTGTCTATGATTCTCACAACTCCAGAGTCACCACGCCATAGTCCAGGCGAGGATCCAACTCCACCACTTGGCATGGAGATCACAGATTGGAAACTGGCTTTTATTGGTATATTGGGATCATGGCCAAGTGTATGTGTGTGTGTTGATATGAATCTAATGGCCTTCCTAAAAGCTACAAAGCTGCTAATAGGAAAATGGCAACCCAGACTTTTCATGAATTCAATCCATTATCTAAATTAATAAGCAAGAGCGTGAGTTCTCAGAACCCTTAGGTTTTGGACCTGGAGCCGGGCAGGATACAATGTCAATTATGTATGGTAGACCTTAGGCAGAGCCTGGCTCCAGAACCCTGGGAGTGAGCATGCTGCCTGTGTCTGTGAGCATGGACTCTGTCACTGTCACTCTCAACGGTCACTATCTTAGCCAGATAGTGAATTGTCTGCCTGCTGGGAAAGTCAGCCTTAACTCCCTGCCCCCACCCCACTTCCAGGAGGGACAACTGTAGTTACAGCCCTGTAGGCAGGGGGGTGATGGGGCCAGTACAGAGGGAGACTCCCTGCCACACGTTCTGGGGCCACCTCTGTGAGAGAGGAAGTCTTGTTCCTTGTGATTGATAACATTCCTCCTGAGGTTAAGCCCAGTTTGGAGCCTGTGAGCTGAGAGGACAGGGGAAATGTGTTCATCATGCAAAACCCTGCTCACACCCGAGTTTCAGTTCCCTGTCCCAATGCAAAGCAAAAGACCACAGACAGGAGTCACCAGGAGGCAGTGGACAGAGCAACAGCTGAGCCAGTAGCTGGCACTGGCTGATAGGGAGGGTGTACACTCAGGTGTCTGGAGGATAGTGTGCCCACCAAAGGGCTGTTCTCACTGGACTTAGCTCGGCCCTGAAGATGCCAGTTTGCTTGTCGGAATCATCATTCTCTTCCTGGAGCTGAGACTGGGCAAACAAGGACAGATAAAGAGGGATGCCTTAGTTTTCCTGTGGATGGACTATGGAACAGGCCAGGGGGTCCTGGATTGCCTTTCCTCAAGACCCGAAGACATTTGTTATAAATACTAATTGAACAACATGGCAGTCAGTGAGAGACCCACTGTGCATCCCATGGCAGTCAGTGAGAGACCCACTGTGCATCTCCATGCAGTCAGTGAGAGACCCACTGTGCATCCCATGCAGTCAGTGAGAGACCCACTGTGCATTTCCATGCAGTCAGTGAGAGACCCACTGTGCATCTCCATGCAGTCAGTGAGAGACCCACTGTGCATCTCCATGCAGTCAGTGAGAGACCCACTGTGCATCCCATGGCAGTCAGTGAGAGACCTACTGTGCATCCCATGGCAGTCAGTGAGAGATCCACTGTGCATCCCATGCAGTCAGTGAGAGATCCACTGTGCATCCCATGCAGTCAGTGAGAGACCTACTGTGCATCCCATAGCAGTCAGTGAGAGACCCACTGTGCATCTCCATGCAGTCAGTGAGAGATCCACTGTGCATCTCCATGCAGTCAGTGAGAGACCTACTGTGCATCTCCATGCAGTCAGTGAGAGACCCACTGTGCATCTCCATACAGTCAGTGAGAGACCCACTGTGTATCTCCATGCAGTCAGTGAGTGACACACTGTGCATCCCATGCAGTCAGTGAGAGACCCACTGTGCATCCTGATGGCAGTCAGTGAGAGACCCACTGTGCATCTCCATGCAGTCAGTGAGAGACCCACTGTGCATCCCATGAAGTCAGTGAGAGACCCACTGTGCATCTCCATGCAGTCAGTGAGAGATCCACTGTGCATCTCCATGCAGTCAGTGAGAGACCTACTGTGCATCTCCATGCAGTCAGTGAGAGACCCACTGTGCATCCCATGCAGTCAGTGAGAGACCCACTGTGCATCCCATGCAGTCAGTGAGAGACCTACTGTGCATCTCCATGCAGTCAGTGAGAGATCCACTGTGCATCTCCATGCAGTCAGTGAGAGACCCATTGTGCATCCCATGGCAGTCAGTGAGAGATCCACTGTGCATCCCATGCAGTCAGTGAGAGATCCACTGTGCATCCCATGGCAGTCAGTGAGAGACCCACTGTGCATCCCATGCCGTCAGTGAGAGACCCACTGTGTATCTCCATGCAGTCAGTGAGAGACCCACTGTGCATCTCCAGCTATGCAGCAGAATTTGTTCCTGTATGCAAAGAAAATAGTTTATTCCATAAAGGATTTATGAAGCATAGAGCTTGGGAGCTGAAGTTTGCTCTGGCTGCTAAGCGTGAGATGTGGGGAAGTTTCAGAGCCTGGGAGTCTGTGTTAGTCTGCAATGGTGGCCATAACACAATACCAAGGAGCAGGTGGCTTCAATGATGGAAAGTGGTTTTCTTCCCACGTTGGAAGCCAAAACTTCTGGACAGCAGTGTGGGGAGGGCTGGTTTCTCCTGAGCTCCCCTCTTGTCTTTGCAGGACTCTCTTGCTGTGTGCCCGTGTGAGTTGGCCTGGGTGTTTGTATCTGTGGCCTAATCTCTCCTTATAAAGACACCAGTCAGACTAGGTTAGTGCTCACCCCAGTGACCCCATTTTAATGTAATTACCTCTTTCAAGGCACCATCTCAAACACAGCCACAGTCTAAGGCTCATATCCTGGGGATTTGGGAAGGACATGATTCAATTTCCTCACTGGTAAAATTGGAATCAAACTTGTTCTCTTTTCTAAAGACACAAATGAGATGGAGTAAGAAAAGGAACTTCGGAGGGTTTCAAGTGCTATAAATAAAAGCAAGCTGTCACTCTATAGGAAGGACAGACAGCTTACCAGTGTGTCTTAGGGGTAGGAGTAGGGGGTCTGTGAAAGTCCTATTTGGAGACCAAGTCCCTTTGGAAAAATAGACTTTTGAAGATACAGCTTAATGCCATGTCTCCTTGGGAACTGAGCCTTGGGAAATAACGTTAGTGATTTGTTCTTGTATTTGTCCAGCATTGCCAACTACACACATACTCTGTGTTAGAAAATGCAAATGGAAGGGGGAGCTGCTGGAAGTCAACAGGAACCTGGGCAGAAAGACTCTGGCTGTGTGTGACTCTGGCTGTGTGTGACTCTGGCTGTGTGTGACTCTGGCTGTGTGTGACTCTGGCTGTGTGTGACTCTGGCTGTGTGTGACTCTGGCTGTGTGTGACTCTGGCTGTGTGTGACTCACTCTGGCTGTGTGTGACTCTGGCTGTGTGTGACTCTGGCTGTGTGTGACTCTGGCTGTGTGTGACTCTGGCTGTGTGTGACTCACTCTGGCTGTGTGGGACTCTGGCTGTGTGTGACTCACTCTGGCTGTGTGTGACTCACTCTGGCTGTGTGTGACTCTGGCTGTGTGTGACTCACTCTGGCTGTGTGTGACTCTGGCTGTGTGTGACTCTGGCTGTGTGTGACTCTGGCTGTGTGTGACTCTGGCTGTGTGTGACTCTGGCTGTGTGTGACTCTGGCTGTGTGTGACTCTGGCTGTGTGTGACACACTGGGCGCCTCACTGAACATAGTCTTGTCTTCAGCAGCTTTTGCCTTACTCTTCCTCAGTCACCAAGGCTGTTCAGGATCTGGACACTTGGAGGTCAGCCTGGGTCTGAGACTGGGGCACATGGTCTAAACTAAGGCAGTGACAGAATTCAGGTTCTGTTAGCCTTGGATGTCTAACACAGGACAGCTGACACTGTGAGATCATTCTGGGTTTTATGAAAAACAAGAGCCTGTGATGTTTGCACACAGAAGCCATGAGAATTTGCACTCCAAATGCAACGGTGTTTCTGGGGGGAAAAGAAATTGTGGAACTAACCAGACTCAACCAGAAATTACTTAGAAGACTTTAAGATGAATATCTAAAAGACTTTAAAAGTATTTATACTTATTCTTTGATAGAGTACATTCAGAGTTTCATTGCTAGAGACTTTCCCTTTGTTCAAGTGTTGGAGTTCAAACCCAGGGCCCTGTGCATGCGAGGCTGGTGCTCTGCCACTGAACCACACCCCCAGCCTATCTGCTTCTATGCTGAAGAGTGACCTTAGCTCACAGAATGCAAAACAGAGCTCTCCTGAGAGAGTGTGGGGTTGGTCCTGGACCCCTCTCAGATACCAGGACCCGGGGATTCTCAAGGACATTTTATAAAATGGTGTAATGTTTGCATATAACCACCTTCCCCATATACTTTTAACTATGTTCTGCTGACTTGTAATAATTAATTCCAGATAAACATGATGTAAACTGTTGGTATAATACATTGCTTAAGGAATAGTGATGAGAAAAAAATCTGAATGTTCAATGACGGTAAATTAAAAATGTGTAATGTTGACCCCAAATTAGTTTTTCTAGAAGGCTGAGTACAGTGTCAAAATGAAGCACCTAGGTCCCCTCTTGCCACAGCTGTGGGGACCCTTCTCTGTTGAGCCCTACTTCATGCAATGCAGCGAGAGAAAGGTAAGAAGTACTGCTCAGCCTTCCTGGGACATCCAAGAGCAAACGAGGGACACCTTGATGGCTTTCTGGTGCCAGACTCTTGAGTGTACAGTCTCATTGGATAAGAGAAGGGACAAAATATAAGAAGTCTGCAGTCATAAAAACAAAACAATCAAAAAAGCCAGAAAACCAAAACTGGGCAGTAAAATGGCTCAGTGGATAGAGGCTGGCTACCAAGCCCGACAACCCGAGTTCAATTCCTGGAGCTCACAGGGCAAGGAACTAACTCTGCAAATTAGCCTCTGGTTCACACAAGAGTATGCTTGCAGGAACTGCCCCCACACACACACACTAATTTTTTTTTTAAGGGGACAATGCTAAATATCGAATAAACACTTAAAATTCTGTGAAGGGCTTAGGCAGAGATTAGGAGCTGGTAAAGCAAAGAAGTCCAGCTCGCCTCATGAACAAAGACTAAACAACAAACCCAAAAGGAAACGCGGAAGCACAGGGTGAAGAGAGCCTTGGATGACTAACTTAACTTCCTACCTTGAAACGCCAGGCTGTTTTACGTGTAGGAAGTCTTTTTCTTTTGGACTTCTGTCTTGCTTTATTCCCAAATCAGGACTGGAAATGGGAATTATGAAGCCAAAAATATCAAGCAGCCTTAGATTCTTGGTTAAAAACATCCGCGGTAACACACGGCTAAGCTTCCCTCCCCCATGGCTGACATTTGATTATAAGAGGAAAACCACAGCCAAACCTAGCAAAAGCCGTTATAATTAACTCACAAGCCCTCATGGGCTCACTAGCGGTTTTTAGGTCTCAGATATAATGGCGGGTGTTATTTAGTAGACGATAGAGAAGGAGGGAAGGAAGCCACGCTTTGGTCTCTGTTACTGAACAGCAGCCCAGCCCAGTTCCATCTCAATGATTTAATCCAGAGTTTCCAGGCTCAAGGGAATCATTGGCATGTGATTTATTTACATAAATTAGGGACAAAGGGAGTTAACATGTTATAGGGGGTTCTTAATGACAAGTAACAAGAACCAAATCTGACCCTTTGAAGAAGAAACAAAAATGTATTAGAGCATGTTGGGTGACTCCCAGAACCCTATGAGGCTTGGAGGTTGAAGCTTGTGGGCAAAACAGTTTGTAACAGATCCTCAAATCAGTCACAGTGGACGCCCGCTGCCTTCATCCTTGGGAAAGAAAGATGCGGCAGTTTACACTGTGCCCTTCCCTCCCGTGGGCGGAGCTACAAGATTCTCTACAAACTGGTTGGTCCAGGCTCGCTACACCTTTGAGCTCTCTTCCTGAACTGTGGCTTTTGCCCATGCTGAGTTGTCCTGTCCACAGTGGTACCCAGTGGCACCCGGGCTTCGTCTCGACGATCAGTGGTGTTTCGATGGGTGTTCTAAACTTCACGGAGACGGAAACCTCTGGGCGGTAGAGACTTAGTCCCACTTCCGCCATGGATTTCAAAGGCGCCTCTGATTCTTTGCCTGGTGGAGCAAGCCCTCACGTGTCTCTAAGAGAGGGGCAAGTATTGCGTCTCAGAGGACAGTGCAGTTTAAACTTACACTAAGAAAGCAAATTCTCACATGCTATTTCCAGCAGCAGCTGTCAGTCTTGATTTTATGCCCAGCAGCCATCTTGGGATTGCCTAGGACAGCAAAGGACCACTGTTTTCTCTGTTGCTTGGGCCGATGGGCAAACCTGACCGCTTATGGTAAGAATCTTCCATCTTTTAGTTCTTTCCCACCTGCCTCTGGTGGGTGGAGGGCACTGGAGGCATGGCGTCAATTCTTCCCATTCCGTGTATCTCGTCACTCTTCATGTACTCATGGCCGAGACCATACATTGAATATTTAATGTGGCAGATAACCAGCTAGAGAATCATTAGCTTCCCACCCTTCCGCTGTCCTCTTATTAGGAAAGAAAGATCTGTTTTGTGCTGCTTCTCTCAGGTGAGGTCCCAGGTCCTGTGACCCAGGTGCCTGGCCTTCTCTTGGACGCCTTTGCTCGGTCAGTCCAGGCTTCTGCAGGCGAAGGACTCATCCCACTGAAGAGGGAGAGCTCTTCGTGGGTCGGAGGAAGGAGAGGGGGAGGTGGTGGAGGCCTGAGGCTGGCTGGTCGGAAGGACTGGGGATGTGGAATGGTGAAGGCCTGTTGCAGCCAGTAGGCACTCCATTGAACAACGAGGGCAGGCTACCTGCAGGCCCGAGAAGAGGGCACTGACAGCCAGGGCCCCACGGCCAAGACCAGTGCCACTGGGACCCCGTCTAGCGTGCCGGGGTGGGGGACAAGCTTGTCGTCTCCTCCTTGGCAGCATCATAACCAGCATAGCCCGGGCTTAAGGAGCAAGCAAAGCTCACTGCAGAGGGCAACAGAGCACGTACAGGCCCGAGGGAGTGGGGGAGGAGTGCATGCCATGGACATGGTGACGGGAGGTGACACAGCTGAGCATCAGCTCCAGACAGCAAGGATTGTTTAGGACATCTGCACCCTAGAGGGTTTCCTCTACAGCTGGAATGAATGACGTTCTTAATGGCCAGCCTACAGTAATTTAGAATCATTTAGGAGATACACGTCTAAGTGTGCTTGTGAGGATGTTTCTACGGGGGACTGAGACAGGAGACCTACCACCAAGTGTGGCACCTTCCGCTGGGTGACCGAGGGAAAGGCACTGTCCCCTGCCTGCCTCTACCTCCTCCCCAGCAGGAACATCTGTTGCCACTGCTGCCCTCTTCCACTGGCCTTACGCTCTAGCTTCCTCAGCCTACCAGCATGGACTGAAGACCAGCGACTCTCCAAGAAACCCCCAGCCTTCAGCACCAGACAAGGGCTTCTGAGGCAGCCAGCTTCATGGACCGAGCATCTCCTGGGTTCTCAGGCTCTCCAGCGTGCATGCAGCCACTGTTGGTCACCCAGCCCCTACGTATTGCTTCTATTCTTTTAGAGAGCCCTGCATAATGTACTTGGGAATGATGTTGTCGAGATAGGATAGTTAGTTTCTGTTAGGCGCCTCATGCAATCTGCATGGTTGTTAACTGTTCCATTCTCCTAATCTGGTCAGCCCAGGTTCCTTTCTTAGCATATCATATTATTGCACTGTGACTCTGGATGTCATCAGTTTCTCCAATACTCTCTCTCTAGACCAGGGTCCACCCCTGACACCATCTTGCATCTAGCTGCCACGTCTTCTCTGAACAATGGCATAACTAGGCCTTCCTTCCTTTTTATGTCTGTAATCTTGACTGATCCTGGCCAGTGATCTTGTAGAATGCCCCCTACCTTGGGTTGGTCAAGACTTTTCTCACCATTAGAGAGGGTCACTCTAGGGCGAACAGCCTCCTCATCAGAAGGCACAGGCAGCCCACACCACATCATCTGTGTGTCAGCCTCATCTTTGGTTAAGGGATGTCTGCCCAATTTCCCCAGGGTAGAGGATTATTTCTCCCTTTCCATCTTCTAGTAAGCCACCCCAGTCCTTTGAAATTTGCAGTGGGAAAACAATGCTCCTTGAGACTGAGCTTGAGGAAGTGACAGCACCTGTGACGGGTGCCGGAGTGAAGGTTTTCTTGAAGCCTGTGACAGGAGTGGAAGCAGTAACTCTAATGGTAGGAATTTCAGGACGGGTGACAGTTGGGTGTGGGCGTGAGCTGGTGTGACACACGCAAGCAGCCTTTCCATCCCACTACTCAGGCAGTGCCCTGCTCCTCCTATATATAGGGTGAGACCACAGAATATACTGTTTATAAAATCTTGGTACAGATTTGAAAAGTTAGCACTCCCACACACAAAGGAGGAACCATCCTACCATTTATTTTCTAATTCAGGGTGTGAGTGCGGATTTAGAAGGAGGGGCTGGTGATTATTTACCCAGGATATCCTGGTAAATATCTGAGCATCCATGGTTGGGGATATAAGCAAAGGGAAATAGGATTCCTTTTCTATTTCAGATGCAATGAGAGGATCACTCCACTTCAAAAGCAAGACCCTTCCTACACCCCCGGCTACAGAAGGGGAGATATGAAAAACACCATCACATGTCCTCCTTGGAGGTCATGACCCCAACATGAAAAGGTACTGCTGTTCCCAGTGGTTGCTTTTATTCCCCAGTTGCTTCTGATGACCCCAGATCACGGATTTCTGGGCTAAATGCTTTACAAAGCAAGTACTTCTGTGGTGGAACTCCCAAGACCCTATGCGTCCTCCAGAGCATGTGAAATGACAGTTGAGAAGATGGTGGAGCATGGCAGAAGTTGTTTATTGGGCTTCTAACTTGTGGAGAAGCAATGGATTTAGCAACAGATCTGGAGAAACAAAGCATGGTAATGTTTATTCAAACTCTGCTGTCAAAACTGAAGTTCAGTTTCATAACCATCTCACGTCCTCTCACTATGGACTGGGATAGCGGAGGTCTGCAGAACGTTAGAATCAAGCAGGAAGTTGATAGACACCATGAGAGTTCGGACGGGTCGCTGGGTGGGTGTTCTGAGGTCGGGAAGCCCAGCTGAACTTCTAGGACCAAAGCTGTCTAAAGATCAGGATGAAACTCAGCCCCTGCCCACCTCCACCTGGGTCAGTTCCACCTGCCCACCTCCACCTGGCTCATTGCAGAGATTTTCTTTTTAGTGTGTGTATGCATAAGTGTGCTAGAGGTCAACTTTGGATGTTATTCCTCAAGTCATCTACCTCATTTTTAAAATGTATTTATTGTGTTTGTGTGTGTGTGTGTGTGTGTGTGTGTGTGTGTGTGTGTGTGAGAGAGAGAGAGAGAGAGAGAGAGAGAGAGAGAGAGAGAGAGAGAGAGAGAGAGAGAGGGTGGGTATACAGGACCAGAATGCACATGTGAAGAGCAGCTTGTGGCAATTGATTCTCTTCTATCACGTGGGTCTCAGGGATCAAACTCAAGTCACCGGGCTGGGCAGCAGGCACTTTCTCTGCTGAACCATCATTTGGCCCTGCCTTGTTTATACAAGACAGGGTCTCTCACTGGGAGAAACCTGGAGCTCACCAACTGGGCTAGGCTGGCTGCCAGTGAGACCCAGGGATCCCCCTGCCTCCATCCCACCAGTGCTGGGATTACAGATCCGTGTACTTCTCACATGGATTCCAGAATCAATCCAGGCCCAATCATGGCAAGCACTTGGTCCCCAGTCTACAACATCTTTTCTTTAGTGCCTCTGGTGGATGTCCAGCTGCTTGGTAAAGGATGAGAAGAAACTGCTGCCTTTGCTCCCACAGACGCTGGTGTAAATGGAGCTGAGCCCGGAAGGGGGAGCATGGCACAGCCAGGAGAGAGTGAGGCAATTCAAGCCAGCAGCTGGAGTCACAAGGTGATGAAGAGGGAGTCCCAGACAAAGAGGGTACAGGCAGGAAGATCCTGTGAGGGAGACCTCAGGTAAGAAACGCAACCAATTTCCTTCAAAATAACCGTGCATTTTCCTTCTCTTAAAGAAACATGGCACGGGAATGCCAAAGTTCATCTGGAAAAATGCAGAAGGCAGAACAGCTAAGAGAGGGTTGGAGGGGGTGGGGAGAGGGGTAGAGGGAGGTGGAGAGAGGGGTGGAGAGGGGTGGGGAGAGGGGTGGAGGGGGTGGGGAGAGGGGTAAGGAGAGGAGTGGAGGGGGGTGGGGAGAGGGGTAAGGAGAGGGGTGGAGGGGGGTGGGGAGAGGGGTAAGGAGAGGGGTGGAGGGGGTGGGGAGAGGGGTGGAGGGGGTGGGGAGAGGGGTGGGGGGGTGGGGAGAGGGGTGGAGGGGGGTGGGGAGAGGGGTGGAGGGGGATGGGGAGAGGGGTGGAGGGGGGTGGGGAGAGAGGTGGAGGGGGGTGGGGAGAGGAAGGAGCTTGGGTGGGAAGGGAGACTGGAGAGTGACTGGAAATGCTTCGGGCATAGCATTGGCGCACAGAAAGAACGCAAGAGTTAACCCGGACAACTACGGACATTTAAGCACTAAATACGGGAACCAATGAGGGAAGAGACATGATTTATTCAAAAAGTGATGGGGAAATGGTTATTTTGTAAAATCAAAATTATAGCCACATCTGAAATAGTCAAATGCATTACGGATGGATTGGCATACAAGCAAACAAAAGCTTTTTAAAATCAGGAGAAAATCCCAACTTTGGATACTTTCTAAGTACCACATCAGTCGAATAAATGAAGAGAAAGAAAGGGATTTATGGACCCCAGCGACATTAAACAATGGTAACTCAAGTCACATGCTGACAGAAAGATTTCAACACTGCAAGGAAGGGCCACTGTCCTTATTTTACAAGAAAACCTTACAAAATATTAAGAAAAGGGACAATACAAACACAGGCAATGGACATGAGCACAAAGGCAAATGCCCAATGAACACAGATCATACTCGACTTCACAGATAAAGAAAGCACATACTGTAAGTATCCAGAGTGTATGTCTCCACCTACCAGAGTGGTGAAGATTTTTAAAAAGAGCCTTTGGCAAAATGTAACATGAATGTTGAAAAAAGTGTTTATCATCTTTGATCTCAAATTCTACCTTCGGAAATCTCTCTAATGGGTAGAAATTTGAAAGTGACCTGGCTTTAAAAGGAATGCTCTTCCCACAGGCTATAGCTATCAGGGTAGAGCCGCGCCCTAGCACACCAGAGGACCTGGGGTTGAATCTCCAGCAGCTCCTAAAATGGGATGTTGGCACACAGGCCTATCATCTCAGTGGGAGAATTAGGAGTTCAAGGTCATCCTGATCTGTGAGCTACTAGCTCACTCGGGCTACATGAGACTCTGAGACTCACTGTCACAACACAAAACTTAGATCTTTGCTACAAACAATCATGAGCTGCAGATTCTAGTGGATGCCTTGTCCTTTGACACCGTTCAGCAGTAGTGTGCTGAGGAGCTTGCCGTTAGCCCATGGAGTCACTGGTTCTGAGACAGCAGGCAATTGTGTTGCTTAGCTTCTCTGAATCTGCATTTCTTCATCTGCAAAACGTGAAGTCGTTCTAGGTGATATGTAGTGGCCTGTAACACTTGCTGAAAGAATGTCAGAGTTTTTGTCTTCACGTCTTCATCGTTGCATGCTGGCCTCTCAGGAGGTCGGGGCTGGCTGAGGAAAATGATGGAGTCACCATGCTCAGTGTTCCTGTGGGAAGAGCACAGAGGAAGATCAGACACGATCTTGGATTCCTGGATCCAGCACTGACCAGCCTAGACCCAAGTCTGATGCACCAAAGCGGAATACACACTGACCTCAAGTGCTTGCGACCGTCTCTCCTAAGGGAAACCTCAAAATCATCACTCCCCGCAGCCTCAAAGACACCCTGATCCATAGAGGAGACACAGCCTTCCTGGTTGATTCTGGGTGAGGTGACTTGGAGCTCTCCTCTAGATGCCCACTAAAAACTGAATGGGATGTCTACCACTGGATACTAAGATAGGCTGTCATGTGCCAGGAATAAGAGGAATTTCTGTCACGTTGTATATGGCCTGGACTTGGCTCTGCTGAAGAGAAAGAGGAGCTGACCCAGAGCTGATTAGAGACAGATGTGGGGCACACTCCCAGGCCCCAGAGACCACAGCCTGGGGACTACAAAGTCCCACTCACCAGATCTGTGTGTTCCAGGGCTTCTGTCCTTATGGTCCCTTCCATCTCTTATCTCCATGTCCCTCAAGCTGACTCTGCTTGACCCTCCGTCAGCCTGACCAGAAATGGAAAGATTTTCCTATTTCCACCAAGAATTCACTCCTCCTAAGCTCTGTGTGGGTTCGTTGTCTTAGGACAGGGGTTCCACTGGGGGCAGTTTTGCCCCTTGGGGGGGTATTTGGTGAGATCTGAAGGTGTCCAGTTACCACAGCTGGCGAAGTGGGTGGGGTCCAGGAGTCACGTGCCTGCGCTGAAGCTGTGAAGGTCGTGAACTTGGCTGGCAGCAGGAGTAGTGAGTGGGTTTCCGCCATCTGAGACTTCCCCTTCCCCTTTTCCTCACTTGGTCTCACTCTTCTGTGATTCAGGAAGAACATGAGTTCCTCTCCCTGTGCCATGGCCTACAGTTAAGTGTGTGTCTTTAGTAATAAGAACATGACGTGGAGATTTTACCCTGTAGCTGGTCAAATTATTTCTTGAAATACAGTGGACTCCCTAAGAGGACATCTGATAGGTATGTCTGTCTTCCATAAATCATAAAGGAACTCGACATCTAGCACACGAAAGAGGTTTATTAGGTCTTACATTAGTTTGTTTTCTTTCACAATCACAAAAACACCCGACACTGGGTAATACATGAAGACAAGCTCATTTACACACAGTTCTAGAGGTACCCAGGCTCTGGTGAGGTTCTCGTGGCTACATCTCAATGTGGTGATCGGCAGTGGGAGCCTATGTAAGAAGCTAGAGGAATTCACACCAGCTTGCTCTTGGGAGAACTAGCTGAGGTTTTGAGATGGCAGCATTCTCAATGACGTAATCACCGTTTTACTAGACGCCCCCCCCCCCAAGGGTCTGTCACCTCTCAGAATCACGGCAGAAACCAAGCTTTTAGTACTGAAACTTTCTAGGACAATCCCAAATCCTACCCAGACCACAGACCGGAGCTAGAAAGGTGCAAGTGTGTGGAGCAGCAAGGGAGGAGGGAATGGGGAGCACGGAAAGCGGTGGGATTCCTCCAGCACTGCAGCACATGGGGCCAGTCATTCCCAGTTCCAGCATCTAGGGTGGAGAGTTGTGGGGCAGAGCCACACACGTGGCCGGCGAGCTTGCTCAGAGGACAGGTGCTTCAGACAAAGTGTGTTTGCTGCTGTCAGCATGAGCAGACTCTCCTGCGCAAAGGCCCGAGGTCCTGAAATCCCCTTCTCTTCTCCCACCTCCCACTGCTGCCACTTAACTCTCTACGGAAGCCGGTGGGCCTCTGACCGGGCACAGCAAATTTTACTTGCATACAAGCTCTTTAAACAGATGGCATATCACTTAGAAAGAGACTTCAGCTCCCAACTGTGGAAAGAAAACATTCTATCCATCTCTGGAACTTTCAGTGCAGACAGAATGCATTGGGCATGAAAGGCCCCTTCCCTCTAAAAGACAATTGGATGTTGCTCAAAAGACACAAAGTTATAGTCAGATGAGAAGATTAAGTGTGAAAGTACTGTTGTATCTCTCTGGGATAATAGGTTGTCCTCTGAAAAGGCATTAAGAGAATGGAGGGTCCATGCTCCTAGCCACAAAATGATGGTTTTGGAGGCAATGCATGTGTTAATTAGGTAGGTGTAACCATTCTTCAAAGCATGCACACCTCAAAACATCATGTAAATAAATACACACAATTTGATGTATCAATGAAAAATTAATTGGAAAAAATCAAGATGGGTTTATTCTAGTTTCTTTTGTTGTTATTGTAGGGTGATAAAAATATCTTACAAAAACAAGTGGGGGGATTTATTTTGGCTTTAAGTAAATTAAAGGATTTATCACAGTCCCAGGTTATAGCTCGTGACAATAGAGATGTCCCGATAGTAGGAACTTAAGGCAGTGGTCCAGTCACAGCCACAGTCAAGAGCCAAGAGTACTAAACACAGGAGTGCCCGCTTACTTGTGCTCAGCTTACTTCTCCATCCTTACACAATTCAGGACCCCTCCTGAAGAACAGTGCTGCCCACAGTGGCCTGGGTCTTCCCCTATCAATTAATTTAATGACAGTCCCCCAGAGACCTACCTGATGCAGACAGTCCTTCACGGAGATTCTCTTCCCAGTGACTCTAGAGTGTGTTATGTTGACAATTAAAGCTACCATCACCGTGTCTGTCGGAGGAACTGAGCAAACTGTTCCCCTGTGAAGGAGACTCAGGACACGGATGGTGTCAGTGAGATCTAAGAGGACATGGCAGCCGGAGAAGCAGTCCAGGCATCCTTGAAAAAATGAAAGCTGTGATTGCCAAACTCCAAGCCCCAGGGGGGAGATTTTCACTATGGGGAGGCAGGAAGGAAGTTAAGAAATTCTCCCAGAAACAAAAGGAAGATTAAAAAGAGATGATGAGTCTGGTTTGATAATAAGACATATTAATTTAAAAAGAGAATCAGAATCGAGGGTGAAACAGAGGCAGAGGGTTTTCTACGTATTTGTTTGTTTTGTTTTTCCTCCAGGGAATGGTGAGGGCCTTCCTAGGAAGGGTGCCTTCAGGCATTACCAGGAAGTTGGTCTGTCCTAGGAATGGACAGAAATAAGCCTTACTAAAGTCAGACTGCTCAGGGGACATTGGCAGGGCTCTTCCACTCACCACAGCTAGGCTTAGAGAGAGCCTGGGCAGACACGGGGAAACATGAGCGCTCTTGGGGCTTCAGGAAGACAAGGAGAAGGTCTGAAAGCATCGCCATGAGCATTGCAGTCCACATAGCAAACTGAAAAACTGCTTGTGTCATGGGGATGTGTGTTTCCATGTCTAGACAGCCTTCTCTACTGGGGTAGATGTTCAGGAAGTGAGCTCCGAGCAAAGGCGTTGGTGAAAATCTTCTAACAAGCTGACCTGAGAAAATGACACTGGCCTTGTCTAAGCCTGCAGGCAGGACACACGCTCCTCTGCGGCGGGGCTCATGCTGGGCTGGAGTGAGGATGCTCACTACTATCCTCAGACTCCGCTGATGCTGCCCTTGTTCCCACTCTGTCTTAAGGACAGTCTTCACACGGAGGCTATGGCAGCGTCTGTCTGCCTGTTCCTGCTGTGTGCCACCTGGGCGTGTGGTCTCACACCTGTCCCCTGTCTGCTTGCTCCAGAGCAGTGTTTAACTCTTTGGAGTGGGCACAGACTATGTGATCAGGACATGAATACTGCTTATTTGAAAGGCAGAATCCATCTTGATTGGAATATGAAATGGAAACTTATTCCTGGGTAGCACACACCAGGACTCCGTGACTTCTCATGTAACACCTCACTGTCTGCTACAGTTCTGGGGTCACCTACTGTGTGACCCACTTCATGCACAAAGCTGGCTAAGGACAGAAAGCCAACACCCCAGCCCCACAGAACCATTTCCAGTGGGAAGAAGGTGACCCCTGATCAGGAGAGTTAACAAATCCCAATGCCAGAGCCAGCTGGGAGGGATTAAGAAGGGGCCTGTGGAATATTACAGATGCTCCACAGCCCACTCCATCCCTTCTGATTTTGCAGACCCAAAGAAATCCTGTAGCTTTGAAGTTCTGAGCAGGAAATGAGGACATGGGAGATCAGATAACCCTGAGATGTCTTCAGAGGGAAAAAAAAAAATCCATGGAGTAGATGATAAAATGGGGCAGCAGAGCTTTTATATTTAGCTGTTTATTATGTGCAGTATTTATATATCTTTTATCAGGTACTTATTTTATTTTACTATATTTTTAAGCTAGTCAAGAACATAAAACAAACAACTGAGGGCTGTTGGCTCAAGAGCTAAGCCGTCCTAGACTCAGAGTTCACATCTCTAGGATGCTTTGAATCACCGAAACTTACTGGGAACCCAGTGGCAGCTAGGACCTGGGAAGCAGACTGGTGAGAACAAAGAAGGGTCCAGGCCTAGGGCTTCCAGACTCAGGAGCAAGCCTCGTGTTGTGATTTTGATTTGAATGCCCATAGCCTGTCTTCTCGTGAGATTATGACAGAGAGATTAGACATTCATTGACCTCAGTAAATTCTACCCCCACACCCTTAGTAACTTCCCATGGTGATTCTGGGTCCAGCATGTGACTTTCTTGGGCCAATTGAATGCCATCAAACATGATATGAGGAGCTTGAAAAGTGCTTGTGTATTGAGGCTGGCCTTTTCAGAACGTTGCCTCCCTGTGAGGAATCACCTGACCCGGTTGTTGACAGCTGACATCAACCTTCTGCTGTATTAGCCCCAGAAGAAATGCCAGATCAATGAGTTCAGGAGCATGAGCCACAGAAGAAACACTAACCCAGCCCTGCCTGAACACAGAATCCTGAACAAGAGTAACAGTGGGGTTTATTATGCAGCAATGGCCATCTGGCCAGCCATGTCCAATGCCTCTTGTTACCTTTACACCTAGCACCTTGCCTTGTGTGTAATACGTGATCAATAAATAGTCTCCCTATAGCTTCTGTCTAAGGAGACACATAAAGGAGAATGAAAAATAGTCTGGAATGGTTAGATCTGGACCTCACACTGTGGCTCAGGCTCAGCATTTAATCTCTCAGTGACTCTAGTTTATTTCTGGATTGGAGATTTCATACCACGAAGTCTAGGTGAGAACAGTTGCTGTAGATGGATTTCATTCTTCTCTAACTGCATTGTGAGCAGAAAGGTATCGTCAACATTCAAAAGGGAGACATTTAACCCAGTCTCCAATTTCACTTCTCTCCCCTGTCTGATGAGATCAAGGCTTTAGGGAGAAGTCTAGGCATCGGCTGGACCAAATGGTGGACATTTCAGCAGTCTCCTGCCTCCTGAGCTGAGTTTTCCCTTCTAGGAACCATTCCTCCCAATCGACACGACCGGAACGCACCCAAGGGGCTATTCAGGAACCTGCAAATATTTTCCTCCTTCCTCACGGAGTGGAAAGAGGAAAAGAGAACTTCATGGAGCGAACTGCATCAGAACTTCTTGGGAATTTTAAGATATTTGTCTTTGATTCAAAGAGTAGCTTGTCTATTGGCCCCGGGTTTACAGGTTATGGCCAATTATGTAAATAGTTTGTGAATGATTTTATGGCTGATAAATATAATTAAAAAGTGGAACAAATAGACTGTGTGCTAACTAAAGCCTTTTTCTCAGAATGATTTATTCAATGAGTCATATTGTTCTTATCTCTCCTCCAGGGAGAGGGCATCCTGGCTGTCTTTCAGTTGCCAGGTTCTCTGAAACAACATTGCCCTCTCTGCACTGGAGGAGCACCGTGTGTGCAGAGCTGCCTCGACCTCGGAGGAAGGTTAGCCCTTTCCTTCCTCCTGCAGCCTCTCCCACAAAGGGGGAAGCAGCACTTGTCCCGGGCAATTGATTTTGCAGGTACTGCTTCTAAAAATCCTTCATCAGCCACTACTCCATCAAGGTCAAAGCCCTGGGGACAGGTTTCCGCTGAGTGGCATCCCAGATGCTGTGCCTTTCCTTTGGGGCTTCCCAAGGCTGCCATCTGGGTACATGCCCTTGGATAGCCTGAGGCTTTTGGAGCACGTGGGACTTTGTCATGAATGGATGTCAAAGACATGACCTTACAGGATCTCCATGTGAAATTCTCTCATGGATTCATCCCTGTTACCATAATCCCCAACCATCATCAGCAATCAGTCAATCAAAAATCGACCATGATGGCCTGTTAGGAATGGTTCAGTGAGGTAGCAAAGAAGCATCACATGGAGTCTCTGGTCAAGCACATGAACGATTTACATATTAAACAAAATAAAGTTGAATCAACAAAGATAGGAGGGAAGGACTCAGAGTGAATGCTGACAGAAGCAAATCAGCTCAAATGTATTTCAGGATAGAGTGGGTGCATTCAGGGTGGTTTGGCTGCAGACCCAAATGTATTTCAAAGAGAAATAACCATGAGGCATGATGGGGGGTGGAGAGGTGGAGCTAAACCAAGTCATTGTTGAATGTATTACCGCGAGTGTAGACACTCGGTTGGTAGAGAGCAGCAGAAGCTGCAAACAGACTTGGAGCCCCGGTTAATACATATCTGCAGTAACTAGGAGACCGTGGCTGCTGTGCAACTAAGCAAATGAATCAGGCTTGGGAAGCCAGAGCCTTCCCATCACAGAAAATGAGACAAGCACATAGAGGAGGGGAAAGCCAAGACAACTCCTCCTGAGTCCAGACTGCCATTTGAGATGTCAGGAAAGTTCGTGACTTCTGCCCTGAGCCCCCTCAGAAGTTTCCATTCTTTCCTTTCTGGCTTTTGCATCTCAGCCCCCCTCACTACAGTGTTAGGTAAAGCCCTCAATATCCCTTCTGTGCATGAAAACTCTGTGCTGGCCTGGGGAGATGGCTCTGCAGGTTAAGATGTTGCCACCAAGTCCAAGGACCTGAGTTTGCTGCCTGAAACCCACAGGGAGGAAGAAGAGAACAACTCTTAGAAGCTGTCTTCTGACCTCCACTTTCATACCGTGGTGGTGGTATCATGTTGCCCAAAATATTGTGCACCCTAATAAACTTATCTGGGGTCAAAGACAGAACAGCCTCTAGATACAAAGGCTAGAAAATGGTGGCACTCACACCTTTAATCCTAGCATTCCAGAGGTAGAAATCCCTCTGGATCTCTGTGAGTTCAAGGCCACATTGGAAACAGCCAGGCATGGTGACACATGCCTTTAATCCCAGGGAGTGATGGTAGAAAGGAAAGATATATAAGGTGCGAGGACCAGAAACTAGAAGCATTTGGCTGGTTAAGCTTTTAGGTTTTGAGCAGCACAGTACTTAACCAATACCTCGCTCAGGTTTGATTTAATTAATAAGACCTTTTAAGATTCATGCTACAGACTGTAGCATGTGCCCCCTTCCATATGCATGCAGTAAATTAATTTAAACAAACAGTCCTTGGCTGGGGAGATAACTGAATTGATAATTTAGTGTACAAGCATGAAGACCCGTCTCGGATCTCCAGCACCTATATTAAAAACCAGGTGCAGTGGCACACACTCGCAACCTCAGAGCTGGAGAGGTAAAGACCAGAGGACCCTTGGGGAACTTCTAGCCAGCCAGTCAAGCTGAATCAGTGAGCTCCAGGTTCAGTGAGAGAGCCTGTCTAAAAGCATGCTTCTTTCTAAACTTCAGTGGTGAGAAGTGGGGTAGAGCAGACACATGGAGGAAGGAAGGTCTCTAGGTAGCACCAAGGTGGAACTTGGAGAATAGTGGTCTGCAGGGGTGGGGGTCTAATTGTGCTATGAGAGTTTATCAGAAGGACCAAGACAGACAAACCAAACAAGCCACCCACTAGATCTGAAGTTGAAGCTCTTATTTCTATGACTTGTTGGCTAATGACCATGAGGAAGCCATCTTTTCAGGACCCTTTTATAAACAAAGGGACAGAATGATAGAACTGAGAGTTCTCCTATCTTACAAGGCAGACTCTCTAAGATATATTGTGGGTTATCTTTGTAGATGTCTGAACAAAGAAGAGCTGTGTGAGAAGTGTGTTTGTGTGTGTGTGTGTGTGTGTGTGTGTGTGTGTGTGTGTGTGAGAGAGAGAGAGAGAGAGAGAGAGAGAGAGAGAGAGAGAGAGAGAGAGAGAGAGAGGTACAGTGAAGGTCAGAATAGGATCTTGTGTGTCTTCCTCTGTTGCTCTTCACCTCTTTGCCTTGACATGGGATCTCTCACTGAACTGGGTGCTGAAGCTCTCACTCTTTCGACTTGGCTGACTGTAGAGGAAGCTCTCAGGCTCCATCTCTGCCCAGCCGTTGGTGGGGTTATAGGCATGTATGGCCATGCTTGGTTTTTAATGTGTGATCTGGGCATACAAGCTCAGATCTTCACACTTGCAGGGTAATCAGTCTTACCCAGTGGACTCTCTCTCTTAGCCTAGTGAGTATTTTATAAAGAGGACTTTAACATGAAGGTAGGTGGAAATCAGAAAAGAGGGTAGAAAGATACGCTGATGGGCAGTTCTGGTCACTATATCTCAACTTCAGTATTGATTTCTCAGAGATTTATGTCAAAGTGTCAGGAAGGAAGGAAGGCACAAACCTCTCCACTTCTGTATGACAATTACATCTTGAGGTCAAATTAATTTCCAATCTTATTGAGTAATCAAAAACCACAACACCAATGTTAGTACTAAAAATACCACACCAGTGACCTAAACACACTGAATTCTTCTTTTTCATGTTCTTTCATGAGAGCAATTAAATCATGAGTCACTAAGAGAATCCCTGTAGCCATGTTCTACAAAATGTTCAGCACTGCTTACAAAAGTATTAGGTCATGCAGGGAACTTCCGGGTGTCTTCTCTCCTCTCTCATTAAAACTAGCTGCCTGTGAGGTTCAGAACACTGACTTCCTCTTCCACTCCAGTTGCTCCTTGGCTTTGTAATAAAATTTCACCCCTAGTTGTAGGAGAGTTCTCACTATGACAGTTCCCTCTGTTTCTTAAAATAAAGTGCTCTGCACAGAGAGATAGATACCTATGGCTGCTTGTGGGCGGGTGACTCCTCTCCAGGTCACTGGCTTGCAGTTGGCCACATAATGAAAAAGAAAATCTTGCCTGGTCACTTTATGGTGACTGTGGCTGAGGTGGGAGTGGAGGGATGAGCCTCGGATCACTGGGAGCCATGCTTCAGTGAGCTTGAACCTAATTAGAGAAGCACTAGGTTGCAGGTGAGTGCCCTGACCATGATGTTATATGGCAGGTTCCACCCAGTGACAAACACAGGAGGTGTGAGAACCTAGCTAGATAATCTCAGCTCACAGAGGGGCAAGCAAGGTAGACAGGATGAATTCATTTGAGGTGACCTGAGAGGAGAGAGGTGAGCAGATCCACACCCTTGCCGATGCATTCTGAATGGGTCTCATCACTCCAGAAACCTGCACCTGCCTTTCATGTGTCTTCCTCCTCTGCCTTGATTGCTTTACTCAGCCAGCGACCGACCGAGCAGAGACTTCTTCAGTTGTACAACTGCAGCGGCCCCAGGACTTGGTAGATGCACCAAGTGTGAACTATGGTCTCGGGCATTCTCAGTGGTTCCCACGCATCCTCTTCTTCCTCATCACCAAAGAGTGGTCTGTGACCCATGCTGCTCTGGGGGTGTGTTATTATTGTTATTAGTCAACAAAGAGATAACCACAGAAGTCGAGAGAACGCATTTAGAATCTTGCACAAGAATTCAGCATTGCTGTGGCTCACGGACATCATTTCATGTGCTTTACCAGGGTGTTGGTCTGCAGTGGGCTAGGGATTTTGAAAAATGTCATTTACCACTGAAAGATTGAGAAGCACTCAACAGAGCATGTGGGGCTTGCTGCGTAGGAGTGTCAGTGTGAGGGGTGTGAACCTGCAAGGAACTGGGAATTCAGGCTTATGAACCACCAGCTAGCTGATGACTCAATGAGAACAGGGTGGCCTCCAGCATTTCTCTGTGCCAAGATGGCCTCCTGAAGGACGGATGCCCCAGCACAAGCCTCTTCCTTGTCTGCCAATGCCTCTGGCAGAGAGCTGAGAGAACACACACACCTGTCTTTGAATGAAGCTTTCTTTGGTAATTACAATGAGAATGTTTCAGAGCAGTGTTTGGCTTTAGTAAGCAAGCGGTCACTTGTCTTTGCTGACTCTTTGTCGTCCCCCCCCCCCCCCCCCCGTGTGTGTGTGTGTGTGTGTGTGTGTGTGTGTGTGTGTGTGTGTGTACCACAAGGGGGAGTGTGTGTGCATTATGTGTGTATATCATGTGTAAGCGTGTGTCACGTGCAATGTGTGTGTGTGTGTGTGTGTGTGTGTACCACAAGGGGGAGTGTGTGTGTATTATGTGTGTGTATCATGTGTATGTGTGTGTCGTGTGCAATGTGTGTGTCATGTATGTGTATGTGTGTACTTCCTCAGTCATTTTCCATCTTGTTATTGAGACAGGGTCTCTAACTGAACCCAGAGCTTGTTTACTCAGCTAGATTGACTGGCCAGTGACCCCCAGAGATTGCATGCTTCCACCTCCTTAGAGCTGGGATTACAGGCATGCTGCTCCACCAGCTCCTGACTTTTAAATGGATGCTGGGGATTTGAACTCAGATTCTCATAGTTGTATGGTAAGCACTTTACAAAGGGAGCCATCTTCCAGCCTCTCCCTGTTCTTTCTACATCCATTCTGAAGATAAACTTTTGGTTCCCACATACTAGAGATGGTTCTGTTTCTGCATTAAGCTAAATCTGAATCTCAAAATGAGTAAACTCTACAAAGCCACATTCTTCCTAGATGGATCACACCTGCCTGTTGATTGCTTCTTAAAATTGATTTCTGGTGTTTAGAGGCCTGGAGTCTTAAATCCACATAGACCTTTGCTGAGCCCAAAGTGACTCATGAATGATTTCCTTGTGTTGCTTGATGGCAGAATGGCACCCAAAGGTCCTTTGGAAGCAAAGCCTGTGAGAGCCCCAAGTGGCCACAGCTACGGAGTGCTCTTTGTGTCTCTTATTTTACAGCGGAACACTGAGAGGCCGCGGGTGTCGGCGTGGCCTCCTGAGTACAGGGTTTTCAGGAGCTGATGATACAGGCACAGCTCTAGCTCATCCAAAGTCTGCACAGGAAAGCTCGGGAGCTGCTGCTCACCCCCAGGTGTGGTAGCAAACACCCAAGCTAGCTACAGCCTGGCTCTCTCATTGAGACAGGTGCTGGGGCTTAAAGTTTAAAATGTGTGCAGCAGCAGCCAGAGAATTGTTTCCTAGAGCCATTTTATTACTTTGTTTTGTTTTTGTGTTTTTGAGATTATGATACAAATACATTATCCCTACCTTCCCTTTCCTCCCTCTCACTCCTCCGATATACCTTTTCTTGCTCTCTTTCAAATTCATGGCCTCATTTTTCATTAATTGTTACATGCATATATGTATATACACATACATTGCTGAATACAACCTGTATAATGTTACTTGTATGTGTGGTTCCAGAGCTGAGTCAGAACCTAGGCCCATTTCCATTTCGCATCAGTGTTACAGAACACACATCCCCTGTCACCTTCATGCTGGCCTCGGCTTTAAATTTTCCTGATAACCCTCTAGTGCCTTGATAGTATGGAAGTGTTGGGGCAGGCAGTCCTGTTGTTAGGACTGTCCCTCACACTATGAGATGGATAGTATGAGTGTGGCAGTTCCTCACACTAGAAGGTGGATAGCACCATGCATGGCCTCCAACCCAAAGGAGCTAGTGGAGCACACAACAGAGACACCGAGATGCCTCTAGATATGGCATATGTCCCTGAGAGCACTGGTGAGCTGGTTCTGTATAGTTAAAACAGAGTTAAATACTTACCAGTTGGCTAAAAATATGCCCAATATTATGCAAGATGAAGTACAAACTACAGCAATAATGAGATACAGCTCTACGCAGACTAACATGGCTAAACATTTTCAAAATGACAATGCCAAGTGCTGGCAAGTACATACAGAGAAGCCGGAACTCAGACACTGCTGGTGGGAATGCAAAACAGGACAATAACTTTGGAAAATAGCTTGGCAGGGTTTTTTTCTTTTCTTAAAACATAAAACTAAGCATGCATTTATTATGGGCCAGCAGTCACGTAGTTAGCGAGATTCACTCCTAAATATGTACACACATGACAATGAAGGCCCACACATAAAACTGAATATGGGTGCTCAGAAAGCCTCTGTTTGTGACTGCCAAAAATGCAGACACTGCCCAGATGTCCTTCTACGTGTGTGTGGATAAACATGCTTTGGCACATCTACTCAGCAGCAGAAAGTACTCTCCTGTGGTAGGTGTGAGTTTCAGGTGCTTGGTAGGAAATGAAAGAGTGTGAGGGCACAGCCACAGGGTGTGTGAGGAATTGTGTCCAATGACATTCTGGGAGAGGCCACATTGTGTGAACAGAAAACAGGCCTGGGGTTGCCAAGGCACTTGAAATCTAAGAAATAAAGCTTGCCTGAAGATCAGAGGACAGAGCTAGCCACAGAGTTAGCCATAGAGTTAGCCATAGAGGCCAGGCAGTGGTGGCACATGCCTTTAATCCTAGCACCCAGGAGGCAGAGGCAGAGATCTGTCTGGATTTTTGTGAGTTCAAGGCCACACTGGGTTACATAAGATTAATCCAGTCTAAAAAAAGAGAGAGCCAGGCAGTGGGGTTTAATTCCAGCACTTGGGAGTCACACTCCTTTAATCCCAGCACTAGGAAGGTTGAGACAGGAAGTGCTATGGCTGGGCAGAGAAAGGAATGTAAGGCGGGAGGAGACAGGAGTTGGACCCTTTAAACTGAGGACTCAGAAGCACTGAGTCTGAGGATTCATGGAGATGGGTTCTTCTCTTTTGGGCTGAGGAGTTCACGAGGTGAGAAGTGGCTGTGGCTTGCTCTGCTTCTCTGATCTTTCAGCATTCACCCTGATATCTGGCTCCAGGTTTTTACTGTGAGACCATCTAGGATTGGTGCAACACCTGGCACCCAACACGGGGCCCACATTCACAGAAAAGCCTCTTGCCGGGGCTTTGCAGCCACCAGCTCAGTCCAGAGCCGCACATGACTGGAGTCTCCACCCAGCCTGGGCCAGAGTCCCTACCCTGTCAGTTGCCATCTCTCTGCAGCAAATCCTGTAGGTTTTTGGGCTCCAAAACCCACAGCAGCCAGCTGCCTTTGCACATTCCTCTGTGCAGACAGCCGACTCCACAGGCGCAGGCCCAGGCTCCAAACATGCTGGAATTAGCTATTTTTGCATGTTCTCCCACACAGACTGCTGGCTCTTTGGCTTCTCCCCTCTCCCAGTGGGTCATGGCTTTCTCTGGGCTCCTCCTTAGGCTGCTGCCACACCATCATCTGAATCATTATCAGCAGATTTAATGAGTCAATTGGGATTTTTTTAAAAGGAGAAATTAGTTAAAAGACTTTTTCCCCACATTAAAAAATGGGAAACACTGTTACAATGGAAGGAGTTTGGTCTCTGTTTGATAACACACTGGACAGTCTGAAAATGGAGCAATTAAATGAGAGGATAATTAACTTAGGTGGTATTGATGTAATGTCAACCATAAACATTATCAGTTTGATCGTTCTTATTTTATCCCTAAAAAATTGGTTTATATGAGTGCTAAGATACAAGTCTTAGAAAAACTTATTAAAATAGATCAAAGATATATTCAGACCCAGACAGAGGAATTTAAAGGAGAACCAATTTCAGCATTGCATTATAAGGTTACAGAGAAACAGCCTAAGGCTTTCCAAAAGCCAACCTTAATTTACTCAGTAATCTCACAGGAGCTGCCAAATGATAGATAACCCAAGACCATATAAGAGATGAATGGACTCCTGTGCAAATGTTAGATTTGAGGAAATTCAAAGAAGCAATAGTTTCATATGGCACTCACTCACCATTTGTGAAGCAGATGTTAAACTTGTGGCAATATATTGTGTACCCTAATAAAATTTGCCTGAAGATCAGAGTGACAAAGGAATAAGCCACTGCCATGCCTCACCTCACCAATTTCATGAATCCTCTGCCTGAAATCCTCCTAGTCCTCACCCAAAAAACTCCAACTGAAAAAGGTTTTTTTTTTTTTTTTCCTAGCTGAAAGTGACGCTTCTGCTGAAAAGCCTTCAGTTCCTGTCTCCTCACGGGTTGTATCCCTTTCTCCACTCAGCCATCACTTCCTGGGATTAAAGGCATGTGCTTCCCAGTACTGGGATTAAAGGTGTGTGCCACCACTGCCTGGCTCTGTTTTCTCTCCTAGACTGAGTCAATCTCATGTAGTCCAGGGTGGCTTTGGATTCAGAGAGCCACATGGATCTCCGCCTCTCGAGGGATAGGATTAAAGGTGTGTGCCACCACTGCCTTGCCTCTATGTTTAAACTAGTGGCTTGTTCTGTTCTCCAATCTTCAGGCAAATTTTATTAGGATACACAATATATCACCATATAAACTTGTGGTCAACTTGTAATAGAATCATCCCTCAAGACTGGAGAGATTTGGCTACAGCAGTCTTAGGGGCTGGTCCTCAATTACAATGGAGGACCTGGTGGAAGGATGAGGCTAAGACCATTGAACAATGGAGTACAGCTAGAGGTATTAAAATTTGCTAAGAACAACTTTGTGGGGAGGGCAATTATGCTGATACACAAAGACAATATTTATATGATGACCACACCCTGGCGTTATGCCATATAGCAGCCTTGAATGCTTGGGACAGAATTGAAGAAATAGGAAAGAAAATTGAGTCATTTACTAAAGTTATACAAGGCCCAAAATAAACCTTCACTGATTTCTTACAAAGACTAATGTCAGCAATAAATAGAATGATACCAAATTCAGAAGCTACACAAATAATAATTGAATCTCTGGCTTTTGAAAATGCTAATGCACAATGCAACAGGGTAATTAGGCCATTAAAGGCAAGATCAGGACCGTTGGAGGAGTGGATTCCAGATATAGTCAATAATGAATCTCATAACCATAATCATGCTTGGATAGGAGAGGTGATTTCCAGAGTTTTGAAGAAAAATCATAAGGTCAAATGTTTCAATTATGGCAAACAACGTCACTAAAAAGGGACTGTAAACAAGATGTTCCTAGAAATAATGGTTTTTTTCAAGGAATAATCCCAACAGAATGCTCCTCCCTTCTGGATTATGCAGAAGGTGTGACAAAGGCAGACATTGAACTAATTAATGTAGGTCAACAAGGGACAGACAAGGTAATCTTTTGTGTTCGCCATCAGGAAATGCCCTGAGGGGCCTCTCACAGGCCTCCCCCATGTCAAATTCTGTTCAGTCTTTTCCTGTCATTGTGTAAGAATGCAATTAAAAACCTAATGCCTATTGTAAAAAAATACTGCTCTGGATAATAGCACAACTATAAAAGAGAGAACAAAAAATTAGAGAGAAACCATAAAGTGAATTTTTTGGCAAAATTCTATAAATGGACAAAGACCAAAATTAAAAATACAAATAAATAATTTAATTGAGGGTCTTGTAGACACAAGTGAGGATATAACAATTTCACCAGAATCTTGGCATCCAAATTGACCTCTTCAGGAGGTAAATGTTCAGTTAGGGATTAGAACATTATCTCAAGTAAAACAGAGCATGAGATGGGTCGAATGTATAGGGCCAAAAGGGCAGAGAGGAAAATTAAATTCATATGTGGCTAATATAGCTATGAATTTATGGGGCCATGATCTATTACAACAATGGAATACCCAGATTAACATTCCTCCAACCTCAGAAACAAACCATAAACTAACATATATTTCTGGAATATTAGAAAGTATTAAAAAGAATAGTCACTGATCATTCAGGTTGTAAAAGAACAGGACACAACAGCTGCTGATCTTTCAAAGACACCAACAGCTCTACCTTTAAAATGGTAAACAGACAAGCCTGTATGGGTTCAACAACAGAGAAATTGCAGGCTTTAGAAGAGCTGGTACAAGAGCAATTAAACACTCAGAATATTGAAGAATCAACCAGCTCTTGGAATTTTCTTATATTTGTTATTTAAAAAAAATCTGGTAAATGGAGAACAGTAACAGATCTAAGAGTTGTTAACAAGGTAATCCAGTCAATGGGCTCTCTATAATCTGGAATTCCTTTGCCTACTCTGTTACTTAAGGAATGGCCTCTTATAAATTTAAAAGACTGTTTCTTCTCAATACCCTTACAAGAAAAAGAGAAAAATTTGCCTTCACAGTGCCTACTTAAAATAACTCTTAGCCTGCTTTTTGTTTGTTTGTTTTGGCTTTTTGAGATAGGGTTTCTCTGTGTAGTTTTGGTGCCTGTCCTGGATCTCACTCTGCAGACCAGGCTGTCCTAGAACTCACAGAGATCCACCTGGCTCTGCCTCCTGAGTGCTGGGATTAAAAGCATGTGCCACCACCGCCCAGCCAATTCTCAGCCTGTTAAGAGATCTCAATGGAAGGTTCTCCCACAGGGAATGTTAAATAGCCCAACCCTGTGCAAATATTTTGTATGACAGCCATCAGATGTAATATGTAAACAATTTCCTCAATCTATAATTTATCATTACATGGATGACATTTTTTTAGCTGTCCTTAGTTTAATTAGAATGGAGATTTTAAAATTGTGTTCTTTTTTCCCCTTTTATTTTATTTTACAATACCATTCAGTTCTACATATCAGCCACAAGTTCCCCTGTTCTCCCCCCTCCCACCCCCTCCCCTCCCTCCAAGCCCACCCCCCATTCCCACCTCCTACAGGGCAAAGCCTCCCCCGAGGACTGCAATCAACCTGGTAGACTCAGTCCAGGCAGGTCCAGTCCCCTCCTCCCAGACTGAGCCAAGCATTCCTGCATAAGCTTCAGGTTTCAAACAGCCAACTCATGCAATGAGCACAGGACTTGGTCCCACTGCCTAGTTGCCTCCCAAATTGATCAAGCCAATCAACTGTCTCACCTATTCAGAGGGCCTGATCCAGTTGGGGGCCCCTCAGCCTTTGGTTCATAGTTCATGTGTTTCCATTCGTTTGGCTATTTTTTTTTTTAATAATTGAGTAAAACCGAAATTTATTATAAGCCACAGTTATCCTAGGGACCTCCATGCTATATATATATAGCCTCCATAGTTCTATGGTTTGTGGTCTGATTGTTCTTTATTTTATATCTAGAATTCACTTATAAGTGAGTATGATTTTTTTCTAGTTCCATCCATTTGCCTGCAAATTTCATGCTGTCATTGTTTTTCTCTGCTGAGTAGTACTCCGTTGTGTATATGTACCACATTTTTTTTCATCCATTCTTCCATTGACAGGCATCTAGGTTGTTTCCAGGTTCTGGCTATTACAAATAGTGCTGCTATCAATATAGCTGAGCATGTATCTTTATTGTATGAATCAGAATTCCTTGGGTATATGCCCAAGAGTAGGATGGCTGGGTTTTGAGGTAGTTCGATTCCCAATTTTCTGAGAAACCACCATACTGATTTTCACAGTGGTTGTACAAGCTTACATTCCCACCAACAGTGGAGGAGTGTTCCCTTTGCTCCACATCCTCTCCAACATTGACTGTCATTGGTGTTTTTGATCATAGCCATTCTGACAGGTGTAAGGTGCTATCTCAGAGTTGTTTTGATTTGCATTTCTCTGATGATAAAGGATGTTGAGCATTTCTTTAAATGTCTTTCAGCCATTTGTGATTCTTGTTTTGTGAATTCTCTGTTTAGCTCTTTAGCCCATTTTTTAATTGGACTGTTTAGTATTTTGATGTCTAGTTTCTTGAGTTCTTTATATACTGTGGAAATCAATCCTCTGTCAGATGTGGGGTTGGTGAAAATCTTTTCCCATTCTGTTGGCTGTCTTTTTGTCTTATTGACTGTGTCTTTTGTCCTGCAAAAGCTTCTCAATTTCGAGAGGTCCCATTTATTAATTGTTGTGCTCAGGGTCTGTGCTGTTGGTGTTATATTTAGGAAATGGTCTCCGGTGCCAATGTGTTCAAGAGTGCTTCCTACTTTCTTTTCTATTAAGTTTAGTGTAACTGGATTTATGTTCAGGTCTTTGATCCACTTGGACTTGAGTTTTGTGCATGGTGACAGATATGGATCTATTTGTAATCTTTTACATATTGACATCCAGTTATGCCAGCACCATTTGTTGAAAATGCTTTCTTTTTTCCATTGTATATTTTTGGCTCCTTTGTCAAAAATCAGGTGTTCATATGTGCATGAATTAATGTCAGGGTCTTCAATTCAATTCCATTGGTCCATATGTCAGTTTTTATACCAGTACCAAGCTGTTTTTATTACTATAGCTCTATAGTAGAGTTTGAGGTTAGGGATGGTGATGCCTCCAGAGGTTGCTTTATCGAATAGGATTATTTTAGCTACATGGATGACATTTTACTAGCTATTTTAAATGTAGATACTTTAGAAAGAATGTTTGAAGAAGTAAAGAAAATTTTGCCTTGTTGGGGATTATAGATTGCTCCTGGCAAAAAAAAAAATGTAGATCTACAAAAAAAAAATTAGATGCCAAAAGGTACAGATTAGGAGAGATTGATTATGGACTCTCAATGACTTTCAAAGATTGCTAGGAGACATTTCCAATCTACAGACCACTATTGGGGTAAAAAAATCATGAACCAAGTAATTTGTTAAAAACCTTAGATGGTGACAAGGACTTAAACAGAGAACTATCCAAGAGAACTATCAGCTGAAGCTGAGAGAGAATTGGCTTTGGTGGAAAAGACATTACAGAATGCACATGTGGATTATTTGGATCTGAAGTTTGCTTGCATTCTGGTTATTTTACCCTCTAAGCTTTTGCCTACAAGAATTTTAATGCAGAGGGAAGATATTATATTGGAATGGATGTTTCTACCAAATAAACAGAGTGAGAAAATAAAGACATATGTGGAAAAGATTTCTGATTTGATTTTGAAAGGAAAATTGAGACTTTGTCAATCAGCAGGAATAGACACAGCAGATATTGTAGTACCTTTAACTAGTGATGAAATTGACAAATTATGGGCAGAAAGTAAACCTTGGCAACGATCTTGCAGTAATTTTTTTGGGAGAGATTAATAACAAATATTCCCAAAGAAATAGAATTCAATTTATAAAGAGAAGTAACTAAATCCTGCCTCACATCGTACAGGAAACACCAATATCTGGAGCCCCTACATTTTATTCTGATGCAAACAAATCAGGAAAGGAAGGTTACAAATCAGAAAATTTAAGTAAAGTGGCTCAGAGTCCTTATAATTTTGTCCAAAGTCATAATTATATGCCATTCTGATGATACTAATGGATTTTTGGAACCTCTCAATATAGTTACTGACTCTCAGTATCCAGAAAGAGTTGTTTTACACATTGAAACTGCTGAATTTATCCCTGATGAGTCAGAATTAACTTCATTATTTATGCAGTTACAAGAAATAATCAGGAATAGGAACCATTCCTTATATATAAAACACACATCTGATCCTATACGGGGCTGGCAGGCCCTCTAGCAAAAGGTAATAATGAAATTGATCAACTGTTGATAGGAAATGTGCTGGAGAACTCAGAATTTCATTAAAAAATCATGTCAATAGTAAGGGTTTGAAGAAGGATTTTTCCATAATCTGAAAAGTATAAGAAATTATAAAGAAACTATAAAAAATGTCCTACCTGTTCTTTATACAACAAAACTCCACTACCTGCAGGAAGTAACACAAAGGGAACTCAAAGGAATGAAATCTGGCAGATGGATGTGTTTCATTTTGCAAAATATGGAAAATTAAAATAGGTACACCATACCATTGATACCTATTCAGGATTTCAATGGGCAACTGCTATTTATTCCAAAAGGCTGATTCTGTAATCACACATTTGCTAGAAGTTATGGCCATCATGGATATACCTGTACAGATTAAAACTGACAATGCTCCAGCATATGTTTTGGTAAAAATGAAATAGTTTTTTTGCTTATTACAATATAAAGCATATTATAGGTATACCACATAATCCTACAGGCCAACCAGTCATAGAAAGCTCAAATCAAACTCTAAAGGATATGTTAAATAAACAAAAAGAGGTAATAAAGACCCCCCAAAACAGATTAGATAATGCTTTATTACCTTTGAATTTTCTCAATGCTAATGAGAAAGGAATAACAGCTGTGGAGAGACATTGGATAACAGAAAAAAAAACTACAGAATTAAAATAGCCTGTATACTTTAAAGATATGTTAACCTCTGAATGGAAACCAGGATATATGTTACATTGGGGTGGAATGCAGACTGTTCAGGACAATTTCAAGACAGTTAGCTGAGATGATCCAGCCTCACAGACTACTCTAGCCAGTACCTGAGACAAGCCCTGTACTTTCCTATTATGCAGATACTGGACAACAAATGATACAACTGCCTCTCCCAGGACTTGACAATTAACCCAAAATCTTTCTTTTCAGGATCCTTTAAAGATGCCTTCAACCCCAGATAGCAGGAAGTAAATTTAAGAACATGATGCCCACATTCCCAAGGGTTGGGGTGGGTGGTTTTTGGTTATTCATTGAGTTATGGATATTTATCATTGTTTTGGTGGTTGATTACAAGTTGTTATTGGTAATAGTCAAGAAAAAGCTAAACAAAGGAGATTAGATTCAGGGTTCTTGTTTGGAAAAAAAAGAAAAAGAAAAAAGAGGATATAGATATAAAGATAAGATAAAAGGTAGATTATTGAATCTACTCTGGAAAAAAAGATATAGAAATGATAGGATAATAGATTATTGTCTACTTTGAAAAAAAGGTAGAATATGGATACGATAAGATTTAAAAGGTAAATTTATTGAATCTACTTTTAAAAAGCAACTACTAGTTTTAAATATTTTACACTGGATTGGATTTTTGTATATTATAATATACCAATTGTGTATATTGATACAAAGTTGAGATTATTTTTGTGGAAACATATTGTACATATACTTCTACTCTTGTTCAAATTATTGTACCTATACAGCTCATTTAACAACACAATGCAATCTTCTAGTCCTTGAAAATTATTGCCAACTATTTAGGATAATAAAGAAATGCAGGTTAGCAGTTAGTCACCTTTTACAATGGAACTTGTCAGGTTAGGCATGTTTTCAAGGTCAAACAGATATATTTTAGATAGACAGGTCATCTTCAAACAACTTCAGAGATCTACAGAATATGGCATTTAAGATGTTTTAATAACATAGATTCTTTTTTTTATGACAATGAGATATGTCTGTTGCTGGCAACACCAATCTACTTCAGAGAAGATGATGGGCATCAGAGAAATTCCATATGGAGTTTACTTTCTTTGTGGCAAAAGTTTGGCTGAGGACTCAGAGGCATTCACTCTGAGGACTGGTGGAGACAGGTTTTTCTCTTTTCAGCTGAGGAGTCGGTGAAAAAGCACCCTTGCCTGGACTGCTGACAGTATGCTGTCCAAAATGGACAAGCAGGACACAAAAGAAAGGACTGCTGAACATTGACAAGACAAGGTAGGACAGCCCTTCAGAAAACCCTGCTTCGCAGAAAAGTCTGTCAGATAAGCAAGGCCTGTAGGCTGAAGTTGGCTCCAAATTGCAGAGGGACCTTGGGTGACTGTCCAGGCATCCAGGTGTTTCTGTTCTTTCTCACATTTTTTTGGAAGTCGCTTGTTTATACTTCCTGCTTACTCAGTTAATATTATTTCTTTCTTGGGTTTCTGATGGAGTTGAAGACTAGATAGTTATAGTTTTCCTTGTTAACAAATTCAGAAAAGAAACTCACTAAAGAGATGTAAAGTGTATTAGTTTGAAAGACATCAAAAGATAGTTTTCAATTGGTAATACAAATTGGGATAGAAAGTGAATTAGGTACAACACTTGGAACTCACCAAAATAGGATAGATAATGGAGGATTTTCTCTGAATTTGTCAAATGTTAATGGACTGGACATTGTTAATGTAATTCTTGACTGTATATGTTATATATAGTTACTGTACTTATATATAGTTTCTCTTATATTAGTTATAACCTTCTTTTGTTATTTTAGACAAAAAAGGGGAAATGTGGTGATATATTTATAATCTAAGAAATAAAGCTTGCCTGAAGATCAGAGGGCAGAGCTAGCCACAGAGTTAGCCGTAGAGGCCAGGTAGTGGTGGCACACACCTTTAATTCCAGCACTTGGGAATCACACACCTTTAATCCCAGTACTTGGGAGTCACACTCCTTTAATCCCAGCACTAGGAAGGTTGAGACAGGAAATGGTATGGCTGGGCAGAGAAAGGAATGTAAGGTGGGAGGAGACAGGAATTAGACCCCTTTGGCTGAGGACTCAGAAGCACTGAGTCTGAGGATTCATGGAGATGGGTTCTTCTCTTTGGGGCTGAGGAGTTGGCGAGGTGAGAAGTGGCTGTGGCTTGCTCTGCTTCTCTGATCTTTCAGCGTTCACCCTGATATCTGGCTCCAGGTTTTTACTGTGAGACCATTTAGGATTTGTGCAACAGATAAGAGGTAAAGGCTCCCTGCAAAGACCAGAGAGGGACTTGAGAGTACAGAACTTCAATATTTTTGCTGTATTTGTGGCTGTATGCTAAATGCTTTTATGAAAACTCCTAAGATATTTTACTAAAAAGGCTGAGTTTTCCCATACCTAACATGTATATATTCACTTAAAGATATTTAAAAAGGAGATTTGGGAGATGGCTCAGCAGTTAAGAGCTCTGGCTGTCCTTCCAGACGACCTGGCTTCAATTCCCAGCACCCACATGGCAGCTTACAACTGTCTGTAACTCCAGTTCCAGGAGATCCCTCACATAGACATGCATGTAGGCAAAACACCAATGCACATAAAAATATATTAAAAAAAGAATTAATGTGGCCAGAATAAATAAGAATAGCTCATCTAAAATTAAACATCCACTGCTTTCAAAAGTCACCCAACAAGAAGACTAAGTAAGTTTTGTCGACTTAGTGACACCCCAGACACTTACTTAACATTCCCACATGTTCCAAATGGCCTGGACAGGCCTCTCCCTGCAAGTGGACCCCACTTTCAGAGCATCAGGGGCCATTAACTGGTCAGACACATCAAGGCTTTTCCACATTCATTGCCCACCTCGGTTTCCCTACAGTAATTTTGTTTATTTATTTATGTTTGGTGTAGAGTGTACACAGGTGCATCCAGAGGCCTGCCAGTGGAGGCCATCCAACATCCTGCTCTATCACCTTGTCACCCAGGGACTGGGCCTCATACTGAACCTGGGACCGTCTGTCTGTCTGTCCGTCTGAAGTTACGACACTTGTAGCCACTCCCAGCTTTTGGTGTGGGTGCCGGGGATCCTAACTCAGGTCATGCTTGTGTAACCGGTGCTCTTACTCAGGCGCTTCTCCATGTCTCCATTCATTCTCTGTGTTATAGAAATGTGTATATCCTGCTGTCCCAAGCAGCTGTGGATGCCTTTGGGGCAGGGCTTGCACCTTCTGTGTCTGTGTGCAGCAGGAATGCCCAAAAGAAGGCATTTAATGTAGGCTTCACGATGATAACCACAGTGCAATCAAATCATGGTCCAGTCCTTATATAGCTACTTTGACTTTTCAGAAAGGCCAGATTGGAAAGATGGAAGGAGACTGACTACCCAGCATTCCCCTCAGTCACCTCGGCGTGAGAAAGTTATGCAAATGAGAAAGCAAGAATTTTAATTGGTCAGCTTGTCAGCTGGGGATGAGAGGGGAGCTGCAGGCCTCAGGGGGCCGTCTTTGGGGCTGGGGTCCCACCTCCCAAGAGGGCGTATTTTAGCCTCTATTGAGACACGGAGCTGCCAAGAATAACGATTTTAGGTGTGAGATTAGGTCTTCTCCCAGAAAACTGTCTTCAGGGTTGAGAGGGTCCTCTGGAACTGAAGTGAATGCTTGACTGACAGACAAGACGGAGGCGGCAGAGCTCCCTAGGGCACGAACGGTATCTGACCCTCCTTGTTTGAAATTCCTTCCCTTTATTGTCTCTATTTAAGTTTTAAATGATGAAAACACAGAGAAATGGTTAGTAAAATGAATTATAATAACAGAAGCAGCAATAAAAGGTAGCATATGAGGAGTGATTGCATTGAGCCTGGTGGTGAAGCCTGTGACTCCAGCTGCAAGAGATCAAAAGTTCAAGGTCTCTTTGTGCTGAACAGTGAATTCCAGACTAGTGAAACTGGCCTCAAAAAGACAAAAAAAGTAAGAAGAGGTTTGGGATGAAGCTCAGTGGTGGGGCATTGCCTAGCTTCTGTGAGTGAATCCCTTGGTTCAATCCCCAGAATGAATACATATATATATATACACACACATACACACCACACACACACACACACACACACACACACACACACACACACACACACACGTAACCCATCCAGTGTCAAGGGAAAACTCATCTTCAGTCAAACTGGACCATCTAGAAGAGAACAGCAAATTACAGACTACTAAAGGAAAATTCAAACAGGGTCTCCTTGGGAGAAATGTATGAAGAGCCGTGTAAAGCAAGCCGGCACAGCTGGCAGAAAGGGCTTGCTCAAAGGTGCTTCAAGTGTCCCTGCTCTTTGGTTCCAGCTGCCACCAAGCATCAGAATATGCCAGAGCGTTCTCTTCTGTGTCCTCCACTTCCTACCGTAAAATGGAGCCAAAATTAACCAAACGCAAACTGCCCACAGCCAGCACCATAGCCCTAAGCAAGGGGTGAGATCATCTTTTTGTTTACCATGAAGATGTATCTGTTTTACCTCATCTGCCTAAGGCACCTTCTGATTGGCTTAATAATGAGCTAAACAGCCAATAGCTAAGCAGAAGAGGATAGGTGGGACTTCCAGGGAGAGAAAGGAACTCAGGGCAAGAATCTGAGGTAGGGGATTGGCCAGCCAGCTGCCGAGGAAGTCAGATGTATAGTACTGAGAAGAAGTAACACACCATGTGGCAGAACATGTTAATATAAATGAGTAAATTTAAATTTTAAGAGCTAGTTGGGAACAAGCCTAAACTAAGGCCAAGCTTTCATAATTAATAAGAAGTCTCCATGCATGTCATTATTTGGGGTCTGGTGGTCCAGAGAAAGTCCTGTTAAAAATGCAATGGGGAAGCTGCTGCTAGACGTCCCGAGGAAAGCAAGTCCAAAGCCGGTGCCTGCAAATACTCACCTCTCCGGGTACCCTGGGGTCCAGTTCCACAAAGGTCAAGTTCACTAGTGTCTTCTTCCCTCTGCTACAGATAGCCAGCTTGAGATGCTTTAGGGAAGTAGGATGGGGAACCCCTCTTTTGAGTTCCTGCTCTCCCTAAGTCTGAAGACGACAAAATGACATGCTGGAGTTCAAACCTGCAAATCCTTGGTGTCCACATGACTGAGAGTAAGGCTGGAAAAACCGTGGCTTCAAAGTTCCAGTTTTGGAAATTATGCAAATATGTGTATTTACATAACAGATTATGGAAAATCTTTTAAAAACAAACTGTGGTATTTACATCACAGACCCGGAGACTCCAAAGAGTTGTTATGTTCTGGTAAGTCAACTCCTGTTTGCCAGCTTGAGGTCTTTAAAAAACTACTGTCTTACAATGAGGTCATGAAAAATGAGATGAAACCACAAGACAAATAAGGTCAGTGAGCCCTCCCTCTGGACCACTGTTCCACATGGGTGGAGGGTGGAGGGGGAGCTTGTCTGGGTGAAAAAATGATAGCTGGTGACAGGCAGGACAGAAAACTGAAGCAAGGTCCAACACAGGGATCCTAAACTCCACACAGAGGGAAGACAGCAGCCTTGACTTTCCCCACTTGAATGAAATTTGTGGGATGGAAAGTGGAATGATTCACTTCTAGAAGGAGAAAAAATAAAAAGACCTGTTTTTCATCATGAAAGCATGTTCATTCAAATAAAATAATCCCTTGAAGTCAGCCCAAGGTTTGTTGATTGCAATTTTTAAAAATGTGTCTTTTAGTTTGGTAAACCAGAGATCCCTGTGATTCTGTGAAGTGTGCTATGCATTTTTAATTTCTTCATCTTACCCATAATTCTCAACACTTTAATCTTTCAGTATCTAATTGGAAATTTTGCCCTCCAGGAAGTATCTTGTTTTTTAAAGTGCAGTTTTTTGTTTTTTTTTAAAACCAGTTGTCACAAGTGCTTTAAGATCTCAAAAGACACTGCCAAGAAATTGCCATTGGAAATAAGGAGGGCTGGGAAGATGGCTCAGCAGACAGAGCGACTGCTTCAAATACGTGAGGACCCGAGTTCGAATCCCAGCGCTCATGTAAATGCTGAGTGGGCGTGACAGCCAAACTGTAATTCCAAAGCTTGAAGGACACACACAGGGGATCCCTAGAGCAAGCTGGCTAGCTAGACTAGTCATACCGTAGGTGAGCTCTTGAGTTCAGATGAAAGATTTAATAAGGCCAACAGTGATTGAGGAAGACTCAATATTTACTTCAGGTCTCCATATATACATAGGTGTTCTTGTACAAACACAAAAACATACATACAACACACATGCACAGAAGAATGAATGAATGAATGAATGAATGAATGAATGAATGAATGAATGAATGAATGAATGAATAATAGGGTCTGGGTGAAAGATCCTGGGGCTCAACATAAGCACTTTACTGGCTAGGCTTCCTCTCCAGGCCCTTATGCACACTGTATCTTACTAACCAATGCAGAAGATTTGGAAGACACATGGATTCTCTTGGAAGGTAAGTTGAATGAGGTTTGGCACTCAATGGACCTAATCTACATGAGGTCTTCATTGCCTGCCACATCTGTCCGCCCTGCTTCTGTCCGACGTCTGGGCCAAGACTCTGACCTTCCTTGTCATTTACCAGATGGAGCCTTCTTGCTGACTGGACTTACACAAAGTGTCCTGGACGCCGACACTACAGGACCGGACTCCTCCTGGCCTCCCTGCTGCAATCTGCTGTCCTCAATATTCCTTCAGTCTGCTGGGCCAAGTTCTCCCAGCTTCCCAGCCTCTGCGTCCTTCTCTGTCAGTTCTGGCTCCTGCCTCCCGCCTGTGCTGGCCGCTCTTGCAGCCCTGTGATCTGCAGCTACTGTTTCGTGGGAGCAGGCACGGCAATCTTTTGGTTCTGCATCTATTTAAAGTGAAAGAACAAATGCTGGGCTTTCCACACATGTAGACTTTTCTAGGAAGAAAGGAGAAATGTGGAAATATAAGCGATAACTATAGTTATTGGGTGACCAAAATAAACCAGTTTATAGTTCTCCATGCTAATGATCTAATTCTAACCAGGCTCTTAAAATGGCTGTTCTGTCCCTCCCCAATTTTTTCTTTGGTTTGTGAAAATATTCTGGCCGTGTGCTGTGTGGACTCTGGAGATCTACTGGCCTGATTCAACCCTGCCGTCCCCTCAGATGGAGTTTGTGATGGCCAGTGTTCATGGTCACGACACGAGGGGGGGGGTCTTGATTGCACTATAGTGGTGGGTGACCTTCCCACAGACAGTGCTGGAGTATGCCGAGTGCAGTCAGCGGGGCACCAGCAACCTTGCATTTTCCTCTCTCTCCTGGGAGTGCAAAATGGTCAACTCCCTCAAGTACCTGCTACTGTGACTTCCCCATCCATCTTGATGATGGATGGACTACGAGTCAGAAGAGACCCTTTCTCCTTGGAGTGGCTTTTGTCAGATTATTTTACCACAACGAAAGGATATGAAGCTAAAATAGAGTTAGAGTTAATAATACCGGAAATTTTCCTTAATAGAGGATTTTCTTTTTCAATCCCAGGGATCCACCATTAAACCACATCCTTAGCTCCAAGTGTAGGATTTTTAGTTTTGCCTTTTCTTACCCTGGAGAACCTAGTTACCCTACCCAGAAAAGGCACAGATGAGACAGTGCTGAGACCCAGCTGCCCCATTGCGATGAAGGCCAGAAGGCACAAGAGGTCTGAACTGTATCACGGACACCAAGGAAACAGACTTCTTTAGAAGTGATCCACAAAAGCATGAGGTTGGTCTGTGAACTGGGTGACCATTAAGGCCCATCCAGCTCTGAGATTCTATGAATATAAATTGTTTTCTAGAAAGAAATTAATGTGTCAAGTTAAATTTGTACCCATTTATATAGAGACACCAGACTTGACAGAAGTTCTCGTTGGTTTACTGACTTGTTTAAAAAAAAAAAGACCAGGTCTCAGCAGGGACAGGGGTTGGACGGCTCCGTGGAAAAAGTTATCTGTAGCTCTGTGAGCTGAGGGAGGAATGTAGAAGCTCCGGGCATACCTCAGCCACCACACTGGCCTTCCTTCATCAAGGTCTGATGTTGGCTGTGAGGTTTATGAAGCATTATCTCTTGAAGCTTGAGAATTCTTTCTGTGGGCTGCAGACTCTCAGTAGAGGCATTTCGGGGTGGGGAGGGTTCTAAAAGCCTCCAGAACAGTATCATCCTAGACATGCAGTTAAGGGGTGGGCATATGATGGGAAAATAACTTCTTATTCACAACCGAACTTACTTGTAGCTAAATTGACCAAATTTCTCACTAAATTTCAAAGATGCTTAAGAAGAGAAAAGGGAAATGTTGAGTTATATGTGTGCCACTGTTTGAATTTGATGTCCCCCGGAATCTGGAATCCCCCGGATCCTCTGTGGTGCTGTTTGAGTAGAGTTAGAAGGTGTGGCTTACTGAAGGTATGTTACTAGGGGCAAGATCTGAGGTTTTTGTTTTGTTTTTCTAGACAAGGTCTCTCTGTATAGCACTGGCTGTCCTGTAACTCACTCTGTAGACCAGGCTGGCCTCAAACTCACAGAGATCCACTTTCCTCTGCCTCCGAAGTGCATGTGCCACCACCACTGGCCCACAGAGGTTCCTGCTTTTGGTTTGAGATGTGAGCTCTCCGCTGTTTCTGCCACCATACCTGTTACTATACTTCCTGTTAAGACAGAGATGGGTCCTTATCCCCCGGGACTCATTAGCCCAAATACACCCTCCCTTCAGTGAGTTGCCTTGGTCATGGTATTTAATCACAGAAATAGGGAAGTAACTAATACAGTGTGTGTGTGTGTGTGTGTGTGTGTGTGTGTGTGTGTGTGTGTGTGTTATTGAACATGGCTGTTGTGTGTGCACATGCACATGTGTGAGTATATGGACCTGAAGCAAACATGGAGTGTTGTATTAATTACTTGCTATTGCTATGATAAAGCTCCACAACCAAGGCAGTGTGCAGAAGGAAGGTTTATTTATTTGGGACTTACGGTTACAGAGGGCTAAAAGCCAGTCACCGCACCGTAGGGAGAACGGCGGCAGCAGGCAGGCATGGCGCTGCAGCAGCGGCAGAGAGCCCACATCTTGATCCACAAACAGGAAGCAGAGAGCTAATCTGAAATAGCATCAGGCTGTTGAAACCTCAAGTTCGTCCCAGTGACCTACTTCTCCAGCACGGCCACACCTCCTACCCCACAGCCACCAGCTGGGGACCAAGTCTTCAGTGCTAGAGACTTATAGAGGACATCTCATTCAAACGACCACAGGTGACTTCCCTCAATCGCTTGTCACCTTTATCATTTGAGACAAGGTCTCACAATGAACCGGAAGCTTATTGATTCAATGAGGCTGGCCGGCCAACGATCTTCAGGGATCCAGTGTCTGTCTTCATTTATCCCCCCAAGGCTGATGTTACAGATTGCACAGGCGTGTCCGGCACTGTATGTCAGTCCTCGGGATCTGAATGAAGCTTCTCTCGCTTACACAGTAGGCACTTTGTCAACTGAGCCATCAAGCTAGGCCTGGAAAACACTGAGTTTTAACAGAGCAAATAGTAACTCACTTAAGGTTGTTTGTACCAGATACATAATTCCACGAGAAAAATTCATCAGTGGAACCACATTCTTCATCCCCGGGCACCTGTTTACATATATTGTCTTGCAATTATTGTTTGGGGTGCATTCAGACTGGAGTTCTTGCAGGGAACTTTTGCATTTTAGTAGTCACAGGCACCTGGGAAGACTCCAACAAACACCTAGCAATCAGCATTTCAGAGATGCTTTCTAGTCATGTCTGAGTGGACATCCATTAGTACGGCTCTCTCCCCTGCCCCAGCTGGTAGATGTGGAATCTGTCACATGAAGCATTGCTATTTAAAGGCCTTCGGCTCCATTGAGCTTAATAGTCTGCCACGGCCTAATGTTCTGTGAATGTAGAATTCTGAATTTCTCCAACTCAGTGGGGGAAAAACCCTGCGGGTTGGGGATACCCGCTCCAAAGAAAAAGCACTGCACGAGAAGACAAAACCAGCATTCTGGGCCTGACCAGGAAAGCAGATGTAACGGAGGAAATCAAGGTCAAGTGAGAACTCAGTCCATCTGTGAAGCTAGAGCCTTGGATTTCACATCTTCTCTATCCTGAGTCTTAACAGTTGTCCTGGCAGGGTATTGAGTTAGAGGGGACAGGGGCCCAGAACAATTGTAACCTTTGGCCCCCACTGGAAAACAAACTGGAGAGTTTCTCTTGCCTGAAACCCAAACTCTATCGGCCATCCAAACAAGTACAGTTTGCAGCAGGCAGCAGCCTGCTGTGGGCGCTTTTGAGTGGGCGGTCTGCCTCAGTCCCTTAGAAGGACATTATCGGTGACAGGCAGGAGACCGAAGCATCTCACATCAGAGGCAGACTCTGGAGGGTGTGCCCAGGGGCTAGCCCTTTCCTAACTCTTCATTTGGGGCAAGTTGTTTGACCGCTTTAAACCTCGATTTACACACACACACACACACACACACACACACACACACACACACACACACACTCCAAGTGCTAGCACAGCACTTATTTCCGTGTTCTCTTCCCTCAGGTGCTGGGGTGCACAAGCAAAGTCAGTGTGGAGCTAAGGAAATTGGGGAGAAGAGCTGGCTATTGTCTCAAGTGTTCTCCTTTCGAGGAAGGCATCACTCTTAAGATTCTGTATATCCATCCCAGTTCTAAGACATGTCTGGGGAGTGTACCATCAGCTGCTCTAGGTTATGGACAGGAGCAGGGCACCCCAGAGATGAAGCACCCTGAAGGCTGGTTGCACTGTTTCTGTGAGGGGCAACAGCCCCCTTCTTGTTAGAACTGGCCGCCGACCACAGCCCTTCCTAAGATGAGTTTCAGTAATGAATTCGGATGTAATTAACATCTCCCTCTGTGCATCACTCTATTGTTTCCAGCCTTTTGCTGTCTAATGACTACATGTCTAGGACTCCTATTTTTAACAAACGTTTACAACCTGACAGATGACAGCTCTTAGGTTATAATTGTTCGTTAAAAATAGGACTCTCAACAGGTAGCTGTTAAAAGGAGAAGGGAAGCTGACTTATTAGGGAAGGTCTCCTGACAGGCAGTGATGAGCGTGAGGTGGCTGGAAAAACAGCGTTATGGAGAGGAACAGAAAATGCCAGGTCAACAGTGCTCTCCATCAAGGGAACCAAAGGCTGTAAGTTATGCAACAGGCAGACATGGCTGTGGCAGTGCCAAGAATCTGCTTCGAGCTGCCTTCACCCTGTTCTCACACGGAGTGACCTTCTTGGAAGTGGGTGAATTTGCCCGGCTATTCCTGGCAGCAGTTCCTGTTCTCAGGCTCTTGACTCTACCAGCTGCACTTCTGGAGTAAGAAACTCGACATCTGCTTGATACCAGGCCCCGGGGGCCAAACACACACTGTCAGTGACGAGGGGACAGTCTTGCATGAAGTGGGCCTAGCAGCTCCAGTCCAAAGAATTAAACTTTCCCCCAAGCTATCTGCCAATTACTTATCTAGTGTGTGTAGGGAGTTGATTTAATGTCAGTCAGAACCTGTGTTCTTCTTGCATATTAATTAATGTTTGAATTGGATATAAAGGAGCGATATTTATCTCCAAGATGGACGTCTTTGGAAGCTGGAATACAGCCACAAGCAAACTGTGGAAAGACCGCCCCCCCCCCCATCACTGTTCCCTGACTTACTTCGAGGTGCTTCTGTGTTCTGTCTGGAAGTCCTCTCTCTCAGCTACTCCTGCCTTGGGCCAACACGACATCCTCTCTGATTTCAGTCCCACTGTGAGCCACAGAACTGCTTCCCTGGACATTTAGTGGCCTTCTCTCCTGGCAAGAGTAACTCAGACCCTGGGCCTGGGGCCACGCCTCTGACTCCACTACACAACCAAAGACCCCTTAGGTGTCCTTTTTCTCTTCACTGACCTCATAATTTTGGTTTTATTTTTCCCAGATCTTCTTGGAGACTCCGATAATTACATTCCAGCAGATCCACACAACACTCCACCACACATTAAGCCCCAATGTTATGTTCACGGGGTATTTCCTTCCACTGGATTCTGCTTTCTGTCCTGCCTTACTTATTTATTTGTTTTACATTTACTTACTCATTTTTGTGTATGCATATGCCAAAGAACAACTTTTGGGAGTTAATTCTCCCCTTCCACCACATGGGTTCTGGGGACTGAACTCAGAAAATCAGGTTCCACAGCAAACACCCTCACCGCCGACGTCTCTTCAGCCCTCTCTTTCTCCTTTTCCACCGGCCACCCTCCCTCACGTTGGGGAGTGTGTGTGATGTGCCTAAAGCTGACTTGCTTGTTCTTTACCCTAACTAAGACTTCTACGGATGCTCTTCCTCGCAGAACGAACAAGCTCGGGATCTTTAGCAGATGCACAACTTCTCCCCGAGTCTACCCTTTGCCTCTTTATAGCCTGGAAACCTTACCATGATTTATGCCAATTTTCTTGGTGTCTTCAAAATACATCCTGCTCTTTTGAGTTTTCCTGCCTGTGAGATCTGTTCCTGTGTCTGGAACATCCTTTCCTCTTGGCAAAAAGCACCCAGCACTGAAGTTTCATCTCCCTTGGGCATCATGGGTGATGGTTTCCCCAGCCATCCCAGCTAGCTGTCTCCTGATCTCTCTAGGGTTCCACAGTAAATTGTGTGTTTTGTATAATTGAGTCTTACACTGGTCACTTCCCCCTCCAGGCCCCAGTGTCCTTGGCACCAAGGTTGGTGTCCCTGTGTTTCTCTTATCCAATGTAGGACTTAATGATTTTTTTCTTGATAGGAAGACACCAATTAATTGAAAGTCATTGGTACTTAAACCACACAGATGGCAAAAAAGCAAGAGAAGACCTAAGCAGTGGTCCAGTTTACCTGTCACCCTTTCTGCATTCAACACTGAGGTTAGCGATATAAAATTACCCACGCCCCCATTTACTGGAGGCAAAGGATGCTGGGAGCCACACAGGTTCCTCTCCTTATCAGGAGCCATGTCTGAAGAGAAAAGAGATCAATGACCTTTTGGTCCCTGAGTTAGGGACCAAATTCTCCTAACCCTGAGAACTGTCCAAAACAGGAATTTCTTACAACACTTTCACACCCCTGATGTAGCCTGCCGTTCATACTTGGGTAATTCTCAAGGTCAGAAAACTGCTTAGGATAGACAGCTAAAGACTGAAACCGAAACAAAAGCTTGACCTCTGGACAGAGAGTGATTCTGAAAGGGAGTGGCACATTTCACCCAGGCAGCACCCGAGGGTGTTGGAAATCACAGGAAGCAGGAGGACCACAGCCAAGTCTGAGAATGTGGCCCAATCATGCTCAGTTCAGCAAGCTAAACTATGTGAAAACTCCTGGTCCCGGAACTCTGTCCATGGGTCACATCTGAGTGGCCTCTCCCTTGGACCCTACCTTTGTCCTCTGAGGTCAGACTCAGGACTCCACCATGAAAGCCAGTCCTCGGCACCCTGGAAGCCCCTGCCCTCACTATCCTGGAAGGTAAGTGAGAAATGGAAATAAATGGAAGTAAAATAAACTTCCTTCAGGATGGAAATGAGACTTAGGAATTTCTACTGTAGCCGAATTAGTTTGCTGATGTTGGAAGGCGGGGAGCCTGGCCTAGATGCACGGTGGAAGGATGCTGGTCTGCAAGGTGGAAGACTTGGTCCTAGATCTGGCTGGAAGCCACTAAGAGGGACACGGTGATTTTCTGTCCTGTGCTTGTGTTTTAGCAGGAATCTCCATTCCTGAGACTGGACGGACTCTCTTGGGCTAGTTCTTTGACTTACAGTTCATCTCTGTGAGCTCCGGTCTCTTTACCAAACAGTAGAACTCAGGAACTGAATGGAGAGCTCCTGTGTTATCCACACGGTTTCAGGAGACCCTCCTTCTGCAGTGATGCTTTAGGACATGCATTCCACCCAGTGATCTGCCCAAGACAGCAGGCCAACAGCTGGCTATGTACACAGCAGCTTACCGGTCCAGACTTGCTTCCAGGACCCTGCTCTGCACTGTCTACCAACCCTACAGTGTTGTGTTATATAGACTGCCCAGTTTCATCAGGTCCACTGTGAAAGGCCTTCCTGACATCGTGTGCCCACGCTAAAGCCCCACAAACGTTTTCCTTCGCCCTTCCCAGACTGCTCTCCACCCCTGGGAGATGGCTTTGCAGCACCAAGTGGTCTGATGTCTTAGAGAGTTGTGCACTGGACGCTTTCAGTCTCGCTTGCCTGCTGTACCAGCGGCCCGGAGAGACTGCCACACAGTCAACAGACTGACAGGATCATACTGGAATCTACATGTCTGCTCTCCAAGATTGCCTTAGTACAGAAGCTCTCACTTCCCTGTCTGCAACCAGAGAGGGTCAGAGAGGATTACACTGGCTCATTAAGTCTTAAGATTCTGCCTTGCTCAAATCTGCTAAAAACAAACTCAGAGCTGGGTGTGGTAGCACACTCCTGTAATTTCATCACTTGGGAGGATTAGGAGTTCAAGGCCGAGACAGAGCTACATAGCCAGTTAGCATGTTGGAAACCAATCTGGGCTACATGAGACCCTGCCCCAATAAGAGGAACAAAATAAGACAAAATAAATAACAATAAAAAAACAAACTTAACCATTGATCAAGCCATTCTTTTCCTTCCCTTCTTTCTTTTGTTAAATATGTCTTAACTACTATTTTTATTTATCTAAATAAAGTACAAAGGGATCTATCAGACGTGTGTGTGTGTGTGTGTGTGTGTGTGTGTGTGTGTGTGTGTGTGTGTGGTGAACAGGGAACAAGACTTTAGCCATGTGTTGATGTGCACAGTTTGGTGATGTACACTCAGAGCTCATGCTGTTATCACCGTTATCCGATTCTACTATATTTTCATTACCCCCCAAAATAAAGTCCATGCCCACTAAGCAATTGCTCATTATTTCTTCTCCTCCCAGCTCCTGGAATCCACTAGTCTACATTCTGTCTAAGATTTGTCCATCCTCGGTATGTTCATGCAGTGCATAAGGATGTCTCTCCATCAATGAGGGACTGTGCATACGACCGTGGTCCCATAAGATTGCATCACCCAGTGGCTCATAGCCGTCTGAGAGCATGTGATTTTACTCTATGGTGTTCACACAGGCATGAAATTGTCCACAGACACATTTCAGGGTGTATTCCAATCATTTATGAGTGTTTTATATAAGTGGACCAACAGTGTGTGGCTTCTGGGGGAGGTGGTTCTGCCTTCTTTGGATAAATAGACTTTTCTTGGGGACATCATATGTGGGCATCTATAACATTCATTTTATGTGTGTATGCTGCATGTGTGTTTGTTCATGTGTATGCAGGTGCATTGCCTGGGCATGCAAGTGTCAGGGCCAGAGACTGATATGGAGTGTCTTTCTGTATCACTTCTACTTTATTAAAACAACAACAACAACAACAGTGAGTTCCAGGGGTCTGTACGTGTCCACTACACACCCAACCACCACCTCTGCCACCAACTCCAGCTTTTCACATGGGCGCTGGAGGTCTGGACTCAGGTCATCACACTTGGGAAGCAAGCACTTTATCCACTGAGCCATCCTCCCAGTTCTCATGGTATCTTTTTCATACCGAATAGCATCAAGAGAGCCAGCCAAATCCAGTCGTTAACGTGTTGGAGAGCTTTTCTCCTACTGTCAGGGAGAAGTGGTCCTCAGAGGTAAGTAACAACAGGAAGGGAAACTGTCCACAGGCCTAGGCCATGACCGAGGAGGACATGTCCATCTCTGTCCCTGGCTCTTGGAGAAGGCAGCCAGAACTTGGATGCACAGCCTGATAGGGAAGATTGCAAGATGAGGGAGGAGCCTGGCACTTAGGGTTTTTCTGTCGGATGAGAGTGTGGCCAGCTGCTGGATGAAGTCAAGTGATGGAGAAAGCTCTGCTTTGGGATTCCTTTTGAACAGGCACAGAGTAGGAAAGACTGCTGGAGGCGGTGACTGCTCACTTAAACCTCTCCAGCCAGTGAAAGCCCACTGTTTCGTGTATGGTAACGCTCCGGTCCTCCTGTGCGCTTCCTGGGGGGCTGCTGCTGGTGAAGTCCCCCTTTGATGCTTGGACCAGAAGGGATGCTGTCAGACAGGAGCTCATACAGGAGCACAGAGGAGGGAATACAGAACTATACACTCAGAATTCTCTCCCATCAGACTTCTCAAAAAGCCAGAGAAGAGACTCGGTGCCTAAAACTGTCAAATCTAAAACACGATTTGATGCCAGGGACTCATGTAAATCTTTATCCCCTGTGACAGCCCAACACTTAAAAATTTTACTTCATCATTCCCTTTCCTAGTTAATGTCAAATTGAAAACTGATGCTTTGATGACCTTGCTGGTTGGAAATTGTGTGTCTTTTCCCTAGGGGTTTCTCTCCCTGTCCCCCCCCCCGCCCCGGGTTTTGCATGATAGAGGACATGAAAATACAAAAAAGAAAAACTAAAAAAGGGCCATCTTTCCCTCTCTCCAACCTTTAAGATGAAGATAAAGGTCACAGTGAGTGCAGAAATATTTATTTTATGGATATTGCATTGAAAATCTTAAGTTGATGTAAATGTCATAGACGCTACTGAGGCACATGACCACAGTCAATTTGAGGCAGCTTGGCATGAAGGCGCTCTCTGTGGTACTACACTGGCTATGAGATTTTTAAACATTCACTTTCTTTTCAAATGTGGGAAGCATCTGAGGTAGGAATTGCGACTATTTCATAGGGAAATGTGTGTGCATCTTTCTGGAGTAGAGATTATAATGTGAGTGTATGTGTGCATATTTATGTGTTCACATATTTGTGTACTTGTATGTGCACATATGTGTGGAAGCCAGAAGTAAACAATAGGTACCTTTCTCAACCCCTCTCCATACTTATTTATAGGTAAGGTCTCACTATGTAGCCCTTTGCAGGACAGGCCAGTCAGCCTTGAACTCATAGAGATCTGCCTGCCTCTGCCTCCTAAGTGCTGGAGTTAAAGGTGTGCACAATCACAGCCGGCCTCTTACTTATTTTGAGACAGAGTCTCACTGAACCTGGAGCTCACGGATTGCCCACACTGGCTGGCCAGAAAGCTCCAGGGTCATCCTGTCTCTGCCTCCCTTGTGCTGGGTTACAGACACATGCCCCACGCCCTACTTCATATCAAACACAGGTTCTCACGCTTGTTCAGCAAGCACCTCGCCAATTCCCTATCGCTGCGGCGTCTTCCATCTGCAGTTCTAAGAGACTGACCTTGTTAGAAGAAGCACATTGTCTTGCTGAGAGGCTGGCGCAGGCAAACAGAAGACGGGCTATATGATATACAGACTCCCTTTGCTTCTCCCAAATGTTTCTCTCATTGCTATGATGCCTCTCACTACTAAAGTCTGCTCTAGGATTCAGTCTTTATTTTTAAATTTATTTCGTTTGGGCTAGGGATATAGTTCATTGGTCGAGCATTTGCCTAACATGCACAAGGCCCTAGGTTAAAAAATCAGCCACACACACACACACACACACACACACACACACCCTCCAAATCTCTGTTTATACAACCTTTTTATTGCCTCATTGTGTTTACTGGATACTACTACCAGTGGATGAATTGACAGGCTGTATGTGATAGGTTTAAAACACTGTTGCCTCCCTCATGAGCAGGTGAGGCTCTACAAAGGATCATGTCAACACACAGGTCTACAATCTCACAGGCCAAATTCCCAGATCCAGAAAGCTCTGGAGATACAGTTTTTCCATAACTCATTTGGCAGTTAATGTGACCTTACTTGAACTCATTTGGCAGCAAAATCTGACTTGAACTGGTGTGAGGCTATTTATAGTCATTATTTATCTACTTGGCATGAATAATCATACATTTCACAGTAGAGACACTACTATTTGATTATAGGATCCTGACCTGGACCTTACTTAGTGTAGCATGTAATGTCTTCTATCACCATTTATCTCCCTAAAATTAAAAACAATCTGAATTCCAAAACATATATGGCCCCTCAGGGCTTTGGATAAGAGTTTGTGGTTCTATTCCATATATTTTATCTAAAAAGACAGACAGACAGACAGACAGACACACACACACACACACACAATCTCTTTCTCTCACACACACTTACATTCATACCCACACACAATTCACACACAGACACACACACATTCAAACATATTTGAAACCACACACAATTTACACAGACATTCACACACACACATACACACACACACATACACACACACATAAATAAAACTAATGAAAACAAATCTTTTTTTTTTTTTTGAAAAGACAGGTGCCTGGCGGTGGTGGTGCACATCTTTAATCCCAGCACTCAGGAGGCAGAGGCAGGTGGATCTCTGTGAGTGTGAGGCCAGCCTGGTCTAAAGAGCGAGTTCTAGGACAGTCAGGAATATACACAGAAAAACTCTGTCTCGGAAAAACCAAAAACCAAAAGTAAACAAACAAAAGGACAGGTATGTACAGAGATGGATATGTTAATTAGCTTGATTAAATCATTAGTATGTTATATATACATATACATAGGTATACTCATCTTACATTGTACCAGTGAATGTATAAAACTACGATGTCAGTTAAACAGTAAAAAGTTAAATATGGCAGTTAAATAAGGGAAATGAAGTAAGAACAACAGAGGAAGTTCCTGCCTGATATTTAAGATCTCTTATCTAGGGGTTGGAAAGTTACTCAGCATTTGACCCAGGTTCAATTCCCAGCACCCATATGGCGGCTGGTAACCATCTGTAACTCCAGATCCAGGGGATCTGACACCCTCCCGTGACCTCCAATCTCATGTGCATGATGCACTTACACTCATGTAGGCAAAGTACTCATACATATAAAATAAAAAATAAATGAGGAAGGAACTATCTATAAAGCCAGCACACAACTGGAAAAACAAATGAATAAATACTATAAATTGATCTGTGATACAGCAAAATGGCAACATAATAATATACTGATTGGAAACAAAAATCCAACTTTGTAGTTCATTCCACACATTTCAGACTTTGCTCTATGATTGTAATCTAAACTGTGTATCTAAAACCCGGTTGCTTGGTGCCATAATGAAATTCACCATTTTTCCTTCCCAGACAAATGTGGTTCTCCACTTAGAGATCTGGCCCCTTGCGGCAGCAGCCTCTCTGGCCCTGCGGAGCATGTCATTTTCAGGGGCTGAAACTGCTAAGTTGCTCCAGGCACTGCAAATGGTATACTTCCTAATCCATCCCATAGGCAAATTAGAGAAATAAAGATTTTAATGTGGGCTAGACACGTACATGTTATGTTTTGGGGAAAGGCCACCATGACATGAAAGAGAGATGACAGTATCTCTCGTAGTGAGACGAACTGAGTCAAACACCTGGTGCCCAGAATGTGGAAAGAGAGCCAGGAGTTTTTCTACAGGGAATGTGTGTTCTTCTCAGGGTGGGGGGAGGCTTCCATTAACTCAGGAATAATGGATGGGAGCAGAGGGAAGAGCCTCTTGTAAAGAGACAGCCAGGTCAACAAGACAGGCAGTGGCCTGCAGAGGAATGTTTCTGTGGGGGACTGAGACTGAATGAAAATGGGGGCACATGCTAGAAAATGGAGAGTCAACAATCTCTAGCCCGGGGAGACGGGAGGACGGGCTTATGGGCAGGAGGCTCCCCAAATTTCAGGGAGCCAGCTCTTTGCTCTGACCTCAGGCTCACTAAGAGCCTTGTCATTACAGTTATCTTCCCTGGGTGTGGAAAGAGTGCAGAGAATAGGCTCTGTGCCTTCTACACCATAAATTATTAAAGTGGTCTTCTGATTTTCTACGTCAGTCTCAGAAAGTGACGCGGAGAAATGTGCTTGTACCATATAGGTCTAAATTTTTAAAGCAGAGAGTTTATAAATGTCACACGGCCATGCTCAGGCATCCCCTGGAGAGCCTGCCTGCCCAATCTGAAGGGCCACACGGGTGTCTTGCAAACAAAAATTCTGGAAACACGATGCTGTTTGAGCCACCATGCAATCCAGCTAGCCACCTCTAAATATGAACCCCAAATGATCAAGTCAGCTTACCATAGTGATACCTGCATACCCATATTGATAATGGCTCTGTTTCCAAAGACAAGCTGTAGAATCAGTCTAGGTGTCAACAGATGAAGGAAGGAAATGTGAGCTGCACATATGCACATACATACACATATGCACACATTTACATATATCACACACACATATATATGCACTCACAATCAAGTTTTATGCAGCCATGGAGAACAAAGTTGCATTATTTTGCAGGAAAATTAATAGAACCAGGCAAAAATCAGCCACTGAGCACTGCATGTTTTCAATCATGTGACATTAATATAAAAGACATTAAAATTAAATGTTGGCTTAGGAAAGCTATAAGAATTGAAAAGAGGGAGACGAGGTGTTATGAGAGGGTGATGGAGGGTGAATCCCATCCATATGCTTGTTTGAAAATGTCAGAATAAAACTCTTTACCCACTAATAAATGCTAATGAGAGAGAAACTTACCGTATTGTTTAAAATGAATGTGCATTGCTAAGAACATGCAGATATATAACAGACAGAGGGAAGAATAGCATCTAAGTTTCAGCTTTGTCAGAAGGCATCCTGACATTTAGGTTCCCTGGGGCAGCTGAGGATTCCATGGACGCTCTCTCTCTCCCTCTGATGATATAACGATTAGGAGGAAGCTGTTTCAAGATGGAAGGGACATACCAATGTCAAGAGGGCTGTGATGTCTGTATGCTATTGTGATATATGATAGATAAAGATGGATGCAATTTATTTTAATGGATATATTACTATTTCTTATGGTAAAGGCACACAGAGGTAAAATTTAAAACAGAAATGTGTACATCTCCCAGACATGATCTGTGTCTGACTATGCCTTGAACAAACTTCCTGCAGTCATGAGCCTTACACCCACAGGGCATGACCTTCAGGTAAATGCCTGATCCTCAGCCTTATGCACTCAGAGACCTGCTCCATAAGGGTGCACTTTTCCAAGTATCTCTGAAATTAAAATATAAAAATAAAAAACCCAAGTTAATCAAGAGCTCATATATATGAAAGGATGTAAGTACTAGTTTTTTTTTTAATTTTGCACAGCGAGATTATTGAAGAGCCTCAATTATTTTTTGAAGATTGGGGAAGAAGTTATAGTCACCTGTCATGCTGTTGATGGCTAATCTTTTGACATTGCTGGTCGTAAGTTGCTATGGTCAGGAAGGGAGAGCCCAGAAACTCCCCAGGTTTCCAGGGACACCTTCAGTTTCTGCAACCAGAACTATCTGCAATCAGCTAATTCTTATCTAAATACTCGTCTTGATCCCACAATGCTTTGTTTTTGTTCACATAGTTTCCCGCTCCTCGGACTTCCCAGGGAATGACCCTTCATGCCACTCTCCTGCCCCCAAGTTTCTGTTACTAAGCCATCCACTTTGTCCTCTGCTACTGAGCACTTGGAAAGTGGCTATTGCCAATTGAGATGAGTTCTCAGTGTCAGACACACACCAGATTCCTCAGGATTAGCACACACCTGCACATGGAATATCTCACACGTGTATATATAAGAACTCTCTCATTGATGATGCTTTTATACATCATGTACATGTCAAGACACTAATTTCATCTGTTTGTTTTTTCTCTTTAAGAAAAACTACTAGTAAATGTGAAATTAAACACAGCTTGTATTGTGTTTCTATTGGACGGGGCTGATTTAGTCTTTCCTTCTAGCCCATATGTCTGGTACATAACCACACCTGCCTCATTATCACATTTTCTAGTGGGGGGGGATGCCTAATCTCCCCAAAGTGTGAGTGCCTTGGGGACAGACTCAGAGTCGCAGGGTGAGTACGTGGTACCCTCAATTAGGAGTCACTGGGCATATGAATCACAGCAGAGTGGTCACAGAGGCGGCCCACGTGTTGAGCGAGAATATCTGTTGTGGAGACGGCACACGCGCCCTTCAGGTGTCTCATCACACTGGAGCCTTGAGGAAAGCTGAGCATCTGTGTCCTCCGGGAGGTAAGCTGTACTGTTGCTTGGTGGGGAAGAGCTATGCTGCCAGCTCTGTCCCATGCTTGCAGGATGCTTTTGCAAAGATTTATCATTTGGCATGTTACATCTTTTCATGTTGTATAATTTTTTCCCTTTAGATCTCAGAGCCTTGTGGCTCTGGTGACTCTGGTTAAAAAAAAAAAAAAAAAAGCTGGGCAGCAGTGGCACGCCTTTAATCCCAGCACTCGGGAGGCAGAGGCAGGCAGGTCTCTGTGAGTTCGAGGCCAGCCTGGGCTACAGAGTGAGATCCAGAACAGGCACCAAAGCTACACAGAGAAACCCTGTCTCAAAAAACCAAAACCAAAACAAAACTAACAAAACTCCAGGAAGGGTGACATGCTAACATGCTGAGCACTGCATGCAGGCTGTGTTTGCTCCTCTTCAGCCAGGAGAGATCTCTGGGGCCAGAGTCGCTTCACCATTGACAGCAGAAAAGAAAGCAATAGTGTGACATTCTGAGAAAATCAAATGGGGTTACTTAGAGCATAGAAAGCCTTGGGAGGGGCCGTCAAGGAGGCTGAGGGTTAAAGATGCCTGCCACCAAGCCTGACAGCCCTGAGTCCGATCCCTGTGACCCACATGATGGAAGGTGAGACCTGACCCCCGAAAGTTGTCCTCTGACCTCCACATGGTGTGTTGTAGCATGCACCCTCCCCAATACATAAGTGCAAATTTAAAAAAAATTCAGTCTTTTAAAAGAGAAAAAAAGAAATGATTCCTTGGAAAACATCTAAAGTACCTTTGACGCATTTGTGAAGATGTAATTAATATATGTTAGGAAAGCTGATAAAGGGTTGGTGTTGACTTTCTCGCGCCTCACTCACTGCAGAGCTCTGTAAACAGCCCTGGACCATCAGTTTCAGAGGCCACTGGGAGCAACCGGGAGTCACAACTCTACAGAGAATTGAGTTTGCTGTAAAGGAAGTGTCTGCTGAGACGAAGGCTGAAAACATGGGGGAGCAGCAATTTGACACTCAGGTTACTCCAATCCCACTTTCGGGGGTTCTGCATCGATTGCGGGGGAACCCCAATGGGGAATCAACAGCCAGACTCGTGAGGAGTCTTCACATGCCAAAGTCTAGAGTCTTTCTAAGTGACTCAGTTTTTCTTGGGGCTGCCTATGGGGGGAGCGTTATCTCAGGATTGATCACAGAATCATTTAAGTGCAATCATGATTCACGGAAGAGCGTTTTCCTAAAAACGTTACCTATAATGGCTTTAAAAACTCCTCACACTGCAGAAAACACAAGTGCTGCTTGTATTAATGTTCACTATTTTTAAATGGATTTTTAACAAGGGTCTCAAAATTGCAGCTAAGTTCCTGTAGTTAAAATGACAGGTATGTGAAGTCAGCAAAGTTCCTGTGGATTTGATGCTGTTTATTAAATTGGGAACAAAAAAACCATAATATCCCACACGCTGCAATTTAAAAAAAAAAAAAAAAAAAAAAAGGTAAGTAACAACAACAACACAAGCAAACTCCTGTGGCTCTCAGCACTTTCTATCTCCAAACTGCTAGTCCAAGAAAGAGACAACCTAGAGAGTTACTGCTAGCTTTTACAACTGAACACCAAATTGTAGCACTGAGGGACTTTCCAACTTGACTGACTTTTCTCCAAGTGTCTGTGGTTTCAGAATCGTTAACCCGATTTTTCACAGTGAGTAACAAACAGGTTTTTAATCCGAGGCTTGGGAAGCAGATTATTTTATCCAGTTGTGGTTTCTTTGGAATTTTAAGTGCAATTTAAAAAAGGAAGGACTATTTGTTTGAATGCGTGGGGTATTATATATATTTTTGCTATTCTTAGCTGTTCTTTTTCACTTAAAAAAAAAAAAGCCCCATGGATTTTAGTGGGTGGTGTTGCTAGGAAAGGGGAACGTGGTCAAGGAGGAAGGCAGGAGACGGTGAGCTGGGCAGAGCAGAGAAGATCCCTTCCACCTGAGCGCCCAAAAGGGAATTACAAGCAAACTTACCAAGCAGGCTTTGTGGGGCAGGAGCTCCGATTCACAAGCCTGCTGACTTTCCCAAGGTCACTGGGCACAGGAACCACAGTTAGAGAAAGAGCCAGGGAGGCCCACGTGGGCCATTTGTTTGGGTAGGTTTTCTGCTCTTCCATAGGTACCCCGATTCCCACAAATCAACAAGCTTAGTAGCAAAAACAACAACTTTAATTCCTACCATAGGGTTGCATGCAGAGCAACTAAGGACAGCAACAGACTGGTGAGATAAAATGGTTAAGAAGTGCCAGGGCCAGAAACACAAAGCCTGGGAGCGGAGCCCATGCCCACAGGAGGACATGGTGGGAAAGTATAAACAATAACTTGAGGGCTTTTTCCTGGGAGTTGTCCCTTCATTTTGAGCAATACTAGAAGTCTCGAGAGGACACTGGAACATGACGGTAAACGTGCCATAGGTAAATGTCATGTCAGAACTACAAAGGAGGCGCTAACTCTTCTAATGAACAGCTATGAGCAAGGGTGTGTGTTGAAGGGGATGAGGTTGTGCATCAAGAAATGCAGAAAATCAAAGTTTTAGGAAACTGTGTGAGAAATGAAGAGCACTTGTGGAGAACTACATACTCTAGATATTCTAGCTCATTCAAGAAGAAAGAAAGGACTCAAAAAAGGCTAGCCGGTATGATGGTTCCAACACAAGAACAGGCTCTGTACAGAATGCTGGCATGTGATCTGTGCCCGGTGTCTGAGTGAAGGTGACGTTTAAAAGCAGCAACTTCCTGGGGTCGCTAGCATGCCTGCAAAGATCCTGTTCTCATGACCAGCCCATCGCGGGCCTCTCAGGGCTGCTGGCTTTCAGTCGCCTGTCATTGCAGCAACTGTATTTGGAAGCTTCTTAAATGCCCCAGAACCAAATCTGACTGACTGAGAGACTCTCTCCTCCCACTGAAAGGTAAAAGGACCATTGATGCAATAAATTAATCTATGAAGTATTTATTTATAATAATGATAATACCACCAGGATTATATTTTAGGGGCTGGCTGGTAGACTCTAGATGACAGCAGGTTAAAGGTGAGTGTTTGCAGAGATGGTTATTCTCTGGAAAGTGGTCTGATGAAGCTTACCTCAAAATCACTACAACAGAGCAATGCTGCTTGGGATATAGAGGTTCAAAAATTAGGCGATTCAGAAGCAATATTCCGGATGGGAATTCAAAAAACGTCGGGAGTGTGAGTGACAGGGAAGAGGGAGAAATTAATTTTATTCCATTTGCTGATGTGGCTACAGGGAACTATTTTTAGGTATAATCCAAACACTGCATATCTTCTCCATTTTGATTAGTAGAAAATTGGCCGGGAGCCAAGAGAATTAGTGTGTTTCTCAGCACATCGAGCCAGAAACGTACAAATAAAACTACATTGTCTGTGCCAATGCGTTTAATGGGAGCTACTCCTAAGTTTCATTTTCCCCCTAAGAACACAAGGTCCAGCTTTGTCAGAGACATGCAGAAGTCTTTGACTAGAAGCAACCCAAGTTCTAGACTCGTTCCCCTAGAACATTCTCAGGAGGCTGTTGCCACCAACATAACTCTCAAGGTTCCTCGGGCACTTGGGGCTCCGAACTTCTGCCTGGCAGTTTTACATAATGCCAGAGGAAGTCAGCAACTCTACACAATGTGAAATTAAAATAAGTTGGAGAAATACGTTTAACAAGGAAAGGTTTCCCAATAAGCACTTAGAAGTTATTAATGATTCCAGTGCCAAGGAAAGTATAGAACAGAAAAATAAACTCAACAGGCCAAGCTCAGCAGTGGTAGATTCATGAAGGGCCCATCTTCACACCACACTGCTGTGCTCAGGGCAGGATCCTGGGAAATTCTGATTACCCCATAACTCCAAAACCTGACAGTGCTCAATCTCCCTCCCAATGTAGCAACCCCCCAGAGTTTGACCACATTTCAGTCCACTGGCCTTTGGCAATCTGATGGGCACAGACACAAGGTTAGGGGCAGCCCCCTGTGGAGACACTGCCTTTCCCTGCCTTCTCTGGCATACTGTATCCGCAGCAAACACACAAAGACCAGCTGTCATAGCTTTTGGGATTGGTAAACCAGCTTCTGCTATCCCTACTGAACATGGTTGTCTTCCTAAGCAACAACCCAAGGTAGTTTTCATGCATATTCAGAATCATGGACACGATCTGTCTGTGAATCTCTGTAGTGCCTGGTTGGAGAACATAGAGGATCCCACAAAAGTGTTTTCCTATTTCCTACAAGCACATGTATACAGGTCCCTCATCAGAGAGATCTCCTTTGGTTCACTACAGAGACTGGGTACGTCTACCAAGTAGTTAAATTATACAATTTGTTCGTGGAGTTGAAAGGGCACTCACGATTTTCAGACCCGAGGTTTGCAGGCCTGCACCTGTATTTGAGGTAGGGGTGGGTACTCTTTCGTGTAGACAGCAAGGCATCAACTAGGCATTTCAGGGATCTTCAGAAGAAGCTCAAGGCACTGAGTTTTAACAACAACAACAACAAAAATCCTCCAACAAAATGCATGCACAAACTTTGGGAGTGGGAGGGGTAAGACGGACTAGAGGCAACTTCAGTTCCTGGGGAACTCACATCGCTATTTTATCCTGAGGGAGATTTACGTTTTCCAAAATAAGTTTAAATATTATCTTTTTCAAAACTTCACCATCGTGGTTTCCTTCCTTTCCCTCAGTCCTTTCCTGTCTTCCTCTTTTTTTTTTTTTTCATTTCTCACTTTTTTGCTTTTTTAGAAAGACAGGGTAAGCTTTTGAGGGGCTTCTGTTGACATGCGGCTGTTCATTCAGCCTTCCTTCCCGGGATTCTAAAAGGCCAGCACCATTAACCTTTTCAGACAACTCCCCCCTGGGCTTTGGGACAGGCCGTGTGAGAAAGGATGATGAATCCTGCCTTTGCCTGGAAGAAGCTGTCCGCGCGTCCTAGGGTGGAGCCTGAGCCAAAACCTTATACTTTTCATTTTGGTTACATTACGGTCCAGCCGTGAAATGAAAAGATTGTTTAAACATATTAAATAAACAGATTTGGGGATGTACAATTAATCTCAGGGTGGAATTTTACTATATGCTCCTTGGGAACTAATTTTAATGAAAAAGACTCTATTTATTGGGTGTTATAACGCTGCTGAGAGCTAAGGGAAAGTTGGGAAGTTAAGTTTGCCTTTCCTCCTGCCCAGAACCTCTGCTGAAGAGGATCTAGGTACTTACAGGAGAGAGATAATATTTACTTCAGAAGCCCTTTTATACATCTTTACTTAACCATGAAGAACATGTTTTTCATCCTAAGCAGCCACTGGAGAAATCTGAACCCACCGTGATTCGCAATGGGGAGCCAAAAATGAGCTGTGGAAGCTGCTCACCAATTCCAGGTGGGCAGCGTTATCCTGTGGGTCCTTCCCTCCTGCCTGCATCTCTGTGAGCAGGCGCTGCTGCTGAGTTACCTGCCTCCAACACACACCCTCTCCCCTTTGCAGAAGATGCACAGCCCCTTCGTCAGTCAAGTGCAGACGGGACCTTGAAGGCACCTAAGTTGTCTGGAATACCTTGACTCCGACTGTGAACATTTAGGGCAAATCTGCAGTTCTCAGTAGGTGGATGCCTTATTTGGTCTAGAGGCATTTTGCTATGTGGTTGAGTCATGAAGAGATACTAAAGGGGCTGCCAGTCTGTATTTTGAACCAGACACTGTCTTCCTTGTCATCACTGACCCCTGACAGACACACGGTACATAACCTTGATTGTGCCGCACTGGTGTTTTATTGCACATGGACCAATTCCTCACACAGTAGCTAGTTGTACCAGAGTATAAATACTTGGTCACACACACAAGAGGAAATAGAATATACACACGAGTGCTAAATTTTACCAGCAGATTCACGTGGGCACTTGGACATTAAAAAATAATAATAAAAATATGTAAGATAATAATATTTATAATATGGATACAGTTACAGTACCATGATAAGAGTATAAAAAGTAATTTCCCAATAAAGCATCAACTCAATAATATAATAGACAAGAGAAATTGAGTTTGAATTTTATTTAGCTTTTTAAGGTCTGCCCACCTCCCCATCCCATTAAAAATATTTAATTTTTGTGCAAGTTAACATCTTTTATGGACTTCACAATGCCTAACACTGTGCAAAATGGCATTTTCAACCACTTTTTTTTTCCGTCTTTGTTTTTAGCCACATGTGCAATAATCTCAACTGTTTCCTTTTTTTTTTTGTCCTATCTTCAGTTGACAGAGTCACATGTCACAAAGAGAGACTCGGCGCCTGGTCCTTCCAACTAATATTGATACATAAATAAGCTGTTTAATATAAACAAGTCTTTCTGTCTTGCTGTGCAATATGCACAGAGTGAGGTAGAAAACCCTCAGCAGGACCACCGAGGCGCGCAGGGGACAGGGTTTGCCCTCCAGAAGAAAGCAAGGTGAATCGTGTTCCACGAATAGCTTAACGTTTCTCCAAACCAGATTTATCTGTTTCGCGTCCATCTTTTCCCTTTGCTTTAAGAATAGGAGACACTAGGACTCCGGAATTAATATGCAATTTCTTTAGAAAGCAAAAGGAAACACTTCCTGGCTAATTATCACCGCTCCCACCCCCACCCCAACCTGGAGCTGGCTGCCTAGGTTCCTAGGTGTGGAACCGGAAGGCCAGGTGACAGACTTCAATCCTCCCCCTTACCCTCCCCGCCTAGTTTCCACTTGGGTCCTTGCAGAAAATGTCAAAACCCATCTGGAAAAACGAAACAAAGCAAAACAAAACAAAAACAAAAACAAAGCCTAAAGGTGCATCACGAGTACACACAAAAGGCCGAACCACAGAGAGAAAGGAACCCAAGACAATCAGAAAGCCACACTCTCCCAACTCCTCCCAAACTTTCCTTTTTGCGCAACGGTCGGTCCGGAGCTTTTCTGTACGTTTTGGATGATTCGGATAGATCTGTGGGCTTCGAGTTCACCTGCTTTCGGTCTTGAGTAAACAGAGGTCTCCTCTCTCCCCTGGGGAGCGGCTCAGGGGCGGCCCGGCGAGCTCTCTTCCTCTAGGGACGCAGAGCCTGTGTCCAGGCCGGGACTATGGGGACCGGCGTCCGTGCGCCGGGAGAGCCTGGCCCTCTACACCTTGGATTCCGAGGAGAAGCCCTGGCGCGCCGGCTCGTCCAGGCTCGAATCGCTGTCCACAGTCGTCGCTCCGCCGTTGCAGCCTGCCCAGGGCTCCAGCAGGCGCGCGGGTGGTGTGACCCCGGCATCGTCGTCGTCGTCGTCCGAGGGAGCTCCCGGGGACGGCGGCGGCCCAGCTCCCGCCAGGCAGCCCGAGGCGCGCGGCCGGTCCCCGCGGGATGCGCGGCGTCTGCGGGCGGCCCGGCGCGCGCAGCAGAGCAGGCGCTGGAAGGCCTTGCGGAAGTCGGGGCTGCGGCAGTAGATGATGGGGTTGAAGGCCGAGTTGGCGTAGCCCAGCCAGTTAAAGAAGACGAAGAGGCGATCGGGCACCAGGTCGCGGTGGAAGGCCTTCACCACGTTGGCCAGGAAGAAGGGCAGCCAGCAGAGCGTGAACACACCCATGATGATGCCCAGCGTCTTGAGCGCCTTCTGCTCGCGTAGGGCCACGAGGCGCGACGGCCGCCGCTTGCTGGAGCGCCCGTTGGCCAGCGAGTCTGCGGGGCGCGGTGGCCCTGGCGACGGCGAGGGCGCGGGCGAGGGCGGCCGGGCCGGACCGCTGAGGAAGCGGCGCTCGCAACTGTCGATCTTCTTCACCTGCTTCTGGGCCTCGCGGAAGACCCTCAGGTACACGAAGGCCATGATGCACAGGGGCACGTAGAAGGAGACGACGGACGAGGCGATGGCGTAGGCCCGGTTGGTGACGAAATCGCAGCACTTGGGGTCGTTGTAGCAGCGGCGCGCCTCGTCGCTCTCGGCCCGCCACCAGTGCATGAGGATGGGCAGAAAGGACACCAGAGCCGAGATGGCCCACACCGTGCACACGAGGGCCCGCGCTCGCGCGCGCGTCAGCAGGCTCTGGTAGCGGAAGGGCGACGTGATGGCGAGGTAGCGGTCCAGGGCGATGACACACAGGGTCTCGATGCTGGCCGTCACACACAGCACGTCCACCGAAGTCCAGAGCTCGCAGAAAAAGGAGCCGTACTCCCAGCGGCCCCACACCACTATGGTGGCCCCGAAAGGCACCACCAGCAGTCCCATGACCAGGTCGGCGCTGGCCAGGGACATGATGAAGAGGTTGGTGAGCGTCTGCAGCCGCGGGGTCTTGGCGATGGCCACGATCACCAGCACGTTGCCTACCACGATGAGCAACACGATGAGAGCCAGCAATAGGCCCATGCCCGCAGTCCACTGCTGCGACAGCGGCGCTGAGCCCTCGCTGGCGGGAGGCAGCAGCGAGGCGGGCGGCGACGCGAGCACCAGCAGCCGCGCCGCGGTGGCCGCGCCGTCGGGCAGCGGCGCGGCCGACGACAGGTTGCAGGGTTCGGAGGCGCCCAGGGCGAGCGCCCCCGCGCCCATGCCGAGCTGCGGAGGCCGGGGGCGGGGGGTGTGGCGGGACTGGGCCGCGGCTGGGGAACACCCCGGGAGCCGGGGCTGCGGGGCCCGCGCGGGGAGGTCGCGGCCAGGTCAGGGCAGCCGCGGCTCGGGGCCGGAGGCATGGACGCCGGGCGCCTTCTCTGCCGGAGCCGAGCGCTGTCGCCGCCGCCGCCGCCGCCGCTGCTGCTGGAGCCGCTGCCGCTGCTGGAAGAGCCGCCGGGACCTCAGCATGTTTCTGAGCGCGCGGGGCCGACAGCTCCGGCACCCAACACCCACCCCACCCCGCTGCCACCCCCCCCCCCAGCCAGCCCCCGGGGCCGCGCGTCAAGCTCCCGCAGCCAATCGCCGCCAAGGCACGCCCCCGACCATGGTGCCCCCACCCCCCCAACACCCGGCACCCCCTCCTACCCGCGATTGAGCGGCTCCAAAGATTCCGGGCGGACTGCGGAGCCAGCACCTCCCCGGCACCCACCGGCTGCAGCGAGCGCGCCCTTTCCTGCTCCGGCTTCTACCAGAGTCGCGTCTGCTGCGCCCCCTGCGGCGTCCGCCGCCTCCTGCGTCCCCGCCCCCTCCAGGGGTCCCCGCTCGCCCCAGCACCCAGCTCTCTTTCTGCCTCCGGCGCACCGCTCCCCTCCTCCCTTCGGCGCCCCGCAGCTCCCGAGTCTCTCTCTCTACCTTCGGTGCCGAGTTCCCTGCAGCGAGAAGGGAATCTTGCGGGCTTTCTCGAGACGCCGGAGTACCTTCCTTGGACAGCCTATCCGCTGGGGTTGGAGTTTAGCCGTGAGACTGGTTCTGCCATCAGGCAGCCTGGGGACCCGGCCAGCCCGACCGCTTGGGGGTATGGGAAGTGGGCGTTAGTGCTTAGAGGAAACTTTCCAGCCAGGCGGGTCGCATCTGTCAGAAAGGCTCTCTGGGCGCTGTTCTCTCGCAGAGCTGTGCTGTCTGTCACTCAAGTGCAGTCACTAAGGACCAGTTGGAGACACACACACACACACACACACACACACACACACACACACACACACACACACACACACACACTCCCCAACCCCAGCTAAGAAAAATGACGCCGAGGCGTGTTCCCAGTATGAAGGAGAAGTTTGGGGCAACATTAAGTCGAGTAGATGGCACCAGCACCGCCACCCCGCATAGAAAGAACACACTGAATGACGCTTCAGACTTTCTGGCTCTGGTATTAACACTTAACACCTGCGTTTGTGCTCTGTCGCCCATAGGGTTTTATAATCCGAGCTGAGCCAACACAAGGAACCTTTTGGTTGACGTCATGAACTGGAATTCAGATTTCTTGGTGAATAGCCGTTTTCTTCTTTGCCCAACTTCCCAGATTCTCAAAACTGTGGGATTAGTTTTGGAAAGATGAGGGAAGAAAATATATAAACACCCAAGGCGATTAAATCTGGAAGTGTTTCAAGTTATATCACATTTTCCCCTTCACATTGGCAAGTGAATCTGAAACTAGAGTGGTTAGCTTTTTTTCAGATGGACTGGATGATGGATGGTGAGGATGGACCACAGGGCTGGGGTGGGCCTCTCTGATTTGTCCCTGGGAATATCCCCACCTCAGGCCTTAAAAAGGGGATCTGTGATTGAGTTCTCGAGAAGCAAACAGTTTCCAGTCGTCTCAGAAGGGTGCACGGTATGTTATATAATGTTATGTAATGCTCACGAGTCTTTCGTGCATTGGAATAAAAAGCATAGCACCTGGAGGGAGCATCAACCTGTGGCCAGGCTGGGGTTCTCACCGGGCGGAAAGATGCAGCCACAACTGTCTAGAGCAAAGAGTGAGCTTACACCCTTTATAAAGGCAAACACACGGGTGTTCTTTTGACTCAAGCTTGGCCATCGAGAGTGTTACAACCGGGGAGTTTTGTTTACTCACCCCTGCCCTGGACTTACTGAGCGTCAGTTCTGCCAACTTGGGGAGTTTTGAGAATCTGGGAACAGGAGCTACACAGGGGTAGAAGGAGCTGGCACCCATAGTCACCCCAGCCTTTTCAAGCCAGGGTCTCCCCTTCCGCAGGCTTTTGGGGGAAGGGTGTGTCAGGGGCAATCTGAAAGCACACAGTGTTTTGAAATGAGTTGACATTGAGGCTGACCAGGAAAGGGCCTCTGAGGGCTGGGGTGTAGGGAACGTGGAAAGAGGAAATCTGCTAAGTCCTGTTATTGGGGTGCAGTGTGTCAACCTCGTGACCCCAGGGCATGGTATTTCTGGGAGTAATAAGGTGAGGACTGAGTTGTAGAGGTTTGAGTCAGGAGCTGGGGCCAGCGACCTTGTGTTATTTATATGTACAAACTTCAGGCAGCGGGACACGGTTCTGGCACTTTCCCCCTGATCATTTGTTGTTACATCAAGTTTCTCTGTATTTCTGTGCAAGTGTAAATGTTCCGAACCAGGAGGCTTTTCTAGCAGGGCCTTCAATAGAGGGCTGCAAGCAGAGAGGAATCCCAAATATTCCTGGGGACTTTCCTCAGGTGTTCTGGCAGGTGAATTTGGAATAGCGTGGCTTCAGCTAGCATAAGCATATAGGCAAAGTTTCTTCCTTTTTTTTTTTTTTTTTTTTTTTTGCTAGCACTTTTATCCTTAGATAAGGATATAAGATTAAGAAGGAGGTCAGCATAGCAACTGATTTAGTTTGTTTTCTGTTGCTATGGCAGGACACCTGAAACTGGGTAATGTGTGAAGGGGTTTATTTTGGCTCAGAATTCCCAAGGTTGGGAGGTGAGGGACTCCTGTGTAGAGTGGAAAGCCCCGGGGGGTAACCTTCATTTGTAACGCCCTGCTCTCCAGACAGCAGCCCACTGTCAAGGCATCTACGCTCATCCTGTTGCACCCGACCACCGCTCAAGCCAACCCTGTTCAAACAGCATCAGCTTACAACCATATCAGAGGTTTCAAGTCAAAATCTTTTCGACTTGCCACTCAAGGTGGATCAGTCCGTAGGAACCCACAGGTTTAGCAGTACTTCAGAAAACAGTAGAAAGTTCTAGTACTAATCAGGGCACTCCAGAGATCATGAGCCCCTTCCTCAGAGTCCCCACCCCACGGCCTCCTTTCTGGTCTCGCTCCCTGCACCCCACAGGAGTGTGTGCTCTCTGTCACTAATTCTCCTCATTCCGTTTAATCTCACACTGCAGGGCTGAGCATGTAGCTCAGCTGTATAGCATTTGCCTAGCAAGCAAAGACTCTGGTTTTGACAGAAAGCGACGTATGTACTGCCTAGTTTAATGTATCAGCGCCAAGTTAATATTTCCAAAGGGCTGACGTCACCAAGAGGCTTTTTAGTTCAGAACCTCAAGGCCCTCAGCCCAGCTCCACCCAGCAATGGTCTTTTCACCATGGGTGCCCTACAGTGTAGACCCCTCTACACTCCCATCATGTGAAGCTCTTCATTGTTTCCCTGGTTTGGGATCCAGTCTCTTTCCGTAGCTGGGGTATATTCTCATCTTGCTTCTCTCTCTTCCTGCTGCCTTCTCTGCCTGTTGCTTCTGGAAATGATCTCTGACTGATACAGTAGCTGCTTCAGGTGGCTGTGCTCGCCTGCCTTAAATCATTTTGATCTCTGTGTAATTTTTCCCCTTTTCTAGGTCATATGCTTATGGAGAGTTGGCACTCTCTTACCGTTTTTACAGATTCCATGTTCATTAATAATTACTTGACATTAATTAATATTTTATGTGGATTCATAAATGTCATATTTAATTAAAATATTGTTTTGCATGAATGAGAAGTGGTTGAATATTTCAGAACTTGGAATCTTCACTCATACTTATAACTCACATAATAATTAATATTCCCATATTTCCATCTAAGCACCTCAAAATGCTGCTTTTATAAACAGAGTCTCATTGTGTAGCCCATTCTATCCCATGGTCCAGGCTAGCTTTAAGCCCTGTCTTAGGCTCCTAGATGCTGAGGTAACATGTGCTGAACTGCCACACTCAGCTAAGCATTTTGAAACACTGGAAATGTCATGATGCTACCTGTCACCCACCACCATTTCCACCCTGGAAAGATTGCTGATGCCTTGAATCTCATTCCAAGTTCTAGATTAAGTCAAATAACTATAGAACAATGATTAATAGTCACTCCACCCCACTCGTGGTTATAACCATGAACCTGACAAGGCTATTTTCACTCTTGAAAATGAAAGGTGAGAATTCAGACAGCTGCTGGGAGACAGGTAGGTGAAAACCTAGGAAATGTATCAAAATCTGTTAGCAAAATTTGCCTGGAGGCTGATAATAACCCCAAGCTACTTGTAATCAAGCTATCACTAATCAAAAGATCTCCTAATCAGAGTCTAAGTGGCTCTTCCTAAGGATAGAAACACAATGTTTCACCTGAAGCCACATGGCTGCTCCAGGGATCAGTCAGTGTTCACTAACTGAAGGACAGCCTGGCTCAGGCTGGCACTTGAGGTCACATGCTGGGTTTGTAGCCACTATGGTCACAACAAGCACAGAGGATCGTGTACAGTAAGCATGGCCAAGGCTGGGGCTACTTGGAAAATTCAAAAGCTTCCCCTCTCCCCACCCCCTTCCTCCTTCTCTGCCTCCTCCTCTTCCTGGTGTATCTGACAAGTACATTGAACAATGCTGGAGCCAATAATAATATTTTTCGAAAACTGGATGCATTGAAAAGTGTTCGGACTGGGAGGCAGAAGACACAGGCTCCTGCCTGGCTTCATCATTTGACCTTCCCTACTGACTTCACCTTTCAAAAGGACTCACTGTTTGCCCCCCCTCCCTTTACATGTGAAATAAATGACGTACTGTACAGAGACATTTTTTTAAAAATCTAAGCGTTATGTATTCACGTAACACATCGAAGGCTGTCTTATCGTTGTGACCTTTCAGATCACAGAGGGCGCCAAGACGTGCAGAAGAGTCCATGCCCCTAGAGAAGCTTTTCTTCGTCACTTCTTCATATGACTCAGAAGCTCGGTAACAGGGAACTATTTTTAATTCTCCTATCATGAACAAATCACTTAAAAGATTATTTTTCCTAAAAAATAAATACGCATGTATTTTTCTTTTCCATATCCTTACTTGGTATATGTACCTTATCTTTTGTTCTTTTTCTTTTTTCTGTGTGTCTGGTATCAAACTTGGGTCCTTATAACCTGGTAAGCAAATGCTGTGCCACATGCCAGCCCATACCCCACTTTTTATTTTTGAAAAATTTAATTATGTGTATGAGTATTTTACCTGCATGTATGTCTGTGCATCATGTGTGTGTGCCTGATGCCCACGCAGACCAGAAGAAGACATCAGATCCTCTGGAACTGAAGTCACAGATGAAGATGAGATTTCATGTGGTGCTGGAATTGAACCTGGGTCCTCTGGAAGTATTCTTCCCTGCTAAGTCACCTCCCCTTAACAAATGTAAATATGTTTTAAATTGCTATGTGTAGGTGTGAATGCACACGGTGAGGAGCCATGGAATAGCGGGGTCAGAGGGCAGGCTGTGGTGTGGCTTCTCTACATCCACCTTTTACATAGTTTTTGAAGATGGAACTCGGGTTTCCAGGCTTCCGGGCAAGCTCCTCTGCCTAGGCTGTTTCACCGGCAAATCACTCCATCTCTTTAAAGAAAGATTTGCTTGTGTGCTTCTCCCATCCAATATTCTCCTAGTGTATTTCAGTAGTGAACTATGAGCAGCAGAGAGAGGACCGCTGTCTGTTCAATGCCCTGACCAGCAACCTGCAGGGAAGGAGGCCGGTGCAAGACAGCTGGGCACAAACGGGAAGGCAACCCTCAAGGTTTCCTCTGTTACTCAGCTGTGGAAGGAGTGAAGAGGCTGGTCAATCCCACCTTCATGTGCGCATCGCCACCACAGGTGAGAAGCCTTGGCTGACCGCTTTCCTTCGATTTGCCCAAGTCCAGATTTGTGACAACAAGCTGTGCGAATTACCAAAATCTGGGTTTTCTTTTTAGCAGCCTTAATGTGTTCCAGAAAAACAATTATGTTGTAGGCGCTGACAAGTTCATAGCAACAAGAATTCCAAAGCCCTTGGTTGTAAGTGTCCGGAGGAGAGGAATGTTGTCTTCTAAACATTTGACCTCCCATTTGTCCTGGCCATGTGGAAAGTGCTTACTAGAGTTCTGTGGACTAATGGGAACCTCTTAAAAGGTTATGTCTAGCAGATTCTCTATAATAAAGGAGGACATTGTGTTTTTCCTTCAGCCATGGAAGGGAGTCATCAGGGCCACCCAAATGAATGAACTTGCCAAGAGGAACAGGCGGAAAAGGCTGTTTTTCTGCTTCATTGCTGGATGGCAAAGCCAGCTGTTTGTGTTTCTTTCTTTCTCACTACTTTGAGAATGCCAAACAGACGTCTTCTTTCATCTTTGTATTGTACAGATATTTTTGTGCCTAACATACTCCTTATCTACAGACTGTAAAAATGTCTGCACAGACCTTAGTAGGTAGAGGCATGCCGTGGCCTTTGTCCCAGCAGGACAGAGTCAGCCTGAAGACTGCTTTGTTTTTGATAACCACTGTGGTCAGGCTTCTTGCTTTGAAAATAAATATCAAACCTTTGACATGACATTTATTTTCCATAATGTCTCAGCTTTGACTCTCCTTGAATAAAACCTACTGGAGACCTTTATCTGATGAAGAGATTTGTTTCCCCACCAGAGATTATCCTGTAATTAAATGTTAAGGGGGCAATGACCTTCTTTTCAGACTCCTGCTAAATTTAAATTATCGTTCATACCAGCAGAGAAATGCCTTCCCTCTAACCCCACCCTGCTCTCTCTACCTCCTTGAACATAGAGAACTGAAGCAGGAGAAGAGAGACCCGCACACTTTCCAGGAGTGAGAGAAGCTCTTTTGACTTCCTAATTCCATGAGTTGATCTTTAACTGTCCAGTCTCCCATCCTGGGTGCACACTGTTCACCCATTGGCTACTTGTGAGCAGATTGAATTGTGCGATATGTTTGGAGACTTGGGAAATGTCTTGAAGTCAGCTTTGCAGTGGTCAGTTGTGAACAAACGGAATGGCTCTCACGCAGCATCTGTTTGCGTTTCCTATTGGTTTAAGTAAAGTGGGTCTAGGCTAGCCATAGCATTCATCCACACAAATGAAAATCTCATCGTTGATACATGTTAGTGTGCATTTCTAGAAGTTCCACATGAATATTAACTCTGAAGACAGAAAACACCAGAGAAAAGCTAAGCAATTAAGCCCTTTGGAGCTTTAATATGTAACTGGAGAAAGGGATTTTTCCTGAGAGTATGAGGCTCCAGAGTTGTAGTGCCTGTGGTGAGTGTCTGTGAAGTCCCCCACTGGAGCCCTTGGGGACGTTGGGAGGCCAGCCCTACTTGTTTTATTATTTGTGTACCCTGAGTATTGTCATTCCAGACTGGGGAGTCAGGTGAGGCATGCCTTGAGCTCTAACTCCCCAAATCCCTGCGAGACCTGAGAGTGCTCCCAGTGACATTGATCCTGCTGTCCCAGATGGTTACATCAATGGTACTGCCATAGTCTTTTTTTAAAAAAGCTCTGAAATCTGTAAAGGGATGGCTGTCCTCTGACTTGTGACCCGCTGCTTGCCTTCCCTCTTAACTGAGGCCCGTCGACTCCTTTGCAGCAAGATTAAAAAAAATATTTTTTTGTTCTTGGCTGTCAGTTCTTAAACCCGTGCCGGCCTGGGACTCACCATCTCCCTGCCTGAGCCCCTTTAGTGGGGTTACAGATGTGCGCCTCCGTCTGGCCTGCAGCAAGGTTGGGGTGCTTCTTTCTCCACCACTGCTCAGCGGGTCGAGACAGGTCCACATCTTCACTCCTATGCGGGCTCTTCCAGGAGACAACTGAGAACAAAATTTACTTATTAGGCAACTTAAAAACCCACAATTAACTACGCCAAAAGAGGAAAATCAGTATTTTAGAACAGATACATTTTGAAAACATCTGGAACCTACGCATTTGTGTCTTAGATGGTTTTTACTGCACAATTTAAAATGATGGCATTTTAGCAAGATTACACTAATTTTAGTAATTAGTTTTGACATTTACCTCATATGTGTGTGTGTGTGTTTCTCTGGATGTGTGTATATATATACACCTTGATGAGTAAGAACGCTACGGAGTCAGACTGTGAGTTAAAATCCATGTTCTCCCAGATCAGTTAGATGACTCAGGATAAGTGATGTGAATACTTTAGTCTTTAGCTTTGACATCTGTTGAATGGGAACAAGAATGCCCACCTCTAAGATGTTCACCATGATAGAGCACAGGAGACATGTGGTATTGTTCTCAGCTCATCACAAGCACTTCAGAAACATCAGCTCTTCCATGGATTGTTTTCAGTAACGAAACCACGAGAGGAGTAGCAGAAGGATTGTGTCATAAAATACAAAAAACTCGTTATATACAAGAAAACAGAGGTGTCCAAAGAGCTGACTTCTAATCAGTGAAGCTGAAGAGAGGTCTGTTCTAAAGTGGGAGCATGCACTAATGAATCTTATTTGGTAAGCACTTTTTTTTTTTATTTCAGAGGCAAATTTATTCCTTTGTGGCCATTTCATCTGATTATTGTTCCATTTGGGGAATTTGAATTTCCCAAACTAATTTTGCATCATGAAAAGGTCATTCCAGAGAGGTCCCCCTGTTGTACAACCATTCCAAATAAATAGAAAACAATAACGGCAAAGCTCAGCCCACTCAACTCTTATTAGGGAAATTTATTTTCCCAGCCATACTTAGTCAAGCTGCTCCCTTGAAGGTACAAATTTCCAAGATCCCAACGGAGCCGGAAGGTTCCCTTGCAACCAGCTTCTGTCAAGGCAACAGCACATTTGTGGAGCTGAGGTTGTGACACCTTCATCCATGAAGACGAGAGGGAAGGAGTGACTTCCAACCAGAAGGGGAGATTTTCCAAGTCCATGTGGTTAGCCTTCGGGAGAATCTTCTCAGACTAACTTAGTACTACGAATTTAACTGTAGAGTCTTAACATCTTCTTAGTTTAGATTTTGTTCTTTCACAATTGATTAAAAGAAAATTGGGATGAAGGGGTGTGGATGATGCAAGGAGCGGAGAAACCATCCCGGAATTTCCTATCAGAAGAGAACACCGGGAAGTCATTGTTGCCACTTACTAAAAACAAGACTCTTGTGCATCCAGTGTCGCTGATAAATTCCTGTTATCAGAGCTGTCACGTGATGTTTCCTATGACGTCCATCATTGAGAATTTGGACAGGATATTTTGGAAACATTTTTTCCCTAGAAAACAGGAGAATGAAAATTTTAGAGTTATTTTCCATACTGCTTCAATTATGCAAAGAGTGAATTGAAATAGCCTGTCATTCCCCAGTGTCCTGGGCTAATGGAGGATGACTCAGTTTGCTGGGAGCTCACACTGGAGGTGTGGGCAGCTGGCTCCTCCTGAGGGCTGCGAGGGAAAGAGCTATTTGAGACCCCTTTTCTTGGCTTGTGGAAGGCCACCTTCTTCTGTTTCTGTCTCTGTGCCCCAACATTTCTTTCTCACTTGTCATATCAGATCAGGGTCAGCTCTAATGATCTCATGGTTATTCACCAGTCTCTGTAAAGACTAATTCCAAATAAGATCACGTTGTAAAGCACCAAGGATTTCGAGTCCAGTATACCTCTTGGGTGCATATGTTTCAAGCTATAGCATAAGAAACTTTATGCACAGCCTTAGTCAGCTGTATAAAGTGCATGCCACATTTATTGACCTCTGGGACAAATGGCAGACCTAAGGAAGATTGCTACTTCATATTTGAGACAGGACCCCCAAATGTGGAATCCAGACCACAGTGATATAATGTTGCATGGATACAACACGAAGATTATTTCAGGTGAAGTGGCCCATGTGCTGGGGAATCAGCCTGGGTCTCAGCAGTGGGGGAGTGTAAGGCATGTCTCCCTCATGTGCGTGCTTAAGATGGGCATGAATAACTGTTGTTTCATAGCTTTTATTGGAAGACATGAACCTCAACAACTTTCTTGTACACAGGATCAAACAGCTCAGCTTCCTGCTAGTGATTTGGATTCAAGAAGAAAAGTCAGGCAATCCAGTCGCTGTGTCAGTGGGTTCTTTTTACAAACTGCTTTCATCTTGTGCACACAAACTCAGAATCTTTTCCCATGGATGCAACATGGCTGTTATTTTTTCCAAGAAAGAATTAGTGTAACAGACAGCAAATAACCATGTAGGAAAAAAAAACAACAAACCTTTATAACCAAAGAACAAAGCTGGCCTTTGAGGCCAGGTGAAGCCTGGTACTCACACAGAACCTAGTGAAACCAGGATTTTATGACCTTGAAGTTAAGATTTTGATCCACAGAGTGTTTCAGATCCTAAAATATCAGTGAGGAAATAGCTCCTTTCAGCATCTTGATTTAGATTTAGATTTATTATAGGAGCAGCTCCATAATATTTGTCTAACAGGCACAAAGGATTTAATCTCAGTAACACACACACACACACACACACACACACACACACACACACACACACACAATTATAGGCAATCTGAAGTTCCATGGATATCTTATGTGCTCTTAAACTGTGTACCAACTCTCCACTGTATACCGATAACCAGAACAAACAATATTGTAAAATATTGGTGTGTACACAGGATATGTATGTAGTGTACAGAGTACATGGGTGCTTGTGTGTGTGAATGCAAGCATGCATGTAAGGGGGTCAGAGGACAACCTTGTGTGGCAGTCAGTCCTCTAGCTCTACCTGCTTAAGACAGGCTCTCTCCATTGTTTGCCACTAATCCCCCAGGTTCCAGGGTCACCACCTCTCATCTCACCATAGAAACGTTAGGGCTGCAGACAGGAGAGCTGTCTCCTCCAACTTTGTGTGGGTGCTTGGAATTCAAACTCAGGTCCTTGTGCTCACACAGACAGCGCTCCGCCACTCAGACAGCCTTGTGCTCACACAGACAGTGCTCCACCACTCAGACAGCCTTGTGCTCACACAGACAGTGCTCTGCCACTCAGACAGCCTTGTGCTCACACAGACAGTGCTCTGCCCACTGAGACAGCCTTGTGCTCACACAGACAGTGCTCCACCACTCAGACAGCCTTGTGCTCACACAGACAGCGCTCCACCACTCAGACAGCCTTGTGCTCACACAGACAGCGCTCCACCACTCAGACAGCCTTGTGCTCACACAGACAGTGCTCTGCCCACTGAGACAGCCTTGTGCTCACACAGACAGTGCTCCACCACTGAGACAGCCTTGTGCTCACACAGACAGTGCTCCACCACTGAGACAGCCTTGTGCTCACACAGACAGTGCTCCACCACTGAGACAGCCTTGTGCTCACACAGATAGTGCTCCACCACTCAGACAGCCTTGTGCTCACACAGACAGTGCTCTGCCACTCAGACAGCCTTGTGCTCACACAGACAGTGCTCTGCCACTCAGACAGCCTTGTGCTCACACAGACAGTGCTCTGCCACTCAGACAGCCTTGTGCTCACACAGACAGCACTCTACCACTGAGACAGCCTTGTGCTTGAACAGACAGCGCTCTACCCACTGAGACATCTCCGTCCTCCAAACCAATCATCTTAATCTGTGCCTGGCCATGAACCAAACAAACCTCAGATTTATGCAGAACAACCCTACCTCGGAATTGTCACCTAACTGAGGTCCAAGTGCTGTCACCAATGACTTGTCTTCCCATCCGATACTAAGTCTGGCTCAGCCTGTCCTGGATCCCTCCACGTCAGGAGCTGAATGTGCAAGCAGATGCCCATGATTACCAAGTAGGAAAAATCCAGGGATCACGCTAACATAGTATGCCATTCTATAAGTACCAATGCCAACTCCTCCCTGGATAGATCTGCTATATCTGTGTTACATAAACAGCACGGATTTAGACGTATTTGATTCTCTATTTTTAAAAATGTCATATGTGAGGTTTTTTTTTTTTTTAATGGCTGGGCTAGTTTAGTTGAACAATCTTATGTAAGATAGCACTTAAAAGCTCAGATCTGTGGGTCTGTGTATTATTTAGTCATCTGTTTGTGCAACTGTATTTTTAACTTAATTTATGGTGAGCAAACAGCTCCTCTGAACTCTCAAGCTGTGTTTCCCTACTTCAGCTCGGTTTATTTTCCTCTCGGTTTCCTTCACAACACCTTACAAGGAACTTCTCTGGGAACTTGCTGTGATGCTTCCGTGGAGGTGAAGAGCATCCCTCAGAAAACAGCCCAGCCAAGTGAGCAAAGCGAGGCTTGGAATGGAATCCCCATGCACGCTGCGTTCCTTCCAACGCCGTGCAGGGCAGCTGCGGAGCTACGTTCCAGACTTTCAAAACCCGGCGTCTGACTAGATTGATACACTGTGCCACGAGCGCCATTTGTAATGTCTCGTTTAGTTATTATAAAAGTCCTGTCAGGTGACTGTTTTCACTTTAGGAGCAAAGAAATGAAAGACCAGAGGGGTTGACTAGCCCGACACCTCACAACACTAAGGTGTGACTTGCAACCCAGTGCCTTCGTTCCCTTTCCTGTTGCTGTGACTAAACATTTTGACAAAAGCCACTCAAAGCAGGAAGGCTTGTTTTAGCACCCGATTCGAGGCACGGTCCACCAGGGCAGGAGATGTCCCCGGAGCTCAGGGCTGCTGGCCGCACTGCATCCACAGTAAAGAAGCCGGCAGCAGTGGATGAATGCCAGGCGTCTGCTCTCCTCACGTTCAGTCCAGAGCCCAGTGCCTGCTGCCGGTGTTCGGGATGGGTCTTCCTACCTCCATTAACTTATGAAGAAAACCCCCTCACAGGTAGGCCTGTTCCCTAGGTAATTCTCAATATTGTCAAGCTGATAGTTAACACACATTACCACACCAGGTCTGTGAGACTCCAGAGCTGAAGCTCTGCAACCAAAGGGAATCCTCCCTTTCTCATTCTTTTGAAATAGTTTATTTATTTGAAATTGAGATAGATGGTCAGCTGATTACGTGTGAGGCAAGGGGTGTGGATCAGTGGTAGAGCACGTGCCTAGTATGTGTGAGGCCCAGGGTTTGATCTCTAGTACTATGCACTTACACATGTGTGAGCACACATGCACATGTATGCACTTGAACACACACACACACACACACACACACACACACACACACACCATTAAGTGAATACTGTGCAATCCTGCAATACGAATTTTTCTTGCTGCTCCTCTTCTGTAAGAACCTCATTTGTAAGGATGTTTTCTATGAACATTTGAGACTGGTTTCACAGAAGTTACCAAGCATTTCCTCTCTTTAGCTGTAGCCATATCAAGTCTTCCCCTCAAATTCCTTCAGAATTCACACTTGTGCCCACTTAATGCCTGCAGGGTTTCTGTCTCAACTCTGTGACAGTGGGTAAGAAAATGATCCTTACCTGGAGGCCATGCTGACAGGAACACCCTTGATGGGAGAGATACTCCCTCTCCTGGAGCCCCACACTCTCTCTGCTGAGCAGGATGTAAGGCAGCTGGCAGACTTTTTTATGCATGAATCAGGTACCAGTTTCTGTGTCTCCAGGGCAGGGCCTCAGATTACTCCTAAGGCCTGCTGTTTTGTTTGAATGTGAAGAAGAGTGCCACAGTGTTCCCACAACTCTGCAAGGATAAGGAACCCATTATCAAACCTCTTTGAAGATCCTAAAGATGAGGCCCTGGAGACCCCGGAAAGCTCTTTTTGGGTCACCTCTTAAGAGTTTATACAGATGGCCTGGCAAGCTCTGAAGGATGTGTGGGCACCACCTAACGCTCCTTGTTCTCAGCTTTGGGGTCTTGGTTTGGACAAAGACATCAGAACGTCCCAATTTAACTCCCAGCTACGCACAGATTTGGTAGCTGAGCACAGAGTCGTAATTAGAATTGCTGGGGAGGAGAAGCAGAGGAGAGGCCTGCTTGCTTACGGGAGTGTGCAGAGAGGGAGGCAGCCAGAGACAGGCAGCACGATGTCCGTAAGAAGCACAGGAAGGAGGAGCCCACACACAACGTTCCAGAGCACGGAGCCAGGCCCCTAGGAGGAGAGGATGGAGAGAAGCAGGAGAGAGGTTCTCCAGAAGGGTTGAAGTAGTAAGGGTGAGATGTGCATGTGCGTGGAGCTGACAAGAGACAGGCTGCTTTTGTTAAAAAGAAGGGGTGATGCGTGTGGAAACCAGCTATCCACAGCTGAGACAAAAGACCTCAAGAAATCAACTTCAATAAGTTAAAGATTTGTTTGGGCTCACAGCGTTGGCTCATTTGATCCAGTGGTGTTCAGGAAGGGGACGCTGTGGAGAGAGGCTGCGCTCTTCATGAGGTTTGAAGGAGGAGAGGTAGGGAAGGGTGAGGACAAGATAAATCCTTCGGAGCCATAGCCCAATGACTCAACTCCTCTACCTAAGCTCCACCTCCTCCACCTAAGCTCCACCTCCTCCACCTAAGCTCCACCTCCTCCACCTAAGCTCCACCTCCTCCACCTAAGCTCCACCTCCTCCACCTAAGCTCCACCTCCTCCACCTAAGCTCCACCTCCTCCTCCTAAGCTCCACCTCCTCCACCTAAGCTCCACTTCATCCACCTAAGCTCCACCTCCTCCACCTAAGCTCCACCTCCTCCACCTAAGCTCCACCTCCTCCACCTAAGCTCCACCTCCTCCACCTAAGCTCCACCTCCTCCATCTAAGCTCCACCTCCTCCACCTAAGCTCCACCTCCTCCTCCTAAGCTCCACCTCCTCCACCTAAGCTCCACTTCATCCATATAAGCTCCACCTCCTCCACCTAAGCTCCACCTCCTCCACCTAAGCTCCACTTCATCCACATAAGCTCCACCTTGTAACAATTCGCTATGAATCCACAGACAGGTCAATCCAGGGATAAGGTTGTGGCCTCCTGTCTTGTCCAAACACCACTGGGCAAATGTATGAGTCTTTTGGGATATTCAGCTGTAACCTCCAGCTCACTCCTGCTTGATCTGGAAAGTCCCATTCCTCTCTCTCCAAACCTCTTTCTCCCGCGCTCTCAGAGAAAGGCACCAAAAAACCCAGTTCTGTATTCTTGGCTGTGGCAGCTCCATCCCTGAAGTTGCCAGCAGCCCAAGTTCCCACCTAAAGCTTTTGACCACACTTGGGCACAAACCCAGCTTGTGGCAGACACATCATTGCCCCTTGCCTACAGGCTATATAAGCTCCCTGCTTTGGTTCGGGCGTGTGACTTCTCCTGCCTCCATCTCAGGCTGGAGAGCTCACCTGGGATTTGCTTTTATTCAAATAAACCTGTTTTTACTTTTTCTATTCGGCTTGATCTGACTTACTGCTTTGGGGGAGAAACTTATTATTGCAATAGCAATACAGAAAACGTATTATGGGATATTTCATTTCCTTTATTTTATTTTTGTTTATATTTATTTATTAATGTGTGTATGTGGAGGCCAAACCTGCCACCGCATGCATGTGGAGGCCAGAGGACAACATGCAGAAGTTGGTTCTCTCATTCTCCTGGTGGGTTCCTGCCGTGGAATAATTCTTCTGTACACTGCGAATTTGCATTACTCTCATTGGTTAATAAGGAACTGACTGGCCTATAGCTGGACAGGAAAGAGATTGAGCAGGAGAGACAAATGGGCAGAGTCTGCAGTAGGGAGCAGACACAGAGAGAGCAAGATGGGCATGCCATGCTGAGAAAAAGTACCAAGCCATGTGGTAAAGCATAGGTAAGAAATATGAGTTAATTTAAATGTAAGAGCTGGCTAGTAGCAAGCCTGAGCTATTGGCCAAGCATATGTAATTAATATTACATATGTGTTTATTTTGGAGCTGCTGGAGGCACAGAAACTCTGCCAACAGATTCCCAGGATTGAACTCGAGTCATCAGGCTTGATCACAAGTGCCTTTACCTGCTCAGCCATCTCACTGGCCCTTTGGGAACATTTTAGATTCAAACCACAGATATATGTCACACAAGATCCATATCCTGACACTTAGAATGTTTAGTTTCCAGAAACCAAGAGTAAAAAGACTAACAGCTCAACAGAAAATGAGCAAAAACCATGAACAGAGAGCTCACCAGTGAAGACAGAGAAACAGCTTTTAAACGCTGACACTGCCTAACCTCTGTCTCTGTGAAGGGACGGCAAGAACTGTGTGGCTCCATTTCTCACCTCTGAGCTTGGCCAGAGCTTTGACAATACCCTGTGTTGGCCAGATGGTGGGGAAATGGGAATTCTGTTCAGAGTGCAAGGGGTTTCTGGTCCTGTCTCAAGGAGTCTGGTGATGTGTATTTGACATACAGATGTCTGCTCTGTGACAGGGATGGCTGCTGCTCTCCTCCCTCTTTTGAGACAGGGACTCTTTCTGTGGAGCTCTGGCGGGCTTGGAATTCACTCACTGGAGTCTCTTGCCTCTGCCCTTAAGTTCTGGGACTACAAGGGTATGACGTCACATCAGGCCGCTGGGCTACTGTTTCTCACTTGGCTTTGGACCAGCAGCTTCCCTGGTCTGCTGTCCTGAGCCTGGGTTGTTCCTTTGAGCTCTCTCTGTTGGCTGACTCACCTCTCCCTGGTCTTAGATCGATCAGAACTCAGAGGTCCAGTCCAGGAACTTTTTCCACTTCTTTCTTCATTGGTCCTCCTACCTATTCTCAATACCTTTAAAAAAAGATTTATTTTTATTATTTTAACTGTGTGCATTGGGGCAGGGGTATGTGCACATGAGTCCAAGTGCTCACAGAGGTCAGAGGTGTCAGGTTCCCCTGGAGCTGGAGCTACAGGCAGTGGTAAGCTGCCCGATGCGGGTGTTGGGATCCACACTCAGGTCCTCAGGAAGAGCAGCATTTGCTCTTAACCACTGTGCCATCATCTCTCCAGTCCTCCCAATACCTTCTTTTTAAAAAGATTTTTATTTTTTATTTTTAATTACGGGAGTGTGTGTACCAGCGGCTTCTATGCCCGGTAAGGATTCTGTGTTCTCTGTGGCATGGCTGGTGCCTTCTTCGTGCCCTTCCTTGGTGAAAAATGGGAGAAAGTGTTCCCGGGCCTCATATGAAGGTATTAGTGCCAGTGGGAAGGACGCCAGCTCTTCATCCATTCACCTGTCCAGGTGTCTACCTCACGACTCTGTCACGTGACCAATGTGAGCCAGTGGGGGAGGAGCAACATTTAGACCACAGGCTGTGTCCAACAGATTGTTAAAAGACACTGACCTATTAAGAGTGAGTGAGTGAGTGAGTGTGTGTGTGAGTGTGTGTGTGTGCGCGCACACACACACATGCCATTATATAGAAGTCAAAACACCTGAGGGAGTTCTGGCCTTCCACAGTGAGAGTCTTGAGGGCTGAAGTCAGGTCATCAGGCATAGTGGCAGGCGGCCTCACCTGCTTGGCCATCTCTCCAGCTCGGGCATCTTTTATCTACAGCATCAGATCCCTGTCCTGAGCTTATGGAATTTCTTCATTCACAGTCTTACCATTCCATCATGTCAAAGGCAGGCTCTCTGTAGCCAATCCATCGCTGTTCTTGGCTTGCCCAGTTCCGGTCTCACTTTGTGTGAGGGACCTGGGTTACTCGGTGCCTACCTCTCAAGCTGACCTTGGCAAACCACCAGAGACCTTCAGTCTCCAGCTCTGAGTCCAAAGAGTGAGTTGTAAGCTTCAGTCAGCCATGCCTGGAGCATTCAACCACAGATGGCCCCCCACTGCTTCCTCTTTGGGACCAGCATTCAAGCTACATCTCATATTTCTCCAGGGCTCCCAAGGATCTCTAACAGGTTCTATTGTCCCTTGCAGGCTGAATCTGACACTTTAATCCAAGCGTTCCACAATGTTTGGGAAATCTAGTCTCCATTTTCTAATTTTTTGTAAACCATGAGAAGCATGCACTGCTCTTAAAATTAGGAAATAATGTTTTATATGTTTCTTCCCTTTAAGAAGTGTGTCTGTATGAACTCGGTTGGTCCTCCCTCAGACACGGTTACTCAGACCTTTGAAGTATCACTGGGTGAGGGCGGTGGTTCTCAGCCTTCCTAACACTGGGACCCCTCAACACAGTTCCTCATGCTGTGGTGACCCCCAATCATAAAATTATTTTTGCTGCTACATTGTAACTTTAATTTTGCTACTGTTATGACTCATAATGTAAATATCTGTGTTTTCTGATGGTCTTGGGGGACCTGAAAGGGTCATTCAACCCCCAATGGGGTTGAGAACCACTGTCCTATAGCTTGTGGCCCTTGGCTTTGAGAAATCAAAGACAAGTATGTATCTATGAATATGAATGCACATATATGTGGAGAGGAGATACAAGCATATAGTCAATTGTTAGAGAAATCAGAACTGAGCTGGTCCATGGTGGCGCACATTTTTAATCCCAGCACTTGGGAGACAGAGGCAGGTGGATCTCTGTGAGTTTAAGGCCAGCCTGGGCTACAGAGCAAGTTTCAGGACAGCTGGGTCTACACAGAGAAACCTTGTCTTAGAGAAAAGGAGAAAGAAAGAAAGAGAGAAAGAGAGGGAGGGAGGGATGGAGAAAGAGAAAGAGAAAGGAAGAAAGAAAGGAAGGAAGAAAGGAAGGAAGGAAGGGGGGAGAGAGAGAGAGAAAGAGAGAGAGAGAGAAAGAAAGAAAGAAAGAAAGAAAGAAAGAAAGAAAGGAAGGAAGGAAGGAAGGAAGGAAGGAAGGAAGGAAGGAAGGAAGAAAGGAAGAAAGGAAGAAAGGAAGAAAGGAAGAAAGGAAGAAAGAAAGAATCAGAACTGCAAGCTGTCTGGGTCCAGGGATGGAGGCTTAAGTTTTTACTCATCTGGATATTTCTACTTTGGTGGCTGGGAACTATCAGAATGCCTTACTCATGGTTTAAATAAACATTTATTTAATTGAATTGTTAGCCAATGCATGTAGGAACAAGCTGGACCTACATGCTTTGTCTCTTATGAATAGAATAAAAATAGTCTGTGTAATTCATCAGATTATCTGATCAGCCTCTTGTTTCCCCTCGAGAGAGGACAACAAAAGGTCATGTGTAAGTGGCTAATCCTTTTCCACATCCAGCGGGTTAGCACCTTTGTGTGGATGGGTAACAGCTCAGTCAGAAACTTCATATGCATCTTTTGCTGGCTTTCACTTATGAAAGATGCTTGAAATACTTCAGCAGGGGCAGGTCCAGGGAGAGGTGGGGGCCAGCCCACATTCCGGGCCTCCCACAGCCGCCCTTGCAGAGGGAGCTTCTCCTAAGCAGGCATGCCACTGTGGGGACTGCAGTCACCTGTGTGTGGGTGGTGGCCATTTGCCTGCCTCTTGCTGTATTATGAGGGAAGAGTTTAATTACAATTCCATCTAATAATCTTCAGTGCCCTGGGAGGTCAATAAAGGGACTGTATATTCTTGTTTCTGCTTCAATTCCATTGACAGGAAAGCAGGCTGGGTGAGGCAAACTGGCATTTGAATTTGTCACTTTTTTCAAATGTGAGCCAAAAATGCCTGTTGCATTTTTAGTGAGTGTGATCATCACCCAGCAGCCTTGAGGCGTCTTCAAGTTGTGTTAAAGTTTGTACAAATCAGATTAGTCCCCATCTAAAGGGGACATACCATTTTAACAACAAAAAAGCCAGGGAAGCCGGCAGCTGTCAGCAGGGCAGGGCTTCGTGCCCCTGAGGACATCTGCTGGTACCTGGAAGTAGAGGTGGTTGTCAACCCCGGGACACTGGGCTGGGGGTGTAGCTCAGAGGCAAAGCAAATCACTGCCCTCCGTCCCCGAGAGGCCTTGGGTTGCTCCTCAGTGCTAAACACAAACAAACAGGCACTGGGGAGCAAGTGCTGATACCTGCAGCCAGTGGGTGGGTAGAGGCCAGAGATGCTCTTAATACCCCACTATGCACCCCACCAGGTACCCCAGGAAATAAATACCTGTCTCTAAATGTTAATAAGTCTTGAGGTTGCAAACCCTGATAGTAGACATACGGAGTAAAACACACAAATAGATTTTTAAAAATGTGTCTTTAAGAAATGAGTATGTTAAGCCGGGCGGTGGTGGCGCACGCCTTTAATCCCAGCACTCGGGAGGCAGAGGTAGGTGGATCTCTGTGAGTTCGAGGCCAGCCTGGGCTACCAAGTGAGTTCCAGGAAAGGCGCAAAGCTACACAGAAAAACCCTGTCTCGAAAAACCAAAAAAAAAAAGAAATGAGTATGTATACTTACCTGACAGGGGAGATACCATGATCACGAAGGTGGTTTTCCCAGGGCGAGGTTTATCCATTGCACTCCGGATGTGCTGACCCATGCGATTTCCCCAAATGCGGGGAAACTCGACTGCATAAGTTGTGGTAGTGGGGGACTGCGTTCGCGCTTCCCCCTATAAAGAATAAAAAAAAAGAAAAGAAAAGAAATGAGTATGTGGTCTAGATAAGAGATTAGAGGCACGGAATAAATTTTTGGTGGCCCCAAGTGTAGGTTATTACATTTCTACCAGGTATCAGAGCATGCTTTGAGAGAGGCAGAGAGGCCCCTGAGGTCTTACAGAGGATGAATTGAAATCCTTCTCATTTTAGGCTGGAGAGAGGAGATGGCTCAGCAGGTAAGAGCACTGGCTGTGTAAGCGTGAGAACCTGGAGCCACCGCCCCGGGGTGTGTGGCAGAGACAGGGGATCTCTGGGGCTGGCTGCTCACCAGCCTAGCTGCAGGTTCAGAGACACCCTGTTCCAAGGTCCTAGGGGAGAGGGTGCTAGAATAGGACACCTGATGTCCTTCCCCGACCTGTGTGACCACCCACCACACACACACACACACACACACACACACACACGCACACATGCATGTATGAACACACACAGAAATGCATAAAATGATTATGATTTTTGTATTAGTATCTATACCCTGTAAAAAGCAGAACAATGACAAGAATAAACTCCACCCATGCTTAGGAGTTAACCACCACCAGTCAGCCCTTCAGATTGGAAGAGGTGAACTTTGTTCTGTGATTACGAAATCACTCCCAAAGGCCAGAAACAGCTTGGAGCTCAGAGACAAATTATATTTAAAGATGAAAAGAGAGGAACCATTCAGTCGCCTCAGAGAAATTATTGCATCATTTCCTTGTGTGTGGTTCAGGTTAAAAATAACCTCTAAGCCGAGTGGCAAGTCCACTGTCCTGTCAAAGAGAATTAGGAAATTGCCTCTCGGCCAGGTTGTGGGTAGGGTGGAGAGGAATTATTCCTGGAGGAAGAACTACCTGGCTGGGCTTTACATCAGAACTCTGCATTTCTGACTTGAGGGTTTGTGAGAGCCCAGCGGCCCAGGAACACACCTGTGGTGGAGGTGGCTGTCCCAGGTGGTGGCTCTTTTGTTCTGCTGCGGCCTGAGCGCTCACGGAGAGAGGAGGAACCATAGGCGCTGTGCTCACTGGGCCAGAAGCCGAAACACAGCAAAAGCTAACCACCGTACACAGAACTCAGAAGCCATGGGAGCTCCTTGGCAGCAGGCAACACACGGGGACAAGAACAGACACGTCCTTTGCAGGGTGGCAGCCGTGGGTTGAAGAAGAATGGAGGGGCAGCCCTGGTCAGACAAAAGGCAGCCTCTTGTCCTTCAGATTCACGGCAGGTTTGGCCAGGGGCAGCCTCCCCCTGCTTGCCACTGTGTTAAAACAACAATAACAAGCAAACCTCTAAAGTCCGAGTTCGAAGGGCGTGCTGTGGCTCTGCCTTACACACTGAATCCGGTCACTGAAGTAACAGGCTGACACCATGGTCCCTCCAGCCTTGTACAGTAGGTTTTGAGCTTTCTTCATAATTCAGGCCAAGCCTTATTGCTCTGGAAGGATCAGCCAGCTTCCTGCTCCTCAACCAGCTCAGAGTGTGTGCAAATTTGCATATTGTGGTAATTAGTACTCCAAGATTCAGGATGACTGTTTTTTTTTTTTTTTTTTTGAGGTCACATTGCATTGAAGTGGAAGAAAATCTACATACCTGACCTTGGGAATCTTCCCCCCTCTCCTCAAAACCACCATCGTCTGAGTGTAACTTTCAGCAAATGGGCAGTAGCACAAGGTCCCATGCAGCAGGCCGAAGTAAACGAGAGTGTGGTTTTCTTAGAATAATCTAACCCATGTGGTGGAGGACAACACCAGCTAGACAGGGTTTCAGTCTGAACTCACTGCTTGCTGGGTTTCTGACCTTGAGTACTACACACCAGTTTTACAGAAGCAGTTATTGTTCATTTTTACATTAAAAAGTGTGTGTGTGTGTGTGTGTGTGTGTGTGTTGTATACACCTGCATGTTCGTGTGTGTGTGTGTGTGTGTGTGTGTGTGTGTGTGTGTGTGTGTGTTATATGCACTCACATGTTCATGTGTGTGTATATAGGTCCATATAGAGGCCAGAGGCCAGCCTTCAGTGTGTTCTTCCATTGCTATCCACCTTAGTTTTTGAGACTGGGTCTCTGATGGAGCCTGGAGCTCACTAACTGGCTGGACCATTCGGCCCATGAGTTCCAGGGATCTATTTGTCTCTGGGGTAATAGACAGATGACATGCACCAGCCTTTTTTTTTTTTTTAAGAAGCTGGAGATCTGAGCCGGGCGGTGGTGGTGCACGCCTTTAATCCCAGCACTCGGGAGGCAGAGCCAGGAGGATCTCTGTGAGTTCGAGGCCAGTCTGGGCTACCAAGTGAGTCCCAGGAAAGGCGCAAAGCTACACAGAGAAACCCTGACTCAAAAACCAAAAAAAAAAAAAAAAAGAAGAAGCTGGAGATCTGAACTCAGGCCCTCATGCTTATATGGCAAGATTTGACTGATGAATCCATTTCCACAGTCTCGAGACTCAAGTATTTCACCACAAAATGTAAATAAGATTCCTTGCTTCTTGGACCTATACTGTAAAATGAATGAGCTGATGTATGCAGGAACTTTGCATGGAGCATGGAATTTGGTGTGTGCTTAATTAAAATAGTCTTTGCTATTTTTTTTTTATCTTGGATATTTTCTGCTAAAAGTACGACGTCTCTAAGCGACATGTGCCACTAGTGATTACATCAGACATTTTAGATCAGAAGCTATAATGCTCACTGTATTCATCTTAGCAAAAGGCAAGACATTTACCATTGACATGATGACCAAAAATATGTTTGTGAGGCTCTTACCAGGTAGAACCAAAACATGCTCACTCCTAGTGAAATCTGTAACCTGAGAGAAATCACAGCTAGGTATATACAAGACAGTGTGAGTCTTCTGTTAGAAAAACACTCATGAAGAGCATGACATCATTTGGTTTGAAGGCTGAAGAGATTTGGTCAGCACAAGTATGCAGTAGCTCCAGGGAGATACTGGGAAGGCAGCCAATAACTTCTGACCTACAGGCAGAAAAGAGCCTCAGGGAATTGAAAGGTCTCTTATCACATTTTAATTCAAAAAATAAAACCTACCACATTAGAGCCAGAGTCTATAAACGGAGTGAGGCATCAGGAGGAACACGTCAGGTGGTGAACAGTGCATTCGGTGGAGAGCGGTCTGCATGTCGTGCCGGTGAGAAGGAGCGTCGTCTGTGCTTCTCTCCAGCTTCGTCATCAGAACAGACGGGTAGGAGGAACCAATGAAAGTCTCCTGTGTTGTATAATTTGATAATGCCAAGGTACCTTCACATACAGGAACTTGTAAGTGAGGAGACTTGATTGACCGACTGGTCTATCCACCCACTGAACCTACCTACCCATCCATCCATTTCTGTCCATTCACTCACCCCGTCCAGCAGATATTAATTGAATACACCTCTTTGCCAAGCTCTCAGCTGCAGAGATGGAGAGGTCTCAAGAAGCTTGGGGGCAGTACACACAGTCAGTTAGAGGCCACAGATGCACGGTGAGAGGTTCCGTCTGTGCATGCTTTTCCGTTTTTAATTTGAGGGTAAGGACCTTTTATCCTGACTTTGGGTGATTTGGGGAAACTAACCACTGATTAGGTGGCTCTTGCCTTTCTCGCTAGCCCACGTTCGTCATCTCCAGAGAAAACAGCTCTGTGGCTCGGAGCCTCTAATGGGGCCGTTTCCCCCACGGGCTGTCTTCACTCCAAGTGAGGCAGGGTTATTTACTGCAGACTTCGTCACTGAGGATCCCGTGGAGAGAATGCAGGACTCACATTCACTTTCAGCCAGAGTGGGTTGGATGGCAGCCGTCTATATATACTCCCCTTCTGATGTGTAGACAGGGACCGGTCAGAAGTATAGTTTTTAAAAAAACATTCAGAATAAGTTTTAAAAATCCAAATATAATTCCCAGGTCAGTATCAAGCTGCTACTTACTGCTCATTTTTTTTGTGTGTGTGTGTGTAAATTTTGTGCTTTTTGCCAAGTATTCAATCAGGATCATTATTTTTTTAATCACAAGCAAAGCCTAGTGCTTTTAAAAACAAACAAAACCAAAACCAAAACCACCCCAGCTTCCAATTAAAGGCAGTGCCTATCTGTTTTAGAAGCTGGTAAGATTGAAATTGGTTTTCATACTTGTAAGTTACAGTAACTTTTACCTACCTGGACCTGGATTGTAGTTTTGACAGGAATGGATGAGAGTTGGACTGCTGTTAGCTATGTCCCCCCCTGCTTTGGAGGTGGGGGGTTTGAAACCCCGACACCATCCGTCAAGTTACCTCAGCTGTGGTGTACAGGGTGTTCCCTTCCAGGCTTGCTGGGCCATCCCATCCATTCCCATCTAGACATTATCACCCAGGCAGACAACGAATCAATCAAATCAACACGGACGGATTTATCCAGGGCTTATTACGCACGTAGAACAGTTCCAGGGCTCTGTTTGGAAGGGATGCAGGGAGGCCTAAGGCACATCCCTTCATTATACGAACAGCCACACAATTGTCTCCTTGAAACACTGTCTGTCTTGATCGTTCACTTTGAATAGCGCTGTGATTTTAAGCTACCAGGTTAAATATTATTACTGCTTTTGTACTTTCAAACTGAAATGAGTCCTTGCAAGGGGTGGGGAGGAAAGGCCCACAGGCTCCTTGTACTGGTCTGCTGTTTGGTCTTTGCAATTGCTGCTGATCCGGAGCTGCTTAGAAAGGATTGTACATCCTGTCTGCGCAGGAGTGCACAGACAAGGCTTCACGGAAGTGTTTTCCTCCCTGGTGTCTCCACGGCTGAGACTGTGGAGACCAGCCAGGCCCAGGCAGGCCCTGCTTATCGGTTAAGTTTTGCTGCCTCTGAAGGAGCATGAGGCTGACCAGCAGGCAGACAGACTTAGATGTTCCATCTATCGCCCTAGTAAAGGGGAAGTATCCTTGTTATGTAATAGTCTGATTTCGTGAGAAATCCAGACCCTTTTTGTTATAAGCAAAGCCACAGTGAGGAGTTGAAACGGCAGCGTTCTCCTGCACCTCCAGGCCTGAGCACTGGGGAGCACTGTCCCGGGGAGCACTCCTTTGAAGTGTCAGTCATACAGTGCGAGCTCTGAGCATTGTAAGTGCACAGACGGTTCCAGATGTTTTAGTGATCTTTGGAAGCTGTGCAGCCAGCCCCACAACCGAGGTTTTAGAAGATTTCACTTCTATCTCTTCCCCTCCTCCTTCTCCTCCTCCTCCTCCTTCTCCTCCTCCTCCTCCTCCTCCTCGCCCCTCCTTTTCCTGCTTCTGTCTGTTCAAACTCAAACTTCCTCCAACTCTCTGGCCAGGGCAGCCATTGTTTTGCTTTCAGTCTAGAAATGTTGTAAGAAGGGAATGCTAAAGTGGGCTGTGTTTTGTGCCTGGCTTCTTTCACTTAGCAGACTGCTTTCAGGGTTCATTCATGCTCCTGCTTGCATTCATCCTTCACTCCTTGGGGCTGTGCTGCCCTGTCATTTGGAGAGGCCCTGCTGTTGATTCAACTGTCAGCTGGGTGTGTTGAGATAATTCTAGTTTTTGCTGTAATATCTACAGTCACAGATGACTATAACACATGACACTAATGTTTATGTGAGAATTTATCCACTATTGATTTTCTGTGGTTTGCCTCATTTTTTAAAGATTCAGACATTAGGGTTGTGTGATATAAAGTATATGCGAGAGAAGGATGCTATCATCTAGTTAAGGCTGGCTGCAGTTAAAACACAGGTGTATTTGATTTGTTTGTTTATTTTGGAAACAATGTCTTGCTATGTAGCCTTGGCTGGCCTGGAACTCTCTGTGTAGACCAGGCTGACTTGGAATTTATAGAGAGCTGCCTACCTCTGCCTCTCAAGTGCTGGGATTAAAGGAATGCACTTCCATGCCTGGCAGGTGTATTTGAAATATTGCCTAGGATTACCTTCAGGATATGTGCTTGAGGTATGTATGAAGCATAAATGCATGAAGTGGGTACCATCCCTGAAATATCTCCTCATATTCACTCAAATATGAAAAAATAAATATGAAATAAAAAAAACCACTCTGAACTCAAGCATTTTGAGTAAAGAAATGGCTAACCCATATAGAAATCAGGGCTCAGAGAAGTTAGCAAACTCCTCTCAGCATACAAAGCCAAGAAACTGCAGGGCTGAAATTCTAACTGATGTCTTCTGTCCCCCGAGGATGTAAAGTGGGCAGTTCTGAGTGAGAAGCTATTGTGTCAATAGCTGAGAGCATAAAGATGGCAGGGGCATCACCCCTCACCTGAGGAGTTCGTGGTACGTGCTTGTAGAAACAGAGAAGCCCAGTCAGCCATGCGGAATTCATCAGCTAAAGAGCTGGAGGTCTGCTCTGCAGGAATTGAGGGGCCCCGAGTGAGCAGACGAGACCATTGCCAGCAGATGTCCACTCTGCCTGGCAGTGGGTGAGAGGTACTGAGCATCTGGCTGGGGAAAGAAGTGGTGGGAAGGGAGAGAAGAATGTGGAGACTGTGGGAGGAAGCAAGACCAGCCTCGGAGGCTGATTCTGTTCCGGCGTCAAAGAACACGTCACATTTAGTCACCATGGAGCTGACAGGAGTGACCCCTCTTTGGGTCATCCAAGGCAACCATACCAGAAAAGTTTTCGATGATTGTTCCCCCATTCTTTTTCAGGGGGAACCCCCTTGATGCCTCTGGGTGCTCGCTGTGTCAGAATTGGCTTGAGGTTTATTTCTTTGGGTGTCCTGAACTTACTACTGAATGTGGGGAGTCCTGCTCTCTACCACGTTTCTCCCTGTTGCACTGAAGCTATTTTGGAGCCTGTGATTTTCCTAGTTTTGGTCCAAGTTTCAGGGTGCTGGCAGTTGTGTGGTCCAACCCCTGCAATATGTTCCCCCATCTGCCGCGGTTTCCACAGTTTAGCCTGAGAGATGCTGAGTGAAGCCACGCCTGCTGGTGGGTTCACATTGCAGTGTCTCCCAGATTCATACTTTCCTCTAATAGACGCAGGCGCGTATCCCCATGCAGCAGAGCACAGGTGAGGACTACCCATTAGCTTGATTTTGATGACTCTGGGCACCTCTGTGCATCCTTCTCTCCTCCATTATCTATCTCTCCTGTTAGTCTGTGGGAATGAGGTGAAAAGTTTAAAATACCCCATGACTAGGGATGATCAGGGCATTTCATGATAAAAACATTTAGAAGATGTCTCTAGAATTGGGATCTGTCCTGCCTCCGAGACACAGCCTCGTGTAAAGAGCCTGTTACTGATTTTCACTGGTAACAAACAGCAGGGGACTCCCGTGAGACCCAGGAAAGGACGACCTAGGCCTCATGTTCCTGCATGAGAAATGGGGGCAGAATTCACAGCTCCAGAGCTGGAGGGCTGGCTCAGTGGTTGGGAGCACTTACTGTTCTTACACAGGACCCAGACTTCATTTCTCGCTCCCACATGGCCGTGCGCTGTCTATGGTTATTGTTCCAGGGATGCCCTCTTCTGATATATGAGCACCAGGCACACATGTGGTGCACAAATATGCATACAGGAAAACACACACACATGTAATGAAACAATATTTAAAAAAAGAAAGAAAGAAAGAAAGAAAAAGATTGCTGCCTCCTGAAGTGGGTGCCAGCCAACCACGGCTGAGTAATACTCAAAACGGACATGGGCTATTTCCTTCTTTCTCCTCGGCCCTTACTTTCTGTTTTCAGGTGGGAAGCCCTTACCTCCTGAAGGCAACTTGGATACAAATGCTGCCTTCAGAATCAGGATTTTGAGTGTTTGATCTTGGCCTTGTTTTCAACAACATAGAACAAACTATTATCAACGTGCTGTGCCTCAGCCTTCCCTTCAAGTAAGATGGGGTTGCTGAGCATCCAATGAGCAGATGTGTATCACTCCCCCCTGGGGTGATACTGTGTTCCCCAAAATGCTGTGCACCCTAGTAAACTTATCTGGGGTCAGAGAACAGAACAGCCACTAGATATAGAGGCCAGAAAATGGTGGCACACACACCTTTAATCCTAGCATTCAGAAGGCAGAGATCCATCTGGATCTCTGTGAGTTCAAAGCCCCACTGGGAACAGCCAGGCATGGTGGCACACACCTTTAATCCCAGGAAGTGATGGAAGGGAGCAAAAAGGTATATAAGGTGTGAGGACCAGGAAGTAGAATCTGGTTAAGCTTTTAGGCTTTTAGCAGCAGTTAAGCTGAGATTCATTTGGATGAAGACTCGGAGGCTTCCAGTTTGAGGATACAGGATCAGCTGAGGAATTGGAGAGGTGAGGTTGGCTGTGGCTTGTTCTGTCTCTCTGATCTTCCAGCATTCACCCCAGTACCTGGCCCTGGGTTTGTTTTTATTAATAAGACTTTTTAAGATTCATGTTACACCCCTCACCCCCAAATCTTAGGATCCTCTCTTAGGTGACAGATGCAGCCCTTCACTCAGCATTGGGCATGTTGCTTATGCCATTTTTCAGATGAAACTTCTCATGCAGCTTGGAGTCCATGACAGTGAGATCTATAGCCAGATAGATTCTGACTTCAGAGAAAGACTCAACTTGAACTGTTCTTGCATGGACAAATTTTCTGTGGCCCTGAGCCTCCCAGCAGGCCTCTTCTCTGAGAGGAAGAGGAGTTGGGAAACATTGGATATTTTTAAATCATGGTAAAATATGGATGAGGCAAATTTTTCTATTTTAGAGAAGTTCGAGTGCTCGGCCGGTGCCTTCATCAAGTCCATTAAGAACGAAGCGTCATTAAGTACACTTACACTGTTGTGTGGTCAATACCTCCATCCATCTCCAGAACTTTTCCATCTTCCCCAACTGAGACCGTGTCTATTAGATGCTAATGACTGCTCCCAGCCGCTGGTACCACCATTTGTCGTCCTTTCTATGAATTTGGGTGGGTGAACTGGTTATTAGTGAAGTCAGTGTTAGTCATCTTCCTGTTGCTCTGGCAAAATACCTGACAGAAACCAACTTGAAAGAGAAGAGTTGAGTCTGACTCATAATTTCAGAGGTCTCAGTCCATGGCCTCATCCCAACAGCTCACTAAACTACAAATCCATCGATGGATCAACCCATTGATGAGGTAAAGGCCTTCATCATCCAGGCCTTAAGCACTGTTGCACTGGAGACATGACCTTCAACACACCAGCGTGTGGAAGTTATTTATGAGCCAAAGTATTTTTTCCCTCCATTTAGCTGCTTGAACAACGTCACAGGGATGTGAGGGTCTAAACTCATGCTGCAGCTGTAGTCAGGAAGCCCATTTTCTTCCTTTCATTCAGCCTAAGATCCCAACCCACGGACTATGCTACCCACATTTGGAGTGGGTCTTCCTTGCTGTGGAATAATCCTCTTGTACACTGTAAAGATTTGTCACTCAAATTGGTTTAAGAAAACGTTGATTCCCAGTAGCCAGGCAGGAAGTGTAGGCAGGGTGGCAAACTAGGGGTGACGGGAAGGAGAAGGGAGGAGTCAGAGGAGCTGGGAGAGATGCCAGCCAGCTGCCGAGCAAGCAGGACACATAAAAGTAAGGTAACAAGCCATGAGCCATGTGGCAAAGCATAAATAGAAATATGGGTTAATTTAAGTGTAAGAGTTAGCTAGTACGAAGCCTGAGCTACTGGCTGAGCATTTATAAGTGATATTAAGCCTCTAACTCAATTATTTGGGAAGTGGCTGCCAGGTATTTGGGAACAGGTGAGTGGGAGAGAAATGTCCATTTATACTTCCTGCTTCAATTAACCTAATCTAGATGACCCCATATAACACTAGAGGCTTTTTTCTATGGTGATTCTAGAGCCTGTTGAGCTGAGAAGCATCATTAACCTCTGTATTAGTCACTGTGGTAAAATGCCATGACCAACTGCAACCTAAGGAAGAAAGGGTTTGTTATGGCTTATGGTCCCAAAGGAGGAGGAGTCCATCACGGCACGGGGGAAGGCATGGGTAACAGTCTGTTATACACACACAGGAATCAGAGAGAGAACAGGAAGTGCAGGGGGCTATCAACCCTTGAAGCGCCCTTCCCCCAGCAAGTCCACACCACTTAAAGGTCCCAAACCTCCCCAAACAGTGACAGTAGCTAGGGCTTCAGTATTCAAATGTGTGAGCCCATGTGGATATTTCTCATTTAAACTACAACTCAATAATGGGAGTGGGGTGCAGGTCCGATCATTCACCTGACAGAGACATGGCATGCTCCTTTGGGAACGGCGCACTGGCTAGCAGGTGCTTTTCTCCTCTCCTGTGAAAGCTTATGTGAATAGCATTTACACAGATGTTTCATCCAAAGATCAGGGCTCAGGGGTAGTGCAAGATGGACAGTGAGAAAATCCTCAGCTTACTCAGGTTTGCTTTTTAAATACCCACTGTGCAGATTCTTATCCTAACTACAAGGCACCCTTGCTTATCATCCTCACTTTAGACCGTCAAATAATATTGAAAATTCCCTGTTTCTCAAGTGTATTTGAGTCCCACATAGGCTGACTCTCCAGGCCGTGGGTATAAGTGATACACATTTGGGTTTTTGCAAGCTGTGACATCTAGAAGTCAGCTGATTGACATTTTCCCTTGGCACCAAGTAAAAAGATGGGAAGGAAACACAGCTTTGATTTGATGCTGGGAAGATCAAGTGACAACACACAATGCATGGACAGTTCTGGATCAAGAATGCCGGCCTCACTAAGATCAATGGCCCTGGAATGGAAGGGCTGCCATGACTGGGCAGATGTTTTCACCACTGGCCACACCACTGTGACATTAACAACAGTGCTGTGGGGACATCAGCAGCATGTCCTCAGAAGGACAGGGACACTTTTCCACAGGAAAGTATTGCCAAGTGCGGACCACTCTCGGATGCTTGAGGAAATCATACGTGAAAGGACCTGGTGGGTGCTGAGGGGGTTGTTCTCCGTCTGCAGGCGAGCGCTGCCATCCTTGCCTTTGCTCTGGTGTCCTCCTTGAGGAGCTCTCACCAAAGGCTGGGCCCATCGGCCAGTATGTGCCTTCAGTGGCTGGCCTTCTAGCCAGAGCCGCCTGGTCAGGGCATGCTCCTGACCTCTGAGGACAAGTACTGAATGAGGAGGCAGAGCAGGCCGAGTCCACTGGGAGCCCCTGGGCCCTCAGGTCATGTGAAGATGAGGCCGGGGCTCGTGTCATGGGAAGCTAGCAGCTTGGGGTAGAGTGGGGGGCAGAGGTCAGGACCCTGTGAGCAAGAGCAGACGTGCAGGGAGGGACGGAGACAGGACCACACTGACCCTGGGAGAGGGACAGAGACAGGGTAGTGGCTGGACGCCTTTGTAGGTCCCTGAAGACCCACAGAGCTTCCTGTGTCAGGATCTCATGGAGGAACCCCTCGGCTTCAAGATAAGCCCCTCCTTTACTGTGATTTCAGGAGGGCAGGGAATCAGTCCTTGCTTCCACCAAATGTTCTTTGTGGAAAGGACTCTGATGAGAAGCCTCTGCATGTCCAAAGCAAAACAGGGTCCTCTTGCTACTCATTTTACAAATGCCTCTCCAGAGAAGAGGTGCAGTAGCCAGGAGGCACAAGGAAAGATGTCCTGCCCCATCATCGTCCTCAGAGAAATACAAATAAAGACACAAGGAGATATATCTTCATACCCATGACGATGGCTAGTTTCGTAAAGGAGCAGAATGTAAGTTCTCTCAAAGCTGCAGGAACTGGGGCCCTGGTGGGAAGGAAACAGACAATATAGCCCCCGTGGAGAAGTCTGACAAGTCCCCCAAAATCTAGACTAGAATTCTCATATGATGCACGGTCTGGATTGCTTTTCTCTTGCTATGATAGACCATGACCAAACGCTATGCGGGAAAAGCAAGGCCAGCAGAAACCGAGGCAGAGAACAGGGATGGATGCTGCTTCCTGGCTGCCTCCCCCAGGCCTGCTCAGCTGCTTTTCTTAACATCTCAGGCCCACCTGCTGGGGATGGTACTCTCGATAGTGGCTTGGTCCCTCCCTTATCAATTAGCAGTTAAGACAACGCCCAAAGGCTATTATGACTGGGCTATTTCCTCAGTTGAGATCTCCTCTTCCCAGGCATGTTTAAGTCTGTGTTGAGTTGACAAAACTATGACAAGGCAGAATTCCACTCCTATTTACCCACAGGAAGTGAAAGCTGACCGTCAAACCCAAATGTGCATCAACACGTGAACTGAACAAATTGTGGTAGATCCATACACTGGAATATTACTCAGCCTTAAAGGGGACAGGCATCCTAACACACGCTCAAACATAATTCATCCTTAAGGATCAAGTGAAACCAGCTAGACACAGAGGAGCAAATGTATGAGTCCTTTCACGAGCTGCTAGAATAAAGCAGCTTCATAGAGACAGAAAGCGAGATGGTGATTATGGAGACTGAGACAAGGGGGAGATGGGAGCTGCCATTTAAGGAACACGGAATTATAATTAGAGAGCCGCACATCCTGACCACTAGATCACCAGGAGAGCTAGAGTTTTTATTTGAGACAATGAGACGCTTCCAGAGGTGGAGAGCAGGGCGGTCGGTCATACAGTATCACGAACGCATTCTTGTCTGTGAGCGGTACACAGAAAAGCAGAGTGGTAAACTTTATGGACATTTTGCCACTAAATAACTGCAGAGAGGGATGTGTGCCCAGCAAGCTCCTGCACTGCTGGCACTTTGCTGAAGCCTTGCATCTGACGCCCATCTCTCCGTCTGAGGTCTGGGAGGAGGAAGCCGGGTTCTGACTGGCCTGATAGCAGCTGGTGTTTCCTAAGGCTGGTTGTCCAGAGATGACCAAGGAAGGCTGGTTTTGACTTACTCATTGAATTGCCCTGCGTCTTTGATGAATGCCCTCGCTGAAATCCCACCGCCCCAGCATATGGCACCACAGTCTTTCTTGTGCTGTGGCATTCTACCCACACGGAACACAAAGACATCTCTCTGAGCTCGGTTGCTAAAATTAAATTAATCTAAATATCTAAGGAAGGAATGTAGTTAGTACAATACACCCCTATAATAGAATATTATGCAGCCATTAGGTTTCCTAGTTCTAGGGAAATTTATATCATTATATAAATATCCTACACAATACCAATGTGGCAATATATTTTGTTGGGAGAAAGAGTCAGGATGATGTAGGGAAGTGTTCACAATAGATATTAAGTGACTTTTAATGAGTGGGAAAAAATTGGATAATTATCACTATTCCAATTTGTCATAACTAGGCAGGAGAGCACTGTAGGGAGGACATCAGTTAGCGGTGGTTATTTCAGCCCAGGAAGGGCTGGGTGACTTGAGCATTGCATTGACATTCTTTTCCTGTCGGCGTTGCCGTTCTCATATTCAGGTGGGCTGGCTGTGCCGCACAGGGGTAAGCCTGGCACAGCATGCCTAGGACAGTGTGTTAGGGCACAGGAACTTGGCTGTGACCACAGCCTGGAGTGAGGTTGTCATGCATGCTAAGAGCGTCTGGGAATGCCAGTTTCTATCCTGGTGCTTCTCTCGAGACCTCCGGTTAGGGCATCCTTTGTTTTGTAGGCCACTGATTTGAGATGTGCAGGCTGCCACCTGCTTCTTCGGCTAAAATCCGAAGCTCTCCCTGCCCGCTGCTTGTTCTTGCAACTCCAGGGCCTGTCCTGACCATTGCTGTGTAGCCACCACTGGGCGGACCCTCCTTCCGCTACAGGGCCAGTGGAGGCATCCACCGTCAAATGCATCAGAGTCCCCAATTCATAGCTTACTCAAAAGGACAAGTGACCCCTGTCCTGGAAATTCCATGCCTGTTCACCATCACAGCACAGCTATTTTGGGACACTTGGCTTTCATCTTGGTTTAAGTTCTGTGGAAAGGAGATAGATTAGTCCTTTCCCCAATAAAATACATTCCCATCTCTGCTATTGTATGGAGTACTGAAGCCACAAGGAAAACAAGCTCCAGTGACACACTTCCTGGAGTTAACAACGTGGGCATTACCACAAAAGGAAGATTGAATCAGCAAGCCCAACAGCAGTTTTATGGTATACACTGTTTCCTTGATGAGAACAGTACTTGAGGTTCTGTGGGACTGGTGACATTTGTGTGCCATAGCTGTATGCCACCATTGGTTCCAACATCCTTCCTTTTGGAATACTTAGGACATTGAGCCTGATTTATATCTTTTGCACAGCCTGGATCAATGTGGATTGTGTAACAACAATCTAATGTTATTAAAATCCATAACCTCGAGGTAAAATATATGCTTGCAGTGACTTTGGGGAATGTCATCATGTTTATTTGTTTTAACAGTAGTAACAGTTTGTTCTTTGGCAGCCTTTCAAAGAGTCACCATTTCTAGGTGGAAAGGACTGCATCATTTGAAGACTTTGGGAACATATCGTTTGTCTAGGCTAACATGAAAACAGCTAGACCATTAGAATAATTTTCTATCTGGAGCAATTCCTTAAAATGAAAATGGACCCAGAAAGCCTGTTGGAATAAGTAGTCAAGTTCAGTCTCACACACACAAAGCACCCTTGAGTCACACCCGACATCGCTGAATATTAAGAGTGTTTGGGGCCGGGCGTTGGTGGCGCACGCCTTTAATCCCAGCACTCGGGAGGCAGAGCCAGGCGGATCTCTGTGAGTTCGAGGCCAGCCTGGGCTACCAAGTGAGCTCCAGGAAAGGCGCAAAGCTACACAGAGAAACCCTGTCTCGAAAAACCAAAAAAAAAAAAGAGTGTTTGGATACAAGTATGGCTATTATCAGTCACAGCTCTGACATGTCATTAAACCAACAACATGTTTCGGCTGTCCTTTCTTCAAGGTCAAGCTTGGATCATACCAGAGAACTCAGTTACAGCTGACTGGGTGACAGGAACCAAACATAAGGTCAGGACTGCTCTGCCACAATGATTGAATACCTCTGTTCTAGAAATACGTGATCAGAGCAACATTGAATCCATGTTTAGGGCATCCATCTAAATATTTAGAAGTAGAAAGACTAAGCAGAAGGGAGAGGTATTGAAATTCCCTGAATGGGTAGAATACTGGTTTATGGGGGGTGTGGTCAGGGATGACTGTGTCATGAAGGTGAAGTTCTCATGATCTGTTCTTTGCCCTTCTGAAAGGGAACTCAAAGAGCCTGCAGTCTGTAACCTGTGCTGGAGGTTTGCCTCCAGCCAGAATTGTAGGAAACTGTCTTTAGTTTATAAGCTGCCCAGTCTAGGGATCATTGGTCATCACTCCTTGGGTTTCCAATTAAGCCCAAGGTGGATGGTGGTGCCTTACACTGGGATGAGAGAAGCCAGAGAAGAACAAGTGCCGTTTGAGGAGGTCACGAGTTCAGTTTTGGCTGTGTGAAATGAGATGTGTGTCAGATACCCAAGGGCAGAGAGCAGTGAGTATCTGTGTGTGTCCGGAAGAGGCGGCCCAGGCTGGAGGGGAGAATGTGGCATTCCAGCCTACAGTGATGCCTGACGCTGTGGGGACACCAGGGAGAGAGCACGGAAGGAAGAGAGGAGAGGCCAGCGCCGAGCCCTGGCAGACTGGGGCACTTGAGGGCTGGGCTGAGGAAGAGGTCTTGCAAAGGAGACCCCGAGGAGGCAAACACAGCAGAAGGGCAGCAGAGAAGGCAGGGGTCACTGAAGCTGGTCCGCAAGAACCTGCAGAGGGGCCCTGTCACTGGGTGTTCCTGGCCACCAAGGGCCACATGCTATTGGAACTGCTGTGAGGTGGAACCTTCACGAGGTAGGGAGCATGCCTTCAGAGGGCACTGGAGATTTCAGCCCACCTCCTGCCTTTTTTAAACTCCCAGGCCATGAGAGGAGTGGTTTCGTTCTGAACACGCTCCTGCCATTGCATCTGGCTCTCCCATCGGAGGTCCCAAACAAGGGCTCCACCTGGCCGTGGACTGGCAACTCCAAGACCATCAGCCAGGATGCACCTTCCCCTCGGTAAATCTTTCAGGATTTGTGGCAAGGGTGAGAAGCCAGGCAACACAGCGACGAAGAGGCCTCGACCAAGTCATGCTCCAGGGAGGGAGCGTGGGGGAGCTGCGGTGGGTTGAGACAGAAAGGGTGGGAAGGGCAGGTGTGCTGCTTGAAGAAGCTTGACTATGGGCAGAGTGGAGAATGGGGCCATAGCAAGAAGGTGAGAGGGGGCCGGGGGCCGGGGGCCGGGGGTGTTTTTTATAATGAGAAGCCAAGTCGCACAGTAACTGGAATGGAGTGGGAAGGAGGGAGAGGAGAATGGAGCATGGAATGAAAACGCTCAGATAAATGCAAACAGATTTAAGAGAGAACATGAAGGTTTGTGTGGCTAATTGTTTTGCTGTTATTTTTAAGTCTGCAGGAGACAAGATCAGCCCTGGGAGATGTTGTGTGGCAACAAGACCAAAAGTGGAAATACCTTGTTTGGTAGGAAAAGGTTCTCACTAGGTAGAGGTCCACTAGACTCCCGGTTCTGTTGAAGACCACACGAGTACATTCATTAAAGTGAAAGGCGGTTACCCATGACTGTGAGTGTGTGTGTGTGTGTGTGTGTGTGTGTGTGTGTGTGTAACACAAGGTTAAAGAACACTGAATCTCAAAGCAAGAAACGATACTCCTTTCCACTCAGTCCACTAAGAAGAGCTCAGTGTGGTGTACATAGAGCAACTCTTTAACATCTCTTAATGTTTTTGGTTGTTCGTTTGTGTTTTTATTTTCAAGACAGGGTCTCATGTAGCCCAGGTTGGCCTCAAGCTCACTATGTAGCTGAGGATGACCTTGAACTTCTGACCTCTTTGCCTCTACGTGCCCAGTGCTGAGACTGCTGAGCTTACAGGAACGAGCTTCCGCACCTGGCTTTGAGTGGAGCTGGGACTCGAATCCAGGGCTTTGTGTGTGCTAGGCAAGAACTCTGCCAGGGAGCTACATCCCCAGCTCAAAGATCTGTTTTTAATCAGGACAGAGCAAGTTTCAGATCTGGAGCTTTCCATTTGAAATTCCATCAAGCAGGATTTAATAACACTGCTCTGTTTCCCTTGTACTTTTTTTTTTAAATGACTACTACATTTTTGACGAGGGATATTGCTTTTATATTCACTTTGGTGGTATGTGGTTGTTCCTTTAAAACAGAAAGACTTGGCTTTTAAAATGAGGCGATAATATGAAAAATCTGTAGTAAATAATGGTATGGTGGGAGGAGGAGACAGGAAGAAGGCCAATAGTGCCAGTGCCGTAGAAAAGACTCAGAGTTGGGGAATTCCACACGTCATTGTGCTAAATGGACAAGCCATCGGCTAACAGTTTGTTCTGGGTTTTACTGGGATAATAGCAGTTCACTTAGCTCACACCTCAAAGCCTTGCGGTGGGCTGGGCAGTGCTGCAGAACAGACACACATCTCCTGGGCCTGACTGATGACAAGCATGAAGAGAGACCCCTGTAGACGAGCAGATGGCTGCACTGTGGGGTGCTGGCTGCCGCAGCCCGCCCCCCACTGCCACCCCAGACAGGCACTCTTTTGAGAGCCCCTCCGCACCATCTGTACCCACCTCCCCCTGCGCCTCTTCCTTGTCCTTCGGCTCTGTTCTCACCGCACCGGGTGCCACCTGCTGCCCCACTGCCCAAGAGCAAACACAGGGTACAGGGTCCCAACTGCCCTCACTGCAGCACTGGCCTTTGTGAGGCCCTAGGTAGAACATGGGATGTCTCAGAGACTGGGGTTTTCTTGGTCGGTGGTGCCTTCCAAGAACACATCAGGACCATGAGAGGACGGCTCGGCAGGTACAGTCCCTGTTGCAGAGGCATGGGGACCAGAGTTCTGAACCCCAGCACCCACATCAGAGCTGGATGCCATGGTGAGTGTCTGGAACCTCAGCATTGGGTGGAGCCATGCGTTGGTAGCCCAGCCAGTTTAGCCAGAACAGTTCAGTGAGGGACCCTGTATCAAAAAAACAAGGTGGAGAAAAAACAGTGGAGGAAGATACTTCCAGCTTCTAGACATGGATGCATAGTTGAGCACACCCCCTCATATGTGTGTGTGTGTGCGCGCGCGCGCGCGCGCGTGCGCGCGCGCGCGCACACACACACACACAGAGAGAGAGAGAGAGAGAGAGAGAGAGAGAGAGAGAGAGAGAGAGAGAGAGAGAGAGAGAGAGAGAGAGAGAGGCGCACACCATTTATGTGGTGGGAATGCCTATCCAAGGAGGAAGAACAAAGCCTGTCTTCCTGAGCCCTCCTTTGAGTTTCCCGTCATGTTTGCCGACCTGCTTCTAGCCACATAGTATCTCATTTGCTGGTCAGCTGTTGAAGGCCTCACATCATTCCAGGACCCCTCAGGCAAACTGGGAAGGTTGCTCACCCAGGCTTAGGCCCAGGGTAGGGTTTCTTTTGGACAGTAGAGAAGGTTTGGATAATTGTGTCCTCAGAACTGTGTTACGACAGATCTAAAGGGAGAGTGTGACTTCCTCACTCAAACTTACCATGATGAACACATTAAAGCCATGCTGTTTTTATTAATAGACAGTATTTAATTCAGCAAGCAAAGGGGTTGTTGTATCAATAGTGGCTTTAATTAGTCTGGGCCAGGAAAACCTGCAAAGAGCCGTTCTTCCAGGCAGGAATATAAACCTGCTGTGTCTGCAGTGAAGCTTCAGCAGCAGTCAGCTACTTGCAGGTCCCTGGATCTCACGGCATGGCTGTACAAAACACAGGCTATGTTCACCTGGATCTCACGGCATGGCTGTGAAAAACACAGGCTGTGTTCACCCAAAACATCTGAGATTTGTATGGTATGGAGCCTTCAAGTAACACCAGCTTTTGTGACAAATGTCTCTTAAGTGTACAGTAACTCAATGCGATACAGATTAATTTCTCATTGACATAAGCCCCAAATAGATGTTCTCTACGGACTGTTAATTCTTCTCCAATCAGGGCTCAGGTCTGAAGATTCTTCCATTTTTCAGTGTCCTCAAGGTATGGTTTCTGAGACCAAGAGAAGAGAAAAACTGTGGTGTAACAGGGCCAGCAAGATAGTCAGTGGTGAAGGTACTTGACACCAACCCCGATGACCTGAATGTGATACTGAGACCCCTGCAAGTTGGAGGAATAGCTCCCATAAGTTGTCAGCTGCACGTAAATCATGCAATTGAATGCGTGCACATGTGCCCACACACACAATAAATAAATAAACGTAGAGAAGAAGAGAAAAATGAGGAGAAGAACATGCTTGGAGAGCAGAGACAGGGTGTCTTGGACTTGGCCCACATCATCCACACACACACTCACCCACCTGCAAGGCAGCCTGAGAAACCATGCCAGTGGTGCCCAGGAAGAAGAGAAAGAGGGTCGGAGGAAGCCAGCAGTGGCCTGTATGTCGCTCTATCTGGCCACCCTGCTGCAAGGCAGGTGTCCTGAGAGCCAGGCAGCAGCTATGTTGCCTTTTAGAGTTCACGTGTTACTGTGCATTCTTCTGCCTGCCCAGGTAAGGGAAAGCCAATGTGATGTCATAAGGAAGGGCTATGGGATGGGACACAGACACTCGTTTATTTTCCAGTGTGGCTGAGTTTGGAAATCACAATCTGTAGAGTCATCCATTTTATACAGCTGAAGAAGCTTAGAACGGATAACTTGCAAAATGATATTGCCGATCGGTCAAAGAACCAGCATTTGAACCCACAGCTACTGGGATCCAGGCCCATTTAGCTAAGGATGTGCAAGCTTTGTAGTTACAGAGGCATTCTAGGCTTTGGTGCAGATTTCCAGAGATCGGAGGGAAGTTAGAACAGATGTCAGTCAGGGACTTTCAGAAGAATGGTGTCTCCAGAGAGTTGGGGTGCTCTCAGAAATGTCACTCAAAATCTGCAACAGCAAACGCTTCTGATGGAGAAGAAAGGGTTCTGGGAGCTAGTAAAACCCAGAGCTGCAGGAAATCTTCTGATTTTACGAGGGCAGGAACAAAAATAGGAAGGAAGAGTACTCAACCCAAGACAGATGTCAGGGACAAGAACTATAGGAATCGTTATAGGAATCATTGCAGGAAGCGTTGACGCCCCAAAAGATCGGAAGGAAAATGTTCCAGAAACCAGGGAGGGGCTTAGATTTGTTGCTTTGGGTCAATGGTGCAACATTTATGAGTTTGAAAAGGAAGACAGTTCTGGAAGAAGATGACCTTGAACTGAGTCAGCTTCTGGACCTTGGCAGAGGATCAATACCTACCGGTTAAACGCATGAACAAGCAACCAAATTTGTTTAGAAAAGAATTGAAATTGATGCCAAGTGGCTGCATGAGGAGATCTTCCAGTACAGAAGACCTCCAGCCGTGTGGACACTCCCAGTAAAAACTATACAGGAAGCAAGGATGAGATGAGCAGGTAGGAGCCTGGTGGACCGAAGACAAGGGCTGACGACAGTGGGCATGCTCGGCTTGACCGAAATCAGGACAACAGCCCACTACAGAATTGCCCAGAGAAATCTTGACTCACAAGCTTTTTTTTTTTTTTTAAATGGTTAAAATGTAAAAACAAGACATTTGTTTTAAAAGTGTACTTTGTTTTATTTTAATATAATCTAAAATGTCTTTATCACAGTATCTTCTTGCTAAGGAGAAAAAACCCTGGCTCAATTTCTTGCTAGAGAATTAACACCCACTCTAACTTTGTAAGCTCTGCAGGCATGAATGCACCTGACCACTAAGGGAGTGTCTTAGAGTTGTCTGTTTAACCTAAGGAAGATAGGAGGGCTTTTCTAGTGAAACGGGGAAAGGTGATATGAGTAGAATCTATATTTCATTGGGCTGTATTTTTATGAAATTTGCCCATTGTCAAAAGCATTTTGAGTAGTATAACCAATAAAAATAGTTTTGTGGCCATTAATGTATTTTATGGGTAAATGATAGAGCTTTGTGTTAAGGTATAGTGAGATTTCTACCCAGAGCATCTATGATGAACTATTTTAATGTAACTTGATATCCAGAAACTCACTGATGGCCTCGCATGTGACATGAAGCAGGGTTGTTAGTCCTTTTGAGGCAGAGCCCCACTATTCAGCTCAAGCAAGTCTCAATTCACAACCCTCCTGCCTCCCAGATGTTAGGAATACAGATGTGCGTCAACATGCCTGGCTTGTTGGATCGTTTTGTTTTTGTTTTTAAATGTCTGTCATCTGAGATCTATACTCCAGGCACTGGAGAGAGTCCAGCAGGCAGGACAGGCCCTGGTAAAAAGGTCATCAAATGCATTTAAAACTTGAACTAAAGAAAAATACACAGCATAAGTAAAATGGGTGAGGGAGTCCGAGAGCGCAGTGGCTTCCATTTCTGATATCTAGATAGGATTCGAAAGGCGGCCCCTGACGATCATCACCCGAGGAGGAGCCGTTGCCTAACTGAGAAATATAGTGAGACACTGTCCCTTTAGCAAGTCCCTGTGAAGTCTATCAGCTGGTGGCTGGGGACAGCAGAAGGATGAATTCAGCAGCTCTGGAGGCTGAGCTGTCCAAAGGTCATTGTTTTGAACAATGCCACCAAGTGTTCGAACACGTGAGCCTGTGAGGGACATTTCTAATTCAAACAAGAACACTGCCTGATGTGGTTATCAAGGAGCACAGTCCCTTGACTCTCTCTTATACATTTGTCTCACTCAGAAGGGTGGAACCCTCAGGATCCATCTGCCACCCATTGGCCCAACCACCTGGAGGTGGCCTTGGCTTCCCAGGACTCTGGGAGTGGGGTAACTTCTCTACATGAGGCTGTTATTTCCTTGTCTGAAGTCCTCGGCAGAGCAGGTATCTGGAGAGAGAAGACAAACATGTAGTGAGGGTTGTAAGAACAGGACCAGGCTAGAACCCTCCCGGTCTCCCCACGTCTCCACACTCCATCCTGCACTCTGTTCATCGCTCAGCTCAGTGTGTGCCCAGCAGAGCCCGTGGGAACCCAGGAGGTCTGGCCCAGCTGCTGCCCTGCAAAATAAGCCAGGAGATAAGCAGCAGCTGTGCAAGCTGCTAGAGCACCGGGTGCCCTGCCCCGGCCTTCCCCAGAGAAAGAAAAGGCGCCTCTGCCTCGCCTCCGCCCTCCCAGTCGCATGCACTGGCTCTCAGAGGTCCCGATAGCGAGGGGGATTCTGTCTCGGTCACCATCGCTGCAGCGGGACTTGCCTCTTCCCTTTGCATCTTAGGAGCTAGTTCTGTGCTGCGGGCTGCCCCACCAAACAGCTCCAGCTCCTTTTCAGCTTCACCCAGTCTTCCACAGCACTCACCACGTTCTTATACAGCACATGATGGTGACCAGTGGTCTGGCTATTTGTTTCCCACTGCAGAAGAGAGGTTTCATGGAGTACGATCATTTTTTTCCACTCTGCTCCATGTTAAACCCCAAATACCCAGAACAAACTATCACACAGTGGGCCTTGGCCCCTCACACAGTGGACCTTGGCCCCTCACACAGTGGGCCTATAATGCACACTTCAGAAAAACAGAATGGGTGCACTCAAAGTGAAAACCGTGGGGCATTCTAGAGGTGAGGCAGAACTCCACAGTCGACTTTATTCTACATATGGCAAGAAGCCTGTGTTTATCTGAAAACTATCACCCTGGAGCCAAGTAAGGGTGCCTTCTGCCAAGCCTGGCTTCCTGAGTTCGATTCTCAGGCCCCACACAAAGAGAACCAAGTCCTGAACCATGTCTTCTGACCTCCACATGCTCACCATGACACACCCACCCATACCCCTTGTGGCACATTTGACTGCACATTCACACACATGCAGTGCACATAAACACACACAAACAAACAATCGATTAAAATACATTACTTTGACTCTGGGCGATGGGTAAAAATGGGTGAGAGGTGAGTGTTGTGGATATTGCTCTATATATAAATAAAACACTGATGGCCAGTGACCAGGCAGGAAGTAGGTTACCAGGCAGGAAGTAGGGGGGACAAGGAGAGAGGAGAATTCTGGGAAGCGGAAGGCCGAGGAGAGACTGCAGCCACCGCCAGGACAAGCAGCATGTGAAGATGCTGGTAAGCCACCAGCCACGTGGCAAGGTATAGATTTATAAAAATGGGTTAATTTAGGATAAAAGAACAGTTAACAAGAAGCCTGCCACGGCCATACAGTTTATAAGTGATATAAGTGTCTGAGTGATTATTTTATAAGTGGATTGTGGGACTGCGGGGCTTGGGGAACCTGGAGAGAAGCTCTCCAGCAACAAATGGTGCCCAACGGCTCGAGTTTCCACCTTAAACCTGAGAATATTTAATAACCAATTCTAAACAGAGCCAAAACCAGGTTCCTGCTTCTTGTCTCCTATGAGCAGCTAGACGCCAATAAAAATGCTGTCCTTTCTAGACAAGCGGGACACAAGGAAAGCGACCACTGTACTCTGCCAAGACAGGGTAAGATGGTCTTTCAGAAATCCTGCTTCTAAAAATGGTCTGTCAGATACTCTAGGCCTGTAGCCAATTTGAATGCACCAACAATACTAAAAAACATTAGGTGACTGTCCAGGCTGCCAGCTGTCTTGGTCTACTTTTGCAAGATTCCGGAAAGTTGCTTGCATCCATCCACCATTTCTCAGGTACCATTATGTTCCTTCTCAGGTCTTTGATGTGGTTGAAAACTAGATAGTTGTAATTTCCTCAGTTATGATAAAAGATAATTTAGATATAAAACCTTAAACTCACAAATATAAGATAGATAGGACATCTTCTTTAATATTGTAACTATAATTCTTGCTCGGTAATTGTTTTGTTATATGTAATTTTACCATTTTAAAGTTAAAACCTTACTTTTTAAAAAAGAAGAAAAGGGGAAGTGCTGTGGATATTGCTCTATATATAAATAAAACACTGATGGCCAGTGACCAGGCAGGAAGTAGGTTGCCAGGCAGGAAGTAGGGGGGACAAGGAGAGAGGAGAATTCTGGGAAGCGGAAGGCCGAGGAGAGACTGCAGCCACCACCAGGACAAGCAGCATGTGAAGACGCTGGTAAGCCACCAGCCACGTGGCAAGGTATAGATTTATAAAAATGGGTTAATTTAAGATAAAAGAACAGTTAACAAGAAGCCTGCCACGGCCATACAGTTTATAAGTGATATAAGTGTCTGAGTGATTATTTTATAAGTGGATTGTGGGACTGCGGGGCTTGGGGAACCTGGAGAGCTCTCCAGCAACAGGTGAGGCTGGAGGCACAAACATCAGGTAGGATGTGGCCGCAGGTGCTTACTGGGGAGATGCATGCTTGGACCACGGTACTGGCAGAAAGACTGAAGCCTGTGGTTGGATCTGAGATTTCCTGTGATGACAGAGTGTCAGTGCCCACCGGTGTGCTGGATGGAGAGGTAGCTCAGAGCTGGAGGGAGAAATGATAGACCCGTTAGCAGAAGAAAGCCCGGAAGAGGAGGAGCACACGGGAGGCAGAAAACAAGATCTTTATTTACACATTTTCTCTTGTATTTATTGTGCTCTCTGTACTCTGGGAACTGTGTGGAGCTGAGGGTACTGCCATGAACAGCTGAACTAAAGGTCTTATGTGTAAGTGCAAGAAGCTTCCATTCTAGGGGAGACTGGAGCACTAAACAGGGAAGTGGGGGCGTCAGGTGTCCGGGGAGTGGCAGAAGATGGGGGACAGGGAAGAGAGGAAAGATGAGCGAGGTTGTACTTTAAGGTACTCAGGAAGGATTTGAAGCAGGAAGACATGAAGACTCCTGGTGAATCTTCCAGACAGATAAGATAGCCAGTTCTTCTGAAGTGGAGTCTTTCCTCCTCCTGTAAAAGGCAAGGAACTCACTGCGGTGGGCTGAAGCAGGAGTGGATGTGCTCAGAGAGGCCCCGGGCTGGGGGTGAAGACCAGGTCATTCATTGGGTTTGCATTTGGCGGGAGGTAGGAAGTCACTGGGAAATAGTGGCTGAGCTGACTCCTGTGTCTGAAACACCCACTGATGTTCTAGTGGAGGCTGTGGGAAAAAGTTGGATGCATTCTGCAGCTCAGGGGAGGAACCATAGCTGGGAATACACCACCATCAGTGTGCAACGATATTTAATGACAGGCATTAGACAAGGCCAGCCAGAGAGATGTTAGCGCCGTGAGGAGCAAACACAAACTGCCGTGGTGTGACCTTTCCTGTGAAGACTAGACAGAGGACACAGCTACCAAGGAATGGATGCCACCCAACTCCACCTCTGTGAACGGAGTTTTTGCGGTTGGAACATGGATAACACAAAGGTAGCCAGACCGTTGGGGAGTCTCTTAGGCAGCTTACGAATAGCCATGCCACTCAAGAGTCCCGTGTGTAGCGTGGATGATTCATGAAAAGCTGCAGACTAAAGAGTCCTAGGGTCCCAGTCCCCAGGGCTCTTGTATGACCTGGGGAAGGAGTGGGTTTGTGTGAAGGCTGTAAGCGTTCCTTGTGGTCCTCCTTTCCCCGTGAGGGAGTGTCTGCAGGCTGGACCTCAGGCGTGTCTTTTATGGGCGACACAGCTGCTCCCATTCAGGACAGCTATGTCCAGCCTGGAGGAAATAACTCCAGAACAGCTGCAACGCTCCAAGAAGAGGCTATCATGTGCAGCGACGATGACGGCCATCTGCGGTCCTTCCTGTCCCTGCTCCCTTCATTCCCGAGGGCCCATCCCCTGGCAATGGCCGCTCTCATTGAAATGCAGTGCTCAGTGGACTCTATCAGGAGATGTAGTCATGATTCATAGGACATACACACACGTGAGGAGATCTGTGGCCCTGAGCAAGGGCCAAGTGCATGAATGAATGTAGCTGACAAGACCAAGAAGGGATTGGAGATTTTCAGCACGCTCACCTACAGGTGAAATCCAAGTTTTGTTCCTGGAACCATGAGCTGATGTTGGCAGAAGCCACTGCACTATTCAGTGAGTCACTTAAGGTCACCGTCAGCTTCAGGTCTGTGTTAGAAATCACTACTGCCTGTTCACAAATAGCTGGCTGCTGTCAATAGGACCTTCATGGGCCTGTTCTCTGTGTGGAATTCGATGAGAGACACCCCAATCTGGAGTGTTTACTGATCTCTGTGGCGTGAATATCACCCATTGGCTAACTTCACATTCTAATGGTTTAACAACTCTCTCTTCAAGTTCTTACAACGTCCTTGAACGTTTAACAGCTGGCTCCAATACGCCAGCCTATTTCTCTCTGTAAGGATGTCGAGGCGATACTTCCACAGTCCTAATTCCTGTGGCTTCTCAGCTTTTCTTCACTCCCTACATCCGTGGCTACAGTTTACACTGGAGATGGCAGGGTGCCCAGGACCATGATGTTTCTCTGTGCTGCCTGAATTTTGCCTCTTACAGTCTTTCAGCCATGACCCTAAGACTCTGCTGAGTTGACCTGCTGTCCTGTGACTTCCCACGGTAGCATTCTTACCCTGGCTTGGGGTGGCCCGTACCCCTCACATAGGAGACACAGTTGTTTTGAAACCTTTAGAACTTGGTGTTCATGATATAAATGATGTCACCGTGCCCTCTAAGAACTTAAGAAGAACACCTAGGATGGGGATGGTTATTATTATCCCATCATCTAAATGTCCTGAGAAGAGACAGACTGAATGATGCAGAGGTTCCACACAGGCCAGGTTAGCTACAAAGATCCCATTCTCAAAGCACGTTGATAATGAACAAAATGCCATGGAACTCAGTCAGGGTCAGACTGAAACAAAGGCAGGTCTTCACAGATTTATGTGTTTAAATCTACACACTCTACCACCCCACCCCAACAGAATACCACCTATTTCCAAAAGTCCCCTATGGGAAATTCAGCATCCTCTGGGCCTCATTTCTCCTAAGGGCTGCAAGGGCTCTTCGCTATGTTGATCTCTGCACTGAGAGCCCAGCAGCCTTCCTCCACGTGTGCAGCGTTTGGAGAGAAACGGACCACGCCGACTAGTGCTGCAAGCCCCCCACTGGTCCCCGCCGTTTCTTTCTTCATGTCTGTCACCAACCTGGCATGAAGCTGCTCAGGTGGGTCCTGTGGCGAAGCCAGACACAGCCGCTGAAGTGTGGCCACCCGCAGAGTCCTGGGACAGGAGGCATTTTGTGAGCAGTGGAGGCATGCTGTCTACTGTCACCGGTTCCGCATGTGTGTTCCTGATCTAGGGGTACACACACGCCAGACGACACCCAGACAGCGAGGCTTGCTCACTGCTGACATTTGTGCCACATTCTTCCTCACCCCGTGAGCCTTGCAACACAGAGGAGGCACGAGATACAGACTAACCTCCAGCCCCCCCCCCCAGTTCCCCTGAAGCACCCACTTGCTAAAGGATCACTTCCAAGCGAAGGGCAGCAGTTCGTCTGAATTTTCACTTCTGGAAGAGGCTATGAAACCAGTCAAAAACCCAAGGTGTTTTGGTTCCTGTTTAGCTATTTTGCATGGACAATCAGAGAGCACTGCTCCAAGATTCCAGATGGGCAGCAGCTGGATGAAGGGTGTGTCCCCAAATCAACATTGCACCTTGGGAAAGAAGAGCACTGAGGGATTCTGAAGTCATCACGGTCTTCCCTTTCCTCCCTCCTTCCTCCCTCTCCCCTCCCCCTTCCTTCTTCCTCCCTCCTTCCCCCTTCCTCCCTCTCTTCCTTTCTCCCTCCCCCTTCCTCCCTCTCTTCCTTCCTCCTTTCCCCTTCCTTCCTCCCCCCTCCCTCCCCCTTCCCTTCCCCTTCTTCCCTCCTCTCTCCCCCCTTCTTCCTCCCTCTCCCCTCCTCCCTTCCTTCTTCCCCCCTCTTCCCCTCCTCCCTTCCTCTCTCCCTCCCTCTCTTCCTTCCTCCCTCCCCCTCCCTCCCCCTTCCTTCCCTCCTTCCCTCCCTCTTCCCCTCCCTCCTCCCCTCCCTCCCTCCCTCCCCCCTCCCCTCCCTCCTCCTTCTGTTCCTCGATCCGATCTGAACCTCTGGGCTCGCTGTTTTGGACAGAAACAAAGAGGAAAAGAATCACTCTGGCACTGGCTGTTTTGTTTTCTCAATTTTCTTGTCAACTGACTCATGACAAAAAAATGCCAATTTCAATCAATTTCAATTCCACAGAACAGAAAAATAGAGAATTTATAGGCAGCCATTGGAAACAAAGGAACCATCTGGTTTTTTAAGTGTAATTTCTCTCTAGACTAGTTTCTGTAAGAAATAAGACTGGTTTCCACCAGCACACCACTGAGAATATTTCTATTTTTTCCATGGAGCCCCATAGGCCAGCTCTGGTGGGTTTCATGGAGACGGCCCCTCCTCTCCAGGGAGGGTGGCCTTCCCCACCCCAGGGCTTGTGGGTGGACCAGTACCTCTGTCCCTTTAAGTGGAGAGGAATTGGGTTTCATGGGAAGCAGCCTGGGTGACTGGTGGAGGTCACTGACCTGATTCTCCCAGTCCGTTTGTCATTCTGGAGTGACAACCCTCACTTTCACCCGGGAGTCTCCAGAGAGGGTTTACAACATCGTGGCTGAAACTCAGTACTGTGCTGGACACTTCCAAAGATGAACAGTTCCTCCCCGAGAGTCCGGGGTGGAGGGGTGGGGGGTGAGAGGGGGTGGGGGGGACTCTGTGAATCCGGAAATCTCATGTAACTCTGGTAACAAACCTAAGAGTGTCTGAATTTTATAGTTTTATGGTTATTGGGGTCCTGCTTCCTGCCTGCCAATATGATGCCTCTTGTCTGGTGGGCCATTCCCATTCCAGAGCTACCGTGTGTGTGTGTGTGTGTGTGTGTGTGTGTGTGTGTGTGTGTGTGTGTGTGTGTGTTTGTGTGTGTGTGTGTGTGTGTGTGTGTGTGTCTGTGTCTGTGTGTAGGTCAGAGGTGAACTATGGATGTAATTCTTCAGGACATCCACCTTGGGGTTTTTGTTTTTGTTTTTGTTTTTGTTTTTCGAGACAGGGTTTCTCTGTAGTTTTGGTGCCTGTCCTGGATCTCGATTTGTAGACCAGGCTGGCCTCGAACTCACAGAGATCTGCCTGGCTCTGCCTCCTGAGTGCCCGGCCCACCTGGGTTTTTGAGATAGGTCTTTCATGGGCTTGTGGTTCTCAGAGTAAGCTAGACTGGCTGGCCAGCAAGCCAGGATCGCCTGTCACTGCATTACAAGCACACATTGCTCACTGGAGTTTTTATGTGGGTTCTGGGGATTGAACTCAGATTCTCATACTTGCAAACACTTTACCAACTGAGTTATCACCAGGGCCCATCTTGCATTTGTTCCAAAGGTTCTGTGGAAACCTGACGAGGCTTTAGCTCTGCTTGCCAGTTCCGTCTCTGTGACATCCTACCTCAGCGTTCCCTTGCTCAAGAGCCTGCCTTCTAGGACCCTGCTCCTCTCTGCACGCAGACGCGGCTGCGGCTTCCTTCCCGCTCTGCTGAGGGCTTGTTGGGGGGCAGGTTCCGCAGAATGTTTCTCAGCAGTGGCCTACGTGTGAGTTTCCTTGTGAGGCCCTCAGCGTTCCGCTGCGTTGCTGGGTCTTCCTTTGCCTCCAGCGACCCCTCATGTATTATTATTATTATCGCTATTAATGTCTGCCGGTTAGCAGGCGGCCGTGGGTTTCACTACCGTCTCAGCTGAGCACTCCAGCTGCTCTCCCGCTCCCCAGTCATCTCTCTCCTCTCAGCGGGGCTGCTGGGAAATCACCTCCTTCCCGTTCCATTTCGCCTCCATGCATCTGAGTCTCAACCTTCTCAGGCAGACGATGCCCAGGAGGCCTCTGCTCCCTCCCCCAAACGGTCCATCAAAGCAAGGAGGATATCTGATGAAAGAAAGAGGCAGCACTCTGCAGCAGGGTGGGGTGGGGGATCCTGTCCCTCTTCTACGAGGCCTCCCACATGGCAGTGGCTTGGGTATTAGCTGTAGAGCCCAATAAACCACACTACAGTCTTCCAGTCTCAGCTTATACAAGGCCTTTGCTGTGATTTAGCTTTCAATATCGAGGGTAGGCTCGTGTATTAAGGGCTCGATGTGCCAGCCATTCTGTGTTGCAGATACAAGAGAGGGATGCTCTCAGACCTCATGAGACTGATGACGGCAGCCAGATGAGGATGGCAACTGCAGTCACCTGTGCAGGCATGAGGAGAACAGAGGTGGACTTGGGCTGTCCGCCCCTAGCACTCGCCACCTTAGCTCGTTTGTGGAGATAGGGTCTCTCGCGGAACCTGGGGCTCACCATGTTTTCTAGCCTGGTTGACCAGATACCCTAGGGTCATCCTGTCTCTGCTGCCACAGGGTTGAAGTTGCAGGTGTGTACAACTTCCCGGGCTTTTTCTTTGTTCTTTACACAGGTACTAGAGATCTGGCCTTGGGTCCTAAACTCCTGTGGCAGGACACCTCTCTCTGCTCCTTGACTCAGCTCATGTTCGCCTTTCATCTTTTAACTTCTATACATGAGATGAGAAATGGCCTGTCTTCATCACTGTTCTGCTTCTGTAAAGAGAAACCAGGTAACTTAGAAAAGAAAGCATTTAATGGGGGCTTACATGATGTTTCAGAGGCTTAGTCCACAGTCACCATGGCAGAGAGCATGGCAGCAGGCAGCAGGCAGCAGCTGGAGCAGCAGCTGAAAGCTTCTATCTCCTCTAAAAGATGAGGGAGATAGAAAGCAAGCCTAGCCTGGCTTGAGCTTTTGAAACCTCAAAGCCCACCGGTTGTGGAATAGAACATTCATTTAACTTTGTAAAGATGTGTTGCATTTGTTTATGTTGAAGAATAATTGTTTAACTTTGTAAAGATGTGTTGCATTTGTTTATGTTGAAGAATAATTGTTTAACTTTGTAAAGATGTGTTGCATTTGTTTGTGTTGAAGAATAATTGTTTAACTATGTAAAGATGTGTTGCACTTGTTTATGTTGAATAATTGTTTAACTATGTAAAGATGTGTTTCATTTGTTTGTATTGAAAAATAATTGTTTAACTATGTAAAGATGTGTTGCACTTGTTTATGTTGAATAATTGTTTAACTATGTAAAGATGTGTTTCATTTGTTTGTGTTGAAGAATAATTGTTTAACTATGTAAAGATGTGTTGCATTTGTTTATGTTGAATAATTGTTTAACTATGTAAAGATGTGTTTCATTTGTTTGTGTTGAAGAATAATTGTTTAACTATGTAAAGATGTGTTGCATTTGTTTATGCTACATTTGTTTAACTATGTAAAGATATGTTGCTTTTTTACCCTGACTGTCTAAGGTATCTGATTGGTCTAATAAAAAGATGAATGACCAATAGCTAGGCATGGGAGTGTAGGCAGGGCTGGTGGGCAGAGAGAAAAGGGGAGCCAACTAGTCAGCTGTGAGCCAGACAGACAGAGGAAGCAGGAAAGCAGGATAGACTGTAGATGAGGAAAACAATCCTTGGGGCAGCACATAGATTAATAGAAATGGGTTACTTTAAGTTAAAAAGCTAGCTAGAAACAAACCTAAGCTACATAATAATACACATAATACACAAATATACATAATTAATAATAACTTTCTGTGTCATGATTTGGGGGCTGGCGGTCCAAAAAAGCCTGCTACATTGGCACCCAACATGGGGCCCATATTTCTACATAGGACCTGAAAAGGCTGGGGAGGGGAGAGAAGACATGGCTTCCTAGTAGCCCAGTGCTTATAGTGTACAAAAGCGCGACTCTGCCATACAAGGAGCACTTGATCAGTCGGCACACTAAGTAGAAACAGCAAGCTAAGTAAAACACACCTGCCACACTGTGGGCACCAACTCCCTAGAGCTGAGGTGATTAAATGCAGCTCCCAGTTAAATGCAGTTTTGGGCCAGGCCTGAGGGATGCAAAGATTGGCTCTCATGGACCTGAGTGGGGCGGAGCCAGCTGCCAGTGCAAAGCCACTTAGCAGTTTAAGGTTTGGCTCACACTGTCAGAGAATGCCACAGGTGAAGAGTAAAGCAGGACCAGACCAAAAAACCACTCTAAACAAGTTACATTTACGGTGTGTTTAAAAAAGGACATAGGGACTTAAGAAAGAAAAGAAAATGGGTATAGACAATCCTAGAAAAAAATATTTAAAAATAATAAAGTCTTTAGAGAGAGAATAAAATAATATAAAGGGGAAAAGCCACATAAAGATGGGAAATACACAGAGCATCTGGAACCTGTGTGGTGTGGTGTTGACTTTGAGTATTTTAAATGCTGATGAGTGAATAACACCTGCTGAGAGACACTAGACTGTAAAAGGAACTGCTGAAATACACAGCCTAGGTGCTTTAGAGATGTCTGAACTTTAAAATGGAGTTCAGGAAATGTGTTGTCTTGGGGGGGAGGTTATCCTTTTTTTTCCAGGAAATGAAAGGCTGTGGGTCCCTTCAAGGTTGATAGTGATCAGGTTAGATCAGGGGAGACCTCCTGAAAATCTTGACTACAGTTATAAAGAAATAAACCAAGAGAAACTACAAAACAGGTGACATACATACTGATTGCTCAGCATGGGAACAGTTCTGAGACTGGACAACAAAGGCTATAGCTAATTTTTTTAGGAGTTGACCATTATCTCAATTTTCTCAGGGTCCCTTGGAGATGATGTCACTTCTAGACAACAGGAAGCAGTCTAGAGAACACAATACCCACATTCCAAAGAGGTGGGGTGGGTGGTTTTTGGTCATTTGGTGGGTTATGGATATTTGTCATCATTTAGGGGGGGATATAGAAATATAGGATAAAAAGACAACTATTCATCTCAAATATTTTACATTGTATGGATTTTTGTATATTGATACAAATTTAGGGTTATTTTTGTTAGAATATACTCTATAAATGTTCCTATGGTTATTTAAGATATTTTTGTTTGATACTAATTTAAGATTTTTTTGTTATACTGTATATGTTTCTATTCCCATTTAGTATTGTACCTATGAACTCATTTAAAAATGTAATGTATAATTAAGAAACATAGATTAGTAGATAGTCATCTATAATAATTAAACTTGAAGTCATATTTGGTATGTTTTCAAGGTTAAGCAGAGATATATTTGCAGAGATATATTTTATATGGGTGGTCTTTAAACACTTCAAAGACCTACAGAATATGACATTTAAGATATTAATAACCTAAGGCTTTTCATGACAGTGAGTCATGTCTGCTCCTGGCAGTACCAATATACTTCATAAAAGGATGATGGGCATTGAAGAACCTCCATATGGAGTTTGCTTTCATTGTGGAAAAGCTAGTCAAGGCAAGAAACTGCGCTTGCCTTGACTGCTGACAGTGTGCTGTACAAACTGGACAAGCAGGACACAAAGGAAAAAGACTGCCAAATTTTGCCAAGACAAGGTGGGACAGTCCTTCAAAATTCCTGCTTCATAGAAAAGTCTGCAAGATGTTCTAGGCCTATAAGCTAAAGATGAATGCCCCAACATTGCAGAGGAACCTTGGAGTGACTATCCAGGATGTCTGTCATTTCTATAGTTTTGGAAGTGGCTTGCACTGCACTTCCTGTTTATTCAGGTAATAGTATATCCTTCTGGGGTCTCTGATGGAGTTGAAGACTAGTTATAGTTAAAGTTCTCCTTAGTTGTGATACAAGGTAAAGTAGGTACAAAACTTTGGATTCACCAAGATAGGATAAATAATGAAGTATTTTCTCTGAATTTGCCAAATATAAATGGATGGGATATTGAAAATATAATTCTTGCTTGATAATTGTTCTTATTGTATATAGTTTTAGGGAAGTGTTGTGGAATAGAATATTAGTTTAACTATGTAAAGGTGTGTTGCATTTTTTTATGTTGAAGAATAATTGTTTAATTATGTAAAGATGTTGTTGCTGTTTCACCTTGTCTGCCTAAGGCACCTGATTAATGTAACAAAAAATCTGACTGGCCAATAACTAAGCAGAGGAGGAATAGGTGGGGCTGGAAGACAGAGAGAAAAGGCTGCTAGCCAGCCAGCCAGGAGCCAGACAGACAGACACAGAAGAAGCAGGATGGACAGTATGCAGATGAGTTAAAGGAGCCTCGGGATAGCACATAGATTAATAGAGATGGGTTGATTTAAGTTTTTTTTTTAAAGCCAGCTAGAAACAAGCCTAAGCTAAAGCTGAGCATTCATAATTAATAATAAGTCTCCATATCATGATTTAGGGGCTGGAGGCCCAAGAAAATCTGCTACACCCACCCCCAGGGACACACCACTTCCAACAAGGCCACATCTCCTAATCCTTCCTAAACAGTCCATCAACTGGGAACCAAACATTCAAATATATGAGCCTACAGAAGGCCTTTTTTATTCAAATAACCACAGGGCCATTAAGTACCAAGTAGATTTTATTAAGTAGGCCAGTGGATTTGCCCTAATGAAAACCTTTAATTTCAAGGGCCAAGAAAAAATTTAAGCAACTAGGCAAATTACTCTAAATAAATAAATACCAGGACTTCCTTAGACTATGTGAAGCAAAATAAGTAACTGAACAGTATCACCATAATTTTAAAGGAAATTTTTAAGAACCATTGATTTATATTTTAAATGTAGTGAACACTTCTCCATTTGATCACATTAATGTTTACATGTATGTACATTTCAGGCCTTGAAAAGGCAATTAGTTACCAGTGTACAGTGCCCACCCCCAATCTAAAGAAGAATACCAGCAAGTTGGCAGATGAAGTAAAATAAAATAACTCAAAAATGCAACAATACAGAGTAAGTGTACTAAACCATGGCACCAATTAAATATGAGTAAATCCATGTGATTGCTAATGTGGCTATAAAATAGAAGTTGATGTTTTGGTTATAGTTATTTTAATGACTATTGAAATAGAAGATACATATTACTAAATAGTAACATTGTAACAATCATTCAACTCAAATAATAAATAAAACAAATGTGAAAATAATTGAAATAAAACAACTTCAAGAATGTATTGAACTTTATGGCATATATAAGAGAAAAGCAACAGGTGCTATTTCATTTTTGACACTGAAGAGGGGATATCTCAGGTCATTTTTCAGATTTTTAGAACAGAAAATAACTCTCATAATGTACACAGTTTTTGCCTCTAAATGGTTGAATCAAGTGACAATTTATTATCTATTTTTAACTACTCATTTTCCAAATTTTACATAATAAATATGCATTATTTCATAATATAAGAACAAAAGCCACACAAATATTACAGGAAAAATGTTCCTCCTTTTAGAATCTAGACCCCACCTAATGAGCAGCTTTGTGCAGTTCATCACGCCAAATAGTCATGCTAAGTAGATTCTCCCCTTTTAGTCATCTACAGTTCTAGCATTAAGTTGGTTGGTTTTGAAGTCTTAAATGTGGGAATAAACAGCTCTATGGAATTGATGTATCTGAAGCTCCCTATGAATATGTCAGGTGCCCTTCATTTTCCAAGTAGCATCGGATGAAGGAAAAATTCAGCTACCTCACATTAAGAGATGTGATCACTCAGAAAGAAGGAAGAACCTCCTTTAAGCACTTCATTTCTAGTTCTTTGAAAGTGAAAATTACCATCATTACTATTACCACCACCATCATCATCGTCTTTTATTGAGCTTTACGCACGCACGCACGCACGCACGCACTGTCTCTTTCTTGTAAGTGGAGGTGACAAGCTCAGAGAAGCTGAGCAATGATGACCTAGCAGAGCTTACGGTGAGTTTTTAAAACATTATCAGAATTTTGTGTTTATATTAAAACTAACACGATCTACTTTGGGTAGTGGTCTTCGTGGAGGTATTGTACTTATTCTCAGAAATGGATAGGGACCCAAAAGACTCCAGCTAGAGGACCCACGGGGCTGAGGGGGATCAGAAGGTAAGCAACGAGAATTACAAGGTCTTGGGTTTGGGGGAGGGAGATGCAGCCATGGTCAGGAGGGAGTTGATGATGGGGGTCCCCAGGATTTAAGGTTTACTCAGCAGCAGGTGCTGGGGACAGGTTGGGAAGAGGGAGGCACAGTTGCTGCTGGGCTTTTAAATCTCACCGACAGAGTGGTGGGGGTGGGAAAATAGATTAAGCAATGGCACCAGGGGGTTCAGAGGCTGGGGAGCCCGGTGAGCAGAGACACACAAGGGAACCCAGACTGGCATTCCTGTCATGGGGAACCGAGCAAGGGCGGCCCCACCCCAGCTCTGGTACCCTCTTCAGTCTCCTTCCCTTCTCTCTCTCGGTTGATGGAGCCTCAGTGGTTCTCTGGGCTTTGCTTTATTTATTTCATGTGGATGGGTGTTTTCCCTGCATGCATGTCTGTGCACCACGTGTGTGCCTGGTACCCATGGAAGTCAGACGAGGGCGTCGGTTTCCCTGGGACTGGAGCTGCAGATGGTTGTTAGCCGCTGTGTGTGTGCTGGGAAGTGAACACCGGTCCTCTGGAAGAGCAGGCAGTGAGTGCTCTTAACTGCCAAGCCATCTCTCCAGCCCCACCCGCAGTGGCTTTGGACTTCAGGCACTGAGCAAACCCTGCCTCCGGTCTATGGACCAGTACCTTGGCTCACCAGCTCCAAGTCTTTGCCCCAGTGAATGCTGAGTAAGTGGCTCTCTGGTACTCGGTCTCTGGATCATTCATGTTTTCCTCCACTGTGGATCTAACTTCCTAACACGCTGCACCGTTTTGCTGGTTGGTTGAGTTTTATCACTGGACTTTCCTCACTATAGAGTAGCAGCGCCATGAAGGTAGGGAATTTGGTTTTGTCAGTCCAGTGCAGTGTTCTCACAGATGGCATGCAGCAAGTGCTTGCTCCTGACCTGCCCAATGGTGATGGTGAGGAGGATAAAACCCAGAAGCCAGGGAACAGAGCTGGCTTGCAGGGAAAGGAGAGAGGAGCATTGGTCTGTGACGTTCGGCCAAAGGTGCTTGCGGGGTCCCGGGCATTGGGAAGATTCACCTGGATATGGGGAGCTGGGGTCAGTTTGGAAGTCTGGGTTTGAAGTCGGAGAGAGGGAAAATGAGAAATTACGTGTGGGGGCATTCAGAGCACAGAGAACAGTGGCAGGCAAGACAGGAACTGGGAAGCTGGGTTTTGTGAATCAAGGGAGACTTCTCAGGGACTAGGTGACAAATGGGACTCACTCTAGAGAGGCGGAAGGAGAATGGTGTATGAGAAGAAGTCACTTGGGGGTGTCCCAGTGTCCTTCCAGAGAGGAGTCTTAATCATGTGGTGTAGAAGGACCAGTCACGTGCTTCCCAACATGGCGGCCTTGTGCTGCAGCAGCTTGACCTGGGATATGCTGCTCCAAGTGCCCAGGACACACACGGCTGTGGCAGTTCAGACAGTGGGGGGGGGGGGGGGGGGGGGCGGGGGTAGCGCACAGCAGGTCTGGGTGTTTTCATGCACTTACACAGCTTCATCTCAAATATAGTCAGGTGAAGCGAGGTTACCCGCTTCAATTATTACATTGTTTGTTTTCATCTTTCTTTGTTCTTTTCTTTAACTTCAGTATGATTAGCAGAAACTCTGAGGCTGTTCACGTGGTTCACATCATATTTACCTTAGACACAGCTGGGCTATGTAGTCAGGTGAAAAGTTACCGGCTCATATAACCCACACTTTCTCCCTCCCTCCCCCCTCCTTTCTCTTTCCTCTGTCTGTCTGTTTCCTTCCCTCCCTCCCACATTCTCCTTCTTTCAGTAACTTAATTGTTTCCTAAATGGACACCCAAGTAGTTAATCTTCCATTCGCAATAAAATAGATGCTTTTCATAATATCAAATCATCCAATTGCCTCAGCATTAAGTTGCCTGGAACGATATTAAAGTCAGTGATATGTAGTCCATTAGCTGTACCCAGCTCAGGCCTCCCTGGGAGAAAAAGAAACCACACAAATGAGCTTTCTTCTACATTAAACAGCAAATAAATGAAAGCTTTTGAAGAAACCACCTACGAGAAGTCAGGGACTATGATTAGCCAACCCTCCAATTTGACAAACAGATTTCTTTGCAATATAACCACCTTCCAAATAACGGCCCCTCCCTGGTGTGGGGGGGACTATGAGCTGCCCTGGTCTGAGATAAAGTCAGCCCCAATATGGATGTTTAAGATGCTCTTAGAGAAAGAAATTCCATTTCCACTGTTTGTCTTGGCTGGGACTAGGAACTGCTCCTGAACACTCTGAGGCTGGCCTTGAACCTTCTGTATCCAAATGGTGTGCTGCGTCTACTCACTTTAGAGAAAAATGAGAGGGCTCTTAATGAAGTCGCTTCTATCGTCCTCTTACATGCTCAACTCAGAGTTGAGTATTAAGTCATTAAGTCACAGCCATGTGTGGCATCCTTCCTGGAGGTCATGAGATCAGTGGCACTCCAAGGACTCACGACAATCATTTCTCTGGACAAGGGAATGAGCTCAGAGCAGTCTGTGACCCAAGACCACAGCGTTGAGATGAGCTCCCCATCAACTCTGCCATGGCCCCCATCTACTCTGCCGTGGTCCCCATCTACTCTGCCATGACCCCATCTGCTCTGCTGTGGCCTGCATCTACTCTGCCATGGTCCCCATGGCTCACTTCTCGCCTATCCTCTGTCACCACTCCTCCAGGAACCTCTACGAGTCTCTGGGGTATGGTGGTATTGTGTTCCCCCAAATATTGTGCACGGTAATAAACTTACCTGGGGTCGGAGAAGAGAACAGCCACAATATTAAAATAGAGGATAGGCAGTGGTAGCACACACCTTTAATCCTAGCATTCCAGAGGCAGAAATCCCTCTGGATCTCTGTGAGTTCAAGGACACATTGGAAACAGCCAGGCATGGTGACACATTCCTTTTAATTCCAGGGAGTGATGGCAGAAAGCAGAAAGATATATAAGGCGTGAGGACCAGAAACTAGAAGCTTTTGGCTGGTTAAGTATTCAGGCTTTTGAGCAACAGTTCAGCTGAGATTCATTTGGATGAGGACTCAGAGGCTTCCAGTCTCAGGAAACAGGATCAGCAGAGGAACTGGTGAGGTGAGGAAGCTGTGGCTTGTTCTGCTTCTCTGATCTTCCAGCATTTACCCCAGTAACTGGCCTCAGGTTTGATCTTACTGATAAGACCTTCTAAGATTCCTGCTACGCTGGGGAATCCTTCCAACAACGTGAACTTTATGTTTGAGATAGTGAAAAGCGAACAGGTGCTGGGGATGTAGCTCAGCTGGTGGAACTCTGGCCTAGAACGCATGAAGCCCTGGGTTCAGTCTCAGGGCCAAACAGCTTGGTGGCTCACCTCTGTAACCCGTCACTCAAGAGGTGGGAGTAGGGGCCTCAGAAGTCCAAATCCATCCTCAACTATTCAATGAGTTCAAGGTCAGCTTGGGCAGCACGTGACTATCTCAGATTAATTAATTTAATTAAGTACAATAAAATGAAGCAATCTCTCCTTCAAATATTCACCTAAGCTCTTGAGGTCATAGAAGGTGCCTCTGGGAACCAGTCAGGCATTTCCTCCTCCTCCTCCTCCTCCTCCTCCTCCTCCTCCTCCTCCTCCTCCTCCTCCTCCTCCTCCTCCTCCTCCTTCTTCTTCTTGTTCTTGTTTGGTTTTTTGCTCCGTTTTATTTTGAGACAAGGTCTTGCTATGTAGTCCTGGCTGTGTCCTCTGTAACCCAGGCTGGCCTCGAACTCACAGAGATCCACCCGCCTCTGCCTCCATTACTCCTGACTTCAGTGTTTTCTAACCAAGGAATCATGAAGCTAGGCTAAGACTAGGCTGGTGGTCTTCTAGGTCTTTAGAAGGTCTTCATATGATGACCTCTGTCATAAACAGAGGGAACTGGGTTTCTGAGTTGGCAGGGTTTTGTTTGGTTGCTTTTGTTTGTAGACAGGGTCTGGAGTATCCAAGCCTGGCCTGACTGTTGTTTTACCTCTCCCGTGTGCCCTGGGATCACACTTGTATAGCACCAAGCCTGTCTAGGAATCTATTTTGCATCCAGGATTGCAACTCAGAGATCAAAATCACCTCACTCTGACAACAGGATAGGCAGTGTGGAGGGTGGGGTTGCCCTGGCTGCTGACATTTCAATATGCTTGTGTCTTTGAAGCAGACCCCGAGATGAGGATTTGCGTGCAAGTGATTGGCACAGAAAACCCTCAAGGGACTAGGAGACCAAGACAGGAAGGAGGAGAACCTGGTTCAGACACAGGTGGACCCCATCTCACAGGCCCCTTGGGAGGTCTCTCACCTCACAGTCACTCCACACTTGAGGCGGGCTTTGTCTTCTTACCATTATTTGCACAAGGGTCCACCTGGCCAAGGTGAGCCTTGTCATCCTCAGAGCCAGGGAACAACAGACACATAAAAAAGAAAAGTCTGGTGTCTAGGTGTGGCACCATCAGTGCCCACTGAGCTGAAGGCTGACATCTTCTGTTTTATCCATCTTCCAGGGTTCCTTGCTCTGAGGTGTGGGCTGGAATGGGCAGTGGACAATTGCTGTTTTTGATTACCTGGTCTCCAACCTCCCAGCACTTAATCACAGGAACAGAGACAGTGCCCTAAGGGAAGGGGTTAGTTACTTTGGCAGTTTTTCAGTGGAAAGGTATTCAACGCAGGCTAATAGCTGCTCATGAAGTTCCCGGAAGGACTCACTGAGCTAATTCTCAACAAATTTCTGTGAAAGAAAGTGTCCACTGCCCTTTGGGGATGAAGCAAGAAGGTAAGGAGTTAAGGCCTTGCTGGAACCACTGCACTCAAGAACATTCTTGGACTGGAGAGAGGCCTCAGTCGTTAAAGTGCTTCCTTCCCGTTCATAAGAATTCGAGTTCAAATCCCCAGAATGCACATAAAAAGCTGTGCACAGTGATGTGTGCCTGCAACCCGGAGATGCTGGGATGGGAGGGTGCTTGCAGGTCGGCTGGCCTGGCCTATGAGGTAAAGTTCCAGAGTAAATGAGAAGCTTCATCTCAAACCGAAGGGGGAAGAGCCCAAGGCCAACACCTGGGGTTGTCTTCCAACCTCCACCTTGCACCGTAAACACCCATCCCGCCCCTGTGCAGGAACATACCCACTTGCTGCAGTCCAGGATTCTCAAGTTTCTCAACACAGGCAACTGCGGTAGACACTGAAGCAGCCACTCCTGCTGGGAGCCACAAGCATGGTGGCAAGGAAACGGTCCCCTCTCACGGCTGCCATCTGAGATGCCGGCCAGTGCAGCATCGGGTGGGACGAACTGAGGGGGATGTTAGGGTAGAGTTCACGGCAGCCTTGACAGTTGGACAAAGGTCAGAATGGACTCTGGGGGCCGGGGCACCTTGTCCCGAATGCTAGGTAAGCATGTAGCTTGATTCAAGTGACAGTCGCAGCAGGCCTTGACTTGGAGGAGAGAGACCTTCTCATTCCCTGCTGGTTATGACCTTGAGTACTCTTGACACTGCAGGAAGCCATCTGGACTTCCCAGAAGACGGGAATGAGACCAGAGTGGGTAATGGACAAGAGAAGCCAGGCTGCGGAGGACGCATCTTAATGCCTCTTAAAAGCTCAGAGAGGGGGGCTGACCTATTCCAGGTCACATAACTATGGGGGTGTAGATGGGCCTAGAACCCTGCCCACCCAGCTCTCATCATTTAGCCTTTACCTGGCTGCCCTTAAGAACTTGTAGACTCCTTTCTCTGTCCAGTATCGCTGGACACCAGAAGGGTCTCACAACCCCCCTTTACACCCTCTAAAGTGGCCAATCGATCTGAGCACACTGGGCAGCTGAGGTGCCTGCCGACCAGACCAGCAGAGACCTCTCAGAATGCATTTCCTCTGGCAGACCTGGTGGAGCCTGGGTGTGTCTTAATAACTCAGGACAGGAGCCTGGCTGGTGGGGAGCTCAGAGCCAGCCTTGAAAACACCCTGGGGGCTCTCTCTGAGTGGCACAGTGAAATGTGGCCACACCGGTTCAGTCTATTTTAAGCTTCGGAAACCAAGGGAGGTGAAGTAGGGTGAACCAGTGGGCTCCTGGGGCAGATGAGTTCCAGGCCAACTCTCGGGGAGGCTCCAAGGTGACCTTGAGCCCTTCTGCTGCCCGGGTGCTCTGTTCTTTCCTCTTCCCTTTGGAAGGATGGGAAGGAGTCAGACTGGAGGAGGAACACTGGATTGAGAAGACTCGGTTTAGACATTAAAATGAGGGAAATGTCTGCTGGGACCTGGTCAGTGTCTCTAAACTGATGTTTCACCTTTCTCTCATGTAATCCTCTGCTCTTTGAGGGGGTCCGACCTCTGTCTCTCTCTTGTGGGAAGGAATAGAAGCTCAGAGAAGGTGAGTGGCTTCTTCTGGATCACCAGCAGAGCTAGGGTTTGAAGTCTGAGGAGAAGGCAGTGTTGGGGCACTAGCACCCCAAGTGGGAAGGTCTGTGCACTCCACGCCAAGCAGTGGCCACATGTGGACTGCACTGGGTTAGTTGATAGCTTAGAAAGTTTGGTTCTAACAGTCCCATTTCTCAGATTACAAAATGGAAGCTCAAGGACATCAAGAAATCTAGTCAAGGACACACAAGGACACGCAAGTGACACAGAACAATGCTGGAACTGACCCCGTCCACCCTCCATGGCCACGGTTCTCATGTGTAGGTCAGGAACCGTTTTTAAGGTTCTGAAGAATTTCAGTGGTTCACAGGACCCTGCTTCCACCCTCTCACGTTACACCGAGAACCAGGACTCTTGGATGACAGGTGACTCGCCCACATGGCTAACGGCGAGCTGGCTAGAAGCCAGCCTCCACATGCTTTCATGCTCTCCATCCTGTGGAGTTCCATATGTTTTCAGGGATCTGAGTCTTCCTCTCCAGAGAGCCATCTCTTGGTAGCGGCTTCTGCTCTGTGTTCCCCTTACCTCTGTCGAGACGTTAAGCTCTGCAATGCACAAGGGGAGGGGCTAAGTCAGGCCTTCAGCCACTGCAATGGGGATTTCTAGAACACTTGGTTCAAACATCTGTGTGTGTGTGTGTGTGCGCGCGCGCGCGCGCGCGCGCTCGCACTAGCATAAGCACATGCATGTATGCATATGGTATACATGTGGAGGTCATAGGAAGACTGTGATCTTCGGGAGTCAGGTTTCTGCTCCCACCATGTAGAGCCCATAGTTGGAACTCAGGTCATCAAGTTTGGCCACAAGAACCCTTATCCATGGAGCCACCTCACTATCCCCATGGGGTGACTTTCCAAGACACATCTCTTCTTATCATAAGATGTTCACACTATAATAGGTCGGCCACACCCATTCCATCACCCGTGATCCTTTCCACTGATGTCCTGAGTGCCACACAACTTGGCTCGGCTCTTCCTCGGACATACTTATGTGGAGTTTGGGGATGACGGCAAGCAACACGAGCGCTAAAAGGCTCAGAATATCAAATCCAGAATTTGTAAGGAAAAAATGTTTAGAATGTAGACTCCAAGAATCATGTATCATTTGCTTTTTCTTATGCACTTGGATAAGGCCGTTTTAGTGTGTGTGTGTGTGTGTGTGTGTGTGTGTGTGTGTGTGTGTGTGTGTGTGATGTGTTACATGGTGTATATACATGTTTGCATATATGTACATGTACATTTGGAGGCCTGAGGTTGTCTTCCTCAGTGGCTCTCCACTTACGTATTGAGGTAGGGGCTCACGTTAGGCCTGGAGCTCCATGACTTGGCTCCTCTGGCCAGCCAGTTTGTTCCAGGGATCCCTGTCACCTCCTCCCACATCCCAAGATTACAGCCTGGCTATCACACCCACGTAGCTTTCATGTGGGTCCCGGGGATCTGAACTCTGGTCTTCATGCTTTAGCAGCTGCCTCACTTACCAAGCTGCTGCCCCTGTCCAGGTAAAGTTGAACAGAAAGGACAGCAAAATTAATTAATTAATTAATTAATAATTAAATTCCTTGATCTGATCTCCTCCTTTCATTGTATCCGCACTGCACACCACCCTTTCCTACTGTGTCAGGTTTCAGTGTGGTGTCACAAACCTGTGATCTCACAGCCCAGAAGGCTGACGAAGGCAGATTATGAGTTCTAAGCCAGCCTACTTCACACAGTGAGAGCCTGTCTCAAAACAAACAAAGCCGGGAGCTGAAAAAGTAGAAATAATAAAACTGGGTTCCCACCCTGCCAAAGCCCACACTCCAGTGAGGGAGACGAATGCACGGATGCTCGCGTCCAAAGCTGTGTGTCAGGGTTTGGGCAGCGGCACACGGTGGGGACAGCAGTGCTGAGGCCACCAGCCTCCTGTTGAGTGGGATGCTGGGCCTCTCAGAGGCTCACAGATACACTTCAGGTTTTCAAGGCCACCCTGGGAGGAAGTGTGTTAGGCAATGAGATTTGCAGGGCTGAAGACCTGTGGCTGGAGGAAGCCACTGGCCTGATTCTAAGTAGCCACCTGTTGCTAGGGAGAGGGTATTCGGGTGCAGGTATCGCTGACACTCAGGAGAGCTGTCTTGGGGGAGAGATGATGCTGAGGAGATCCACAGGTTGCCTTCTAAAGCATCCTGTGTGATCGGGAAAGGAATTCATAGCGTCTCCTGGAAGCCACGAAGGACCTGCTGAAGAGGTTAAGCAGGAATGTGACATGGGCAGCTTTCTATTTTAGAAAGTTTGCTGTGGCTGCGGAGACAGGATGAAGTGGATGGTGAGAATGGGAACTAGGAAGCTGTGTGGGGAGGGCTTCCACAGCCAGGAGGAGGAGCCAAGGCGCCAATCACCTGTGCCCAGACAGGGGCTAGAAATAACCCGGCAGGAAGGACACAAGGGGAGACAGTCACTGTGACAGCAGGATTTTGAGGGGTGTGTGTGTGTGTGTGTGTGTGTGTGATATACTTTTTTAAGTGGAGGAACTTTTTAGCAAATCTAAAATGATTATAAAGTTGTAACTTTTTGTGTCGTTGTGTCGCGACATCAGTCAAAAGCCACTCCAGGAGGGCGGGGTCAGGCCCTCTGCGGTCTAGCCCATCCCCGCTTCTTGTTAGGTAAAGAGGAGTCTGTTTGATCCAGGACTTGATTGTAAGCACTTAAGTTTCATTTGTCCCAGAGCTTGGTGCATCCAATTGCCTGTTCCCTTTTGCCTTCCCATCGACCACAGAAATGATCAAGATGATGGAACTCTGCACATCTTTCTGTCCTGGAAAACTCACCCCAAGCTGCCAGGAAAGAACAGCACTCACATCAGTCCTTGCTGCAGCCTACTGTTGAGATGGTTGGTGGCAAGGGAATACTTTTTTTTTTCATTTAGCACTCTGGTGTTTTCCCTCCCAGAGTATTCACTGAGCCTGAGTCAGCCCCCTGCCTTGCTCCACAAGGAGTGTGCAGCCTGGAAAAGAAAAAGTAATTGATGAGAGGCCCACAGAGTAGTCGTCTTGGCACTGGCTGGACCTGCTGGGTCACAACAATGGACTATTGGCAAGCCCTGCACCCTCCCTCCACAGGCATGAAGGGAGAACTGAAACCTTCTTTGGGGAAGGTATGATGCAGAATGTCAGAAATTTGGGTCTTGAATGGAAGGCCTCAGGGGGACATCCAGACAGTGGCCTTATTCTGTGTTGTGAGGCCGAAGGGTGATTTTGAGAGGCAAGCTTGGCAGAAAAGTGAAATCCCTTTGCTGAACTGCCATCTAGGTTAGATGGAGTGTTGGCAAGTGTGAGGCCCCGGATTCTTGGGACATTTCCTGCCCTGCTCTCTCTGCCATCCGCTCAGAAGAAGTATGGTAATAAAGGAATCTGGAGGAGGAGGGGGGGGGGGGGGATTAAAAGTGGCAGATGTGGGGGCAGGGTGAGCAAGAACAGGGTTCCAGCTACTGGTGAAGAGCAAAAGCTAGAGAAATCATCATCTGCTTTGAGCCCAGTGCCAAGACAGCCAGGTGAGTCCAGGGGTCTGCTCACGGCTCTGCCAGGCTAATTTGACATCACAGTGGTGGCTCTGTGCTGTTTTTCTGAGTGTTGGAAAGTCAGTGTACTCCGCTGTGGCCTGGAGGCCAGACTTGGAAAAGGTTCTTCGTAGGACTTCCGGCTTAGGCCAGCAGCAGCAGTCAAGGGACTCAGGCCATGCGTTATCCTGGCGGCTAGACAGCATCTCCTCTGGCAGCCTCATTGTTCTTACAGACGAGAACCTCTGCTGGTCCCAGGCAGGACTCTCCACGCAGGCAGGGACTGGCCGGTAGCGCCCCCTGACCCAGAACTGGGTTCGTTCATGCCCCCTGGGATGAAGTGGGGACTTTTCACTCGGGGTCACTAGGAGATTTTGCAAGTCAGCATGTTTACATGACTTCCTGTAGGCCTCAGCCTTCTCATCTGTCCACAGAAAACGGCTGTCCCTCCAGAGAAAGACAGGAGCCCAGTGCCAGAGTTCGTCCTATTGGCGAGAGCAGACACTTGGTGTTCCACACTGTAACAAAGCTTTTGAAATTTCCTAATCTCTTTAAAAAGAGATAGCAAGAATTTAATAGCTTTTTTTTTTTAAAGGAAACTACTGATAAAGAAACTGTGATGTAAGCAAAGAAAAATGTAAGTGCTTTTGAGAGCAATAAAGGCATCAAACAGGGAAATGCCATAAGCCGTGACCCGTAGTGCGCCTGCTCGGGCAGCGCATTTCCATTCACACAAAGGGGAGATTCTTGTTTTCCACATGCCTTTATTTAAAGATATAACTTAGCGAGGGAAAGGAATTATAATTACTATTATTAGGGAGTTTTGTTTTGTTTTTTTGGTTTAGTTTGTTCTTTCAAAATAGCTCTCAAGTAGAATGTCCCATTGCAACTTAATCTCTTATGTCAATATACAGCCTGAACAGGCTCCACATTCACACTTAGGGCCTAAGAGTCTGGGCCGCTTTCTCATGAGGAAGTCAAGCTCCTGTCTGCCCTGCCAAGACAGTCTCCACTTACAGCTCACAGCCTCTCCCGGGTTAGTATATGAAGAGTCCTGCAGCCAGGGACAGGACCAAGAGGAACCAGCTACAGAGCCAGGGAACTTTTAAAGGGAAGGCCACAAGGAGAGAAGGGTCCTCCACCCCTAGTCTGGATGAAGTCCTCCACCACCTGTGAGTTGAGAATTCTAGCACAATTAACACTGGTGTGAAGATTATTGCTACAGTATTCCTTCCACACAGGGAGATTTCAAATAAATATGAGGACAGCAACAAACCGGAGTCCTTCTCCTTCCAAGCAGTCAGCACACTTGCTGGTTTCTAGGAACCTCACAAGAACCCCATTCACAGGAAGGACATGCCTTAACCCCTGGACCCATGGCTTTGTGCTATTAGATTTTAATCCTATGCAAGGAACCCCTGGAGCCACCTCACCCCATAATCTCATTTACTGAAACAGAAGGCTCTTTAGTCTTTGGTTTTTGTTTGTTTTGAGACAGGGTCTCACTTTGTAATCCTAACTGGCCTGGAACCCTTTCTACCTGGAGATCTTCCTACCTCTGCCTGCCTGGTGCTGGGTTCATAACAGTACACCACCTGGGAGCACAAAGGTGCACACCATACCCACAAAGGTGCACACCACACCCACAGAGGTGCATACCACACCCACAGAGGTGCACACCACACCCACAAAGTGCACACCACACCCACAGAGGTGCACACCACACCCACAGAGGTGCACACCACACCCACAGAGGTGCACACCACACACACAGAGGTGTACCACCACACACACAGAGGTGCACACCACACCCACAGAGGTGCACACCACACACACAGAGGTGCACACCACACCCACAGAGGTGCACACCACACCCACAGAGGTGCACACCACACACACAGAGGTGTACCACCACACACACAGAGGTGCACACCACACCCACAGAGGTGCACACCACACACACAGAGGTGCACACCACACCCACAGAGGTGCACCACCACACCCACAGAGGTGCACACCATACCCACAAAGGTGCACCACCTGGGCTCACAAAGGGCTCTTTAATAACTCTGTGAGATCCAAATCAAGAGTCACCAAAAATGTCTATTTGGCTGCTACTAAAACACTTGGACAGCTCCCTTGAGAAGCCACACCCACAGTTAGATGCTTTGCTAGCACCTCCCTTTCTGTTAATCACACCCTTAAGTTTCCACTGAAGTCTCTCCCCGATGGAGACCCAGCTGTGCACCACACTGATGCACACTGAAATTCACCTCCTCGGTGGGTCAGGAACCCCATCATCACAGAGGTCTCTGGAAAGGACCCCTCAGGCTGCTGCAGGCGGAACCTGAAGCAGTACAGCCCACTGCTACCGACAGATCTTCCCCAATTCTCTCTGTAGAGAGTGGCAGAAGCCAAAGAGGGTGTGAACTGATGGCCTCTTAACCAGAAAAGAGTAACTTAAAAAAAAAAAAAAAAACAAAAACAAAACAATGCTGTTTCCAGAAGAAGAGGACCAAGGTGTGCAGAATAACAGGTCCACCACAACCTCTACTCCGCACCAGGGGAGCCTGCCCTGCCCCTCCTCCCTTCTCTCTCACTGACGCCCTCTCCTGGTCTACTGTTGTTGGGTCAGCCCCTGCTTCGAAGCGCCTCTTTGGCTGCAGTTCATGTTGGGGGCACATGCTATAAATCCCAGCAAAAATCCTGATCTGTCTAATGCCTACTCTTGGGAGAACAAGGACCACAAAATAGTTATCATTTAGTGACAGTGGACTGGACAGAAAGACACAGTTCAGATCTTGCACTGAGGCTGAGTTGGTGTTTGAGATGTTATTAGAAGTTCTCTCTTTTCCGTGTTAGTGAGGTGTGATCCCCAAGATTCCAAGGCTGATGGAGTGACCAAAATGACTTCTGGCCACATTCCACTCCCACTGCTTCAGATCTTCCAAAAGCCAGTGAAGTGCTCACCATAACGACCAAGGGAAGCAGCAGAATGGGGACTGTTCGCGTTTGACTCCAGACTGTGTGAATGGAGAGTTCTTCAATACCACCTTCATGGACATTCAAGGACAGGAGTCTATGGGCTAGAGAATGGAGGTTGGAGATGATTCTGGATTCAGGATAGGACGTTAACAGTAGACTTCACGGCATTTGCTACACATGCACACATTTGGCTGCATACTCCAGTTATGCTACAAGAGAACTCATCATCTTATCCAAAGCTGTGCCCCAACGCCCAGTACTAAGGAGATGCTCCTTTTACTCTACACACAGAGCTCACAGACCGTCACCTTAAGTTCTAGCAAATGCAAAGGCCAGTAAACTCAAGTCTGCTCCTATCAGCTTTGCCTTCACATGCTCTCTGGTTCCTCTGCTCATGAGTCACTCTTCACTGGGCCTGACCATTGTTGTCCTTGCAACTTCATATTCATCATGTGATGAAGAGGAGGAAGAAGGAGAAGAAAAGGAAGAGGAGAAGGAGAAAAAGGAAAAAGAAGAGGGGGAGTGAACACTGATGAGCTAGCCTGCCTATTTTTGGGGGGGGGGTGTAGTCTGCTCTTTATTTTATATCTAGAATCCACTTATGAGTGAGTACATACCATGACTGTCTTTCTGGGTTTGGGTTACCTCACTCAGGATGCTTTTTTCTAGTTCCATCCATTTGCCTGCAAATTTCATGCTTTCATTGTTTTTCTCTGCTGAGTAGTACTCCATTGTGTATATGTACCACATTTTTTTCATCCATTCTTCCGTTGACGGGCATCTAGGTTGTTTCCAGGTTCTGGCTATTACAAATAGTGCTGCTATGAACATAGCTAAGCACGTATCTTTATGGTATGAATCAGCATTCCTTGGGTATATAACCAAGAGTGGGATGGCTGGGTCTTGAGGTAGTTCGATTCCTAATTTTCTGAGAAATCACCATACTGATTTCCACAGTGGTTGTACAAGCTTACATTTCCACCAACAGTGGAGGAGTGTTCCCTTTGCTCCACATCCTCTCCAACATTGACTGTCATTGGTGTTTTTGATCGTAGCCATTCTGACAGGTGTAAGGTGGTATCTCAGAGTCGTTTTGATTTGCATTTCTCTGATGATTAAGGATGTTGAGCATTTCTTTAAATGTCTTTCAGCCATTTGTGATTCTTGTTTTGTGAATTCTCTGTTTAGCTCTTTAGCCCATTTTTTAATTGGACTGTTTAGTATTTTGATGTCTAGTTTCTTGAGTTCTTTATATACTGTGGAGATCAATCCTCTGTCAGATGTGGGGTTGGTGAAAATCTTTTCCCATTCTGTTGGCTGTCTTTTTGTCTTATTGACTGTGTCTTTTGCCCTGCAAAAGCTTCTCAACTTCGAGAGTTCCCATTTATTAATTGTTGTGCTCAGGGTCTGTGCTGCTGGTGTTATATTTAGGAAATGGTCTCCGGTGCCAATGCGTTCAAGAGTGCTTCCTACTTCCTTTTCTATTAAGTTTAGTGTAACTAGATTTATGTTCAGGTCTTTGATCCACTTGGACTTGAGTTTTGTGCATGGTGACAGATATGGATCTATTTGTAATCTTTTACATATTGACATCCAGTTATGCCAGCACCATTTGTTGAAGATACTTTCTTTTCTCCATTGTATAGTTTTGGCTCCTTTGTCAAAAACCAGGTGTTCATATGTGCATAGACTAATGTCAGGGTCTTCAATTCGATTCCATTGGTCCATATGTCGGTTTTTATACCAGTACCAAGCTGTTTTTATTACTATAGCTCTATAGTAGAGTTTGAGGTCAGGGATGGTGATGCCTCCAAAGGTTGCTTTATCGTATAGGATTCTTTTAGCTATCTTGGGTCTTTTGTTTTTCCATATGAAGTTAAGTATTTTTCTTTCCAAGTCTGTGAAGAATTGTGTTGGGATTTTGATGGGGATTGCATTGAATCTGTAGATTGCTTTTGGTAAGATTGCCATTTTTACTATGTTAATCCTACCTATCCATGAGCATGGGAGATCCTTCCATTTTCTGATATCTTCTTCAATTTTTTTCTTTAGAGATTTAAAGTTTTTATCAAAAAGGTCCTTCACTTGTTTAGTTAGTGTTATCCTAAGGTATTTTATATTATTTGTTAGCCTGCCTATTTTATCCACTTGTAGACTATGATCCTAACAGAAGATTGATAACTCCAGTCTGACGCCCACTTATGGCCATCAGTTGAAGTGGAGGGCACAGATCACTCTCAGCTGGTGGTAAGCAGTTGTGAAGTAAGGCGTACTCTTTAAAGAGCTCACTACAATGAGAGAGAGAAGGCTAACTCATATCTGCAACAGATACGAGTTGCCAAGGAGCAGCTCCTCCTCCCTTCCTCTTAGAAAAAAGCATTGTTCCTGGCCTTAGAAGCACTCCTGGGACCCAGGGTGGCCACCTGGGGAGACTCACCTCCCCAGCCGTAATGACTGGGTCAAGGGTGAGCACCCGGCAAACCCACCAGTGAGTTCTTCCTTGAGGTTTTAACAATGGATCTGGAAGACAGCACTCAATCTCCTCTGTGATCTCGGAGCTGCTGGATATGAAACAGACAGACCATCAGCAGCCATGTCCTCCCTCCAAGAAGGAAGCACACGTGATCTGAAGTCAGGGTGGGAAGCTCCAAGAGGACCTAGACAGCTCTTGGCCCAGACAGGCTCTCTGTCAACTCCATTCTTGCAGGTCCTCTGACTCTGTCTCCCGCCCCGCTCCGGCCCTCTCTCCCTTTCTTTGCTTGGGCTTGTTTAAGTGGACCTTCTCCTGTAACCAAGGGAGTTCAGAATGAAAACAAATGCTGCATGTGAGTCACTGGGACCAAATATTTGTCAAAGAATGAACATAACTCGGAAAGTCAGAGAGGGGAGTGAGAGATGGAGGTGGGGGAAGAGGGAGGGAGGCAGGGAGGGAGAGACAGAAAGAGGGAGGGAATTTAGGGAAAATCTAGAAAGGCACTAGAATTTAGGGAAAACTTCATGGTGAGCATGCTTGAACTTGACTTGAAGAGGATGTAAAGAAAAATTGTAAAAGGCAGGGCTGGGGGGGAGGGGGGCTTGCCAGATAATATAAACAACATGACAGAAGATGAAGGAATAGTCTTGATCCAAAGGAGGGGGCTGGGATGTTTTAGCCTTTAGGGGAACGGAGAGGAGCCTTCATCTATTGGCTTTCACCCAGACGTTCTTCTAGAATGAGGGCTATTGTTGCGTCTTACCCATAACCAGCAGTCTCTACAATAGTTTTATTGTAGACTTAATATTGCCACAAAACTGAGAAACCCACTCCCAATCGGGAGTAGTCATAATAAAAGTAGTCATAATTTTTTTTGCATTGTTGATACTGATTCCAGGGCCTTGTGAATGTGGAGCAAGCATTCTACCACTGAGCTATATCTGTGCCTCATAACGGTGATTTTCACAGCCCATTGATTTTGTGGTTTTAAGGCTTTTTATATAACACGATGCTCCTATTAATCCCACTGGTTGAGAATAAGACCACTACCACAGTTTAAAGCCTAATTTGAAGCAAGATTTAAATACTGGCCAGGGGGATGGGCTCTGGCCAGGTCCATCTCTGGCTTTCCAGAAAATGCCCTCCAGTCACGATTTGCAGTGACTTGAGTACTTCCCATCAGGTCCAACCAGGGGCAAACATTTACTTCCTGCCTGTGAACCTCCCACCCACCTGTAATCCAGCACACCTGGTGCAGATGGGTCAAACTAACATGTTTAGGGGAGTGGAAACGTGGCTTGTTGTCCCCTATAAATAATAGCCTCCAGCATTTCAGGAACTATGCATCCTTGGGCAAGGGGCGTGTAGATCAGAGGCATTTTGTTTCATGGATCTCTATGGCACAGTCATTAAAACTTAAAATGTAACTTTGGTTCTCACAGTCCAACAATCTTTCACTTGCCACAGTCCCTTCAGTCTTTACTCAGTACAAGTTAAGCTAAAATAATTTGTTTGTTTGTTTGTTTGTTTGTTTGGAGGTATGCCACAGTGTGTGTTTGAAGGTCAGAGGACACACTTTGGGAGTAGATTATCTCCATTGTGGTTCCTGGGGATTGAACCCAGGTCATTGCAGGTGGTAGTTTCATCTTCTGCTCCATCTCACCCGGGCTAGGCCCAGAATACTTTTAAAGCTCATTTGGGATAGGTGTTGTTTTTAAAACTCTGATAAGACCCAGGAATTCTCTCTTCAGAAAAGTGTACATACTCAAATATGAGAAATTTGTATAAAACTCCTGGGGACTCTCAACATGCCCTCCTGAGAACCCTGTGGTCTACCTGCTGGTTCGTTTCTGGAATCTGCAGTAGCAGATTTATTTGGTTCTTATTCCAGCTCCATGTGACAGCCATAAGTCCACAACCATTCAGATACAGCCGTTCGCTCTTAGTTCCCTGTGTGCTGGGTCTGTTGGTTTCCACTATGTCTATTTGCCTTGAGACACTATTTGTAGGACTTTTTTGAGGCCTAGGACAGAAAAGATGGGGTTTGTACCCCTGCCATAAAAGCCAAGGAGTTGTACTGGTATCTGTCAGGAATTTAGGGAATCTACTAGTCCGGGTCCATTTTCAATTATCGTAATGGTTTAAGATTCTTTGACTAGTCAGATTATACAGATGAGGGACACTGTGGTGGGCTAAGTGTTTCGTCAAAAGATACACTGTCCCTAATCCCTGACTCCGGGAATGCTACCTTATTTGGAAAAAGGATTATGCCCATAAAATTAAGATAAAGGATTTTAGGATGAGGTCATCCTGGATAACATGGGTGAGCCCTGGATCCTAAATCCAATGGCAAGTGCTCTTGTGAGAACTGCAGAGGAGAAACACACAAGGAAGAGGAAGCAGAGGTTCCTCTTGGAGTGATGTAGCCACAAGTCAAGGAATGCTGACCGCCATCCGAAGTTGTAAGGAGCTCAGAGCAGACTCTCCCCAGAGCTCCCTGAGCGACCAGCTCTGCTAATACCTTACTTTCAGATAGCTGGCTTCCAGAGCTGTCAACAATATAGTTACCATCTGATCCACGCAGATGGCTGACTCAGCAACTGAAGGAGAGCGATACGTTACAACCTATAATACAGTTTCTCTAGGACTTCCTCCCCTCCTGCCCTGCTCAGCACTAATACAGCATTCCTTACTATTCTCTAGGAAAAGAAAACCAAAAATCCTGAAGGTCATTTGGCCCTCGCTTGTTAGCCACAGGTCCACAGACATTAACAATTTAAGTTCCCAGGTCAGTTTATTACAGTGAAAATAGAGGCCAGCGTATCTGAATCTGGGTGTCCCCAGTTCCCACTGAGTGACAGGAAGAGAATCAAATGCTAGTGGGCTTCACCATAGGAAAGGAACGTGGGGGCGGGCTGGGAGGAGGAGTGTGATATAAGGGGGGGTCAGTTTGCCACATCAGGACTGGCTTTCCCTATTGATTTTCACAGAGGAGTTCCTTCCAAAGTATGGCCTATTTTGGCATCTTACCCATAACCAACACTCTCTATAATAGTTTTATATAAATTCTACGACGGATAGCTCAAGACTTCTAATATGTCCATGATACCTACTGCCAATAGGGAATGCTCTTAATAAAAACAATCAAATTGAAATAAAAATTGTCCCCATTCATTTGTGCATGTGCCATGGCACGTGCCGGGGTCAGAGGCCAACTCTGGGGGGCTGGCTCTCCCCTTCTGCCATGTGGGCCCACAGTTCAATCTGGGGTCTTCTGGCTCCAACACCTGCCTGCTGAGCCATCTTGCCAGCCCAAGATTTGTTGTTATTTCCAGTGCTGGGTCTGAACTCAGCCTGCTTCATGCTAGACAAGCACACTCTACTGCTGCCCTGAATCTTGTCCTGGCCAGTGACCACGCGTTTCTGTGGCTCCTCAGGGAGATACCACCTTTGTTGGGCTAGTTCGTAAGCTTGCATACCCTTTGATCTGAAGGAAGACACTGTCTCCATTTTCCAAGGCAGTAAGTGAACGTGTCCTTTTGGGGAGGGGCGGTCTTTCCCCATACACAGCCTTGAAATAGTCTAGAGGAGGTAGCCGGAGCATCTACTTGCAAGGTGTGCAGAACATCAGCATTCCATGAGAGAGCTCTTTCCCAATGAGCAGGGAGGGGGTTGGGCTTGCAAACTTGCTCTTGCTCTGCAGATACATGAGTTATTGCTGCACAGTCCATGCTCCCCTGACTGGGACAGCTCGTGAATAACTTAAGGTAACACCGACAGGAACAGTGTGGGCGATTCCACACATAAAGTGGCTATGGGAAAGCTTCCGAGGTGGCGATGACCCACCGCTCACAAATGATGAAGAGTTTTAGTGCAATTCCTTGTGGCCCCTGCCCTGTGAGGCTTTTGGAGCAGCCTTCAAAGTGCTTCCAAAAGAGGCCTTTGCCAATAACTGGAGCAGCCAGGGCCTCACTGGTAACAAAGCCCACCACGTCCCAGGAAGTCGCCTTTGAAGAAGGCCTACTTATTTGTATCTAGGCTTCAGGAGGATTGTTAAACAGATCAGCACTGGCTTCTAACTCTGTCCTCTTTACCAAAAGTCGGCTAAGCACTAAAGAGTGAGGAGAGCAGACAAGGGACCGAGTGGGAGAATGGCAGCTGTGGTGTGACATCCTCTACCGAATGGCACAATCCCACCGACAGGACCACTGTGGTCAATGCCCAACTCAGGACTGAAGTTGAAGCAGGAGAGGTAGAGTTTGGAAAAACCCACGCCAGCTTCTGTGCTCAGCCTTTTCTCTGTTGTTTTTCCATCTGAAATGCTGGGCTGGTCCAAACTCAGCCTGCGTGGGCTGTCAAGTACTAAGTCAACAACTCAATGAAATGTCTGCTCTACATAAATCCTGTTAATTCCTTCTTGTTGTCTTGGGGTGTGTGTGTGTGTGTGTCTGGTGTGGTTGTGTGCGTATGCATGACCACATGTGTGTACAGGCACAGACCCCCACGCATAGCTTTTTACAAGAATTCGAGGGATTGAACTCAGGCCCTCACGCTCGTGTGATAAGCACTTTGGTGACTGAGCCATCTAGTATAAAGAGGCGAAACCAATAAAATGTAGTATAGTAAATTGATTTATTCAGGGAGAGTAAATTTAACCTTAAACAAACCCAAACACTGAGATTTGAGCCTTCCTTTCTTCCCTTTTTTTTTTTCTCATTTTATTTTTGAGAGCAAAACACACGTTTCTCCCTACGTCAGCAGTTGAGGGAAATGCTGCGTTTGGGGCAACTGAAGGGCGTGAACTTGAACTGAAGCTTGAAAATATAGACTGTCCTAGATAACATCTCAAGATTAGGAGACATTTTGATGTAGAGCTTAGCATAAGTCTTTTCTCTTCCAAAGGACCAGTTACTCTCTGTTCTGGAAGCAGAGAGAAATGGTTTACATTTCCCAGAGTGAAAAAAAAAAATTAAGTCTCCAATTGGGCAAAATCAAGTTTTCCCAAGACTTATTTTGGTTCTTTGTCTCGGGTCAGGGAGGAATTCCGACCTTGGGTTGGAAGGTGAGTGACCTGAGTAAAGGTGCCTCTGGAGATGGAACCTGTAGGCTTTACTTGGAGTTTTAAAGAAATGTACAATGACCCTTGGTGGCACAGGGTTAACATGGTCAGTAGCACTGAGAGCTAACGTTTGAAAAATGAAAGTAACAAAAAGAAAAAAGTATCTAAGCACATCTTAGAGCCAATAAAAGAACCTGTGAGTTCTTTCTCTGCCAAAATTCAGGCTTTTGAATCTTCAAGATGAGTTTGAGTGAGTCGGCTGAGTAGAGCCCCATCTCACCTTGGAAGTCAGGCTGGGAAGCTTCTAGCCCAGCAAAGCCAGGGGCAGGATGCAAGTATGGGTTACAGTTCAACAGGACCCTCGACAAGAGTTTGTCCCTTTGGGAGACCACGACCTTTAGCCAGCAGAGTCCAGAGTTTTAGGGGCAGACCGCAGGTCCCCAGAAGGGGTGGTGTGCTCCTACCTCATGGCCCAGAACTCATATGCCCTTTCTCTTGGAGATGCCATCCTGTGTGAAATGGCTTGCTTAATGGATGCATCACAGCTTTCCTCGGGGTTTTCTCTGAGCTGATACCATGGTTCTGATGTTAGAAAGCTTTCTCAGCAATCCTTCAGACCGATTGTCCCAGGGCAGGTCGCCACATGTCCCGCCCAAGCAGACACCCAACAGAAGATGTAATGGTACCATCAGCCTTCTGCAGACATTCCCAGAGTTCAAGACTGATTTGACTCCAGGGAAGGGGTTATATTGTCAGTAAACAATTTACAACCCTGTACACGTGGGCTGAGGTGATGCTCAGAGGATAAAATGGTTGCTAGGAGGGCACAAAGACCTAAGGTTGATTCTTGCATCTGTGTGTTGTGTAGCGGTTTCCTCTCAGATCAAAAGACTCCATTGAGAGCTATTGAGAGTTACACAGTGAGAGTTACATAGTGAGATGCCGTCTTAAAAAAAAATCAAAGACAAGATTGTTTGACTGCTTTGTTTTGGTTTTGTGTAGTACATGTGTCAGGATTTGGCTAGAATGTAGAGCTTCGGGGTAAGACACGCTCAGCTCTCTTCCTTCTCTGTCAGAAGCTACCGTACCCGAGCAAACAATTAAGGAATTAAGAAGCTGGTTTAGATCAGATCACAACATGGAGCAACACTTTCTTGGCTACCAGAAAGAAAGAGCTTCCCTTTCCAAACGCTGTAGATCAAAGAAAGAGCATGAGGCGAGCACTGTCCTCTGCAGCCCCACTCGGAACAAGCATCGGGAGGGTCTGGAATGGGTATCTGGGCCCATGTGTGGTGGCTTTTTCCAGGGGTTGGGGTATGACAACTCGGTTGTCATCTGTAAACCTCGTTACAAGTTGAGGTCGTGAGTAGTATCAACACTGTGCTTCAATCTAAACTTACAAAATAAATTTCATCGCAGGAAACCTCAAGAACTCACACAGCTGGCATTCTGGAACCAGAAGGCACAGCCCAAGGCCACTGTGTGGGCTGAGTGTAACTGGGGCTCAAGTTCCCCGCTCTATGGGGCTGCTGTGTGCAGCCAGCCTGACTGTTCAGGGAAACCGTGCATAGCAAGCTGAAGTGTGGGACCCTCTGTCCATCCGTCACCAGGCATGCTGAGTGCATGGGATCCACTGTCCATCAGTCATCACACAAGCTGTGTGCATGGGATCCACTGTCCATCAGTCATCACACAAGCTGTGTGAATGGGATCCTCTGTCCATCCGTCACCAGGCATGCTGTGTACATGGGACCCTCTGTCTATCCGTCACCACGCATGCTGAGTGCATGGGATCTACTGTCCATCCGTCACCAGGCATGCCAAATGCATGCCTTCTTCACTGCATGAAGCAGGTGAAGGATAGAACACATGGTTCCTTCCCTGGAGGATTTCTGGGGTTCTTTGGGTGTCGTGGCTGACACCCAAAGAAGTAACACACTAGAACGGGAGCTGCTCCAAGAACGAGAAACACAAAGAGGACTTCTCCAGGACATGCTCCAGACTGCTTTCTGTTGCTGTGATAAACACCATGACCAAAAGTAATGTGGGGAGGGAAGGTTGTTTCATCTTACATCCTTGAGGAAAGTCCAGGCGGGAACTCAAACAGGGCAGGAAACCCAGGCAGGCAGCAACTTGAAGCAGAAATTATTCAGGAATAATCTTTACACATCTGCTCCTTCTGGCTTGCTCAGCTTGGGTTCTTACATACCCCAGGCTCCCCTGCCTAGGCACAGTGGTGCCCACAGTGGATTAGTTCCCTCCCATGCCAATCATCAATAAAGGCAGTGCCCCAGAGCCATGCCCTCAGGGCAGTCTGATGGAGGCAATTCCTCAATTGAGGCTCCCTTTTCTCAGGTGACTCCAGTTTGTGTCAGGTTGACAGTCAAGACCACACCCTGGTTGCATCAGTATAGGGGTGATTAAAAGAAATGCTTACCCCTGGGAAGGGTGGCTAGAAGTGGGGACAGGACAGAAGGACTGCCATGAGTTTCCAGCCAGACTGGACTACATGGTGGGTTCCAGTCAAATGAGAATAAACAACAGTACCCGTGTCAGAGGACAGTGAGAAGGAGGTATGATCATGCCAACTCGGACAACACAGTAAGCGTGTGCTCACTGATCGACATGGACGTCTTTAGTGATCAAAGAGGAGGGCCATAAGCACGTGCCTTGCTTCCTCTCGAATACACAGTGTTCATGGTGCACCTGGTACTCCAAAGGGCTTCACTAGGGGGTGGCGTGGGGGGGGGCATGAATTGACCCTAAAGAATGCTAATGACATGACTAAAAGAACCTACCAAGTAAATAGGATGTAGACGCAGGATCCACGGAAGGTCAGCTAATTACGGTGGGATTACTCTGCTGCCGATTTGTCAGGACTGTTGAGCATCACACAGGATTTCGGGAGCAGTAATCACCCGCTTTCCCACACACTTCCTCAGCTTCAGCCCTTCAATCAGCCAGAATGCAAGCACTGTGCTAAAAATGACTCTGAAAATCTCTCCACAGAGTCGTCTTTGTGGGGCCAGTGCCATGCTGCTATGCCAGAGGGATTAAATGTTCTCAGGGTTTCTGTTTGCAAATCTCCCAGCTTCACGAACACCCAAGGTCATGTTTAGTGTGGATCAGTCTATTGTAAGGCAACTCCAGGGTGATCACTGGAGAGCGAGCTCCAGGAGCTAATTAAGAAGAAGCGGATCACCAGGCTACCGCCCCCAAAGAAACCAGGACATCTCCAAGTAAGGAAAATGGAGTCAAAGTTCCGGAAGCCTGGAGAGAACTGCTTCAGATGACTTTAATCTGAAGGAGAATGCTGGGTACAGAGCCCTGATCTAGGGTAGACACCGCAGCAGCCTTGGGCTCAGAACCAACCGGAGAGGTCTAGATAGTAAATGAAGTCCATGATCTGACTAGTAATACGGACAAAGAATTTACTGTTGTTTTAGCACCTGTGACTTGGACAAACCTGTGACCTTGTGAACTGACCCGTGAAATGACATTGATTTAATACAGACACAGGAATGTAAAAATTAACTGTGAACAGAAATTCCACCATCCATTTACTTGAGCAGAGTGCTTCATGACTGACATGCACTTTTTGAAAAAGAATATTTAAAATCTATTGTTTGATGGTTTCATATTCGTATACAGTGCATCTTAACCATATCTACTTCCAACTCCCCTGCCCCAAACACCTCCCAACACATCCCCTCACCCCTTCCTGTCCGCTTTTTATTTTTTATAACCCACTGAGTCCAATTAGTACCGCCCACGTGCACATGGGCGTGAGGCCACCCACTGAACCATGCACAACCTATCAGTGGCTGTACTTCTGAAGAAAGACTGCTCCCCTGTCCCCAGCAGCTGCCAACTGCCAAGCGCTCCTCAGCCGAGGGTGGGGCCTCACGAACCCGCCCCCACCTGTGCTGGAGCCAGTGTTGACTGGTTTGAGCTGCTGCAGGGCTTGTGTGCAGAGACGGCTGCTGTGTGCAGGGACAGATGCTGTGTGCGGGGACGGCCGCTGTGTGCGGGGACAGATGCTGTGTGCAGGGACAGATGCTGTGTGCAGGGACAGATGCTGTGTGCAGGGATGGCCGCTGTGTGCAGGGACGGCCGCTGTGTGCAGGGACGGCCGCTGTGTGCAGGGACAGCCGCTGTGTGCAGGGACAGATGCTGTGTGCAGGGACAGATGATGTGTGCAGGGACAGATGCTGTGTGCAGGGACAGCCGCTGTGTGCGGGGACAGATGATGTGTGCAGGGACGGCCGCTGTGTGCGGGGACAGATGCTGTGTGCAGGGACAGATGCTGTGTGCAGGGACAGCCGCTGTGTGCAGGGACAGATGCTGTGTGCAGGGACAGCCGCTGTGTGCAGGGACAGATGCTGTGTGCAGGGACATCTGTGTGCAGGGACGGCCGCTGTGTGCAGGGACAGCTGTGTGCAGGGACAGATGCTGTGTGCAGGGACAGCCGCTGTGTGCAGGGACAGATGCTGTGTGCAGGGACAGCTGTGTGCGGGGACAGATGCTGTGTGCAGGGACAGCCGCTGTGTGCAGGGACAGATGCTGTGTGCAGGGACAGATGCTGTGTGCAGGGACAGCCGCTGTGTGCAGGGACAGCTGTGTGCAGGGACAGATGCTGTGTGCAGGGACAGATGCTGTGTGCAGGGACAGATGCTGTGTGCAGGGACAGATGCTGTGTGCAGGGACAGATGCTGTGTGCAGGGACAGATGCTGTGTGCAGGGACGGCCGCTGTGTGCAGGGACGGCCGCTGTGTGCAGGGACAGCTGCTGTGTGCAGGGACAGATGCTGTGTGCAGGGACAGATGCTGTGTGCAGGGACAGATGCTGTGTGCAGGGACGGCCGCTGTGTGCAGGGACAGCTGTGTGCAGGGACAGATGCTGTGTGCAGGGACAGATGCTGTGTGCAGGGACAGATGCTGTGTGCAGGGACAGATGCTGTGTGCAGGGACGGCCGCTGTGTGCAGGGACAGCTGTGTGCAGGGACAGATGCTGTGTGCAGGGACAGATGCTGTGTGCAGGGACGGCCGCTGTGTGCAGGGACAGCTGTGTGCAGGGACAGATGCTGTGTGCAGGGACAGATGCTGTGTGCAGGGACAGATGCTGTGTGCAGGGACAGATGCTGTGTGCAGGGACAGATGCTGTGTGCAGGGACAGATGCTGTGTGCAGGGACGGCCGCTGTGTGCAGGGACAGATGCTGTGTGCAGGGACAGATGCTGTGTGCAGGGACAGATGCTGTGTGCAGGGACAGATGCTGTGTGCAGGGACAGATGCTGTGTGCAGGGACAGATGCTGTGTGCAGGGACGGCCGCTGTGTGCAGGGACGGCCGCTGTGTGCAGGGACAGCTGCTGTGTGCAGGGACAGATGCTGTGTGCAGGGACAGCCGCTGTGTGCAGGGACAGATGCTGTGTGCAGGGACAGATGCTGTGTGCAGGGACGGCCGCTGTGTGCAGGGACGGCCGCTGTGTGCAGGGACAGCTGCTGTGTGCAGGGACAGATGCTGTGTGCAGGGACGGCCGCTGTGTGCAGGGACAGATGCTGTGTGCAGGGACAGATGCTGTGTGCAGGGACAGCCGCTGTGTGCAGGGACAGATGCTGTGTGCAGGGACAGATGCTGTGTGCAGGGACAGATGCTGTGTGCAGGGACAGATGCTGTGTGCAGGGACGGCCGCTGTGTGCAGGGACGGCCGCTGTGTGCAGGGACAGCTGCTGTGTGCAGGGACAGATGCTGTGTGCAGGGACAGATGCTGTGTGCAGGGACAGATGCTGTGTGCAGGGACGGCCGCTGTGTGCAGGGACAGATGCTGTGTGCAGGGACAGATGCTGTGTGCAGGGACAGATGCTGTGTGCAGGGACGGCCGCTGTGTGCGGGGACAGATGCTGTGTGCAGGGACAGATGCTGTGTGCAGGGACAGATGCTGTGTGCAGGGACAGCCGCTGTGTGCAGGGACGGCCGCTGTGTGCAGGGACGGCCACTGTGTGCAGGGACGGCCGCTGTGTGCAGGGACAGCTGTGTGCAGGGACGGCCGCTGTGTGCAGGGACAGATGCTGTGTGCAGGGACGGCCGCTGTGTGCAGGGACAGATGCTGTGTGCGGGGACAGCTGCTGTGTCTGAGGACAGCCGCTGTGTGCGGGGAAGGGTCTATAGCTGCTGTGAGGTCCTGCCATGCCAGGTCCAGAAGACAGCAGTCCCAGCACTCCTCCTCCGGCTCCTACATTCTTTCTGCCCTTATTCCAGATGTTTCCTGAGTTTTGGAGTGGGCGGTGACTTGAATGTCCTGAGCATCTGGCAGTCAATTATTCTCGGCACTTTGACCAGTTAGAAGGCTCTGTATTTATTAACTGCTGCCATTTCGAAAAGAAGCCTCTCTGACCAAAGCTGACAACACTCATCTACAGATTTAAACATAGATATTTAGAAGGCAGTTTGACTTGATTTTGCATAACAATAGTACCAGGTTCCTCCCCAGGACTTATTACTTCCACAGCCTTGACTTTTGACTAGGTTTACAGTACCAGATAGGAATTCCCTCCTATGGAGTAGGTCTCAAGTCTAAGCAGAAAGTGGTTGGTTACCTCATACATGCCCACCAACATGTAAGGAAACATTTTTTTACTTAGAACAGTGAGGCTTCTTGTAATCATTAGCATTGCAATTTCTCCTGGGAATCCCATTTCTCACTCACCTGGAGCAAAGTTGATATGAGCCTGAGAGAGGAATGTGCAACACATGGCTACTTCATACCAATATCTTTTAAAAAACCAAAACTACAAAATCACCACCAACGAAACAAAACCCAATTAAAGCAAGCCATATCTGATGGCACAGGGCTACAATCCCAGCTTCTTGGGAGTCTGAGGCAGGGGATCAACATTTTAGGGCCTGCCTGGACAATGTCATCTCAAAATAAAAAGTAAACCAAGGCTGAAGGTATCTTAGTGGACCCACTGTGATGTCTGATCTCAAACTCTAAGATGGTGTGTGACAGGCCACGAACTGTTTCTAGTTTGATGGTGAACACATTGGATGACAGTCTAGAGCCCTGGTCCAAGCTGACAGGCCCTCAAAAGCTGCGAAAGTGGACTCATGGGGGCAAGCTTGGAGCTTGTTTATAAACGATGTGTGAGGAAATCTGGAACTCCTGCTAAGTATGGCTGAGGGTTTCCATATAAATGAGAATTTACCTGTTTAATACTCAAAGCTTTGTTTAAAATTGTATGCATTTTTTAAGATGAACATTCTTAACCAAATATTAAAGCCTTTCTTAATTATATAGCTGATGTAACATAAATATAATATTATCTGTATGTAGATAATAAATGCCTTCACATAAATGTCCTTATAAACTAACGCACACATACGTACACATGTTCCTTCCAACTGAAATAGAATATATTAAACTTTATGTCGCATCCTCCTGACACATGGGAAACTCCTGACTTTGAGTACTAACCATTGTTCAACTCTGTGGTATTATCCTTGTGTCTGGCCATCAGAAAACTACCACATGCTACACATTTTATGGCAAGACCTAATTTTAGGTATTTGTCCTTTTTCTTTGTATTTGTCTACCTTTCCTGTTTAGGTTTTGTTTTTTTTTTTTCCAGCTCAATACTATGGCAGGTGGTTGTAAAATCACTGTTTCCACAATAAACGTTCCCAACCTACTGACTGACAGGGAGCTCTAAACCATGCCTTTCCTTGCATACCTTAAAAAAAATCACAGCTTCCTGTTTGTTACTTTTCAACCCTGACAAAGAGCTTTCTGCACAGATTTTTTTTTTTTTCCAGTCAGTAAACTTTTTTCCAGTCAGTAATTGACTTCTGGGTTACTGGCAGGGTGAGATAAGAAGCCAAGGCTTCAGGCAGGTGACTGACTCTGCTGTGACACAGCAGACCTCTAGCAGAGCCGTGGCGGAGACTCCGTCCCTTAGCCCTTGTCCTTTGACCCGGAAGACCTGCCATCCTGCTTTCGGCTCGAGTGGTAGACCCTGGATCTCTCCTGAAGAACTCTCAAACCAAACAAGGAAACCTCCAGCGTGGTTACCATCTCCCAGCTGCCCCCGAACAGTGTTTGCACTCTAAGTCCAGCTTCAGAGGCCTAACACAGCGGTGACCAACTCACTCAACACACTCACCATGCAAAGGCATTTGAGGAGTTTCATGTCTTAGCAGTCTGTTTGCAGCTGCCAAGGTCACCACCTGCCCAAGAGACTTCGTTTTGTGTGCATGAGTGTGTGTGTGTGTCTATGTCAGTGTATATGTGAGTGTATGAGTGTGAGCTGTGTAGGACTGGAGGAATTGTACATAATTGTTAGTAGTCATGTCTGTCTGTGTGTCGGGTATACCCATGTTTCTGTAGTGGTGCTCTGTGTGTGATCTGGTGTGGGATTGCACATGTACATGTGTATATAATATGTATGCTTCATCTGTGCAACTGAAGGAGAGAAAGGAAGAGGGAGAGGTAGAAGACAGACTGAAGATGTTCCACAGCTAAAATCAGTAAATAAAGGATTGCTATGAGTGTCAGAGGCCAAGAGCAGAGGCCAAGGACAGAAGAAAGAAGCTGTGGGCCAGGAGCCACAGCCCTGTTTCCTGTCTTTGAAAGGCAATAGATGCAGAAGCTTGCAAGGCAAACAATGCCATCCTTTGCCATTTTTCTGTCTCATTGTCTGCAGACTCTGTGACAACCACCATGGCTCTGGAAGGTGGTGCTGCCCATTGCCTATAGCCTCCTTGCCAAACCTGGGGTTCTATTTCTCTTAACAACATAGCAACATCCAACAAAGGAAGTCGCCCTTGTCCTCTGCCTCAACAAGGTAACCATTGACTGTCGCAGTCTGGATGCCTCCCTTCCAGATCACATACAGGTAGGATCAGGGCCTGACAGGGGATGTGAGGTGGTGGATTGAAGAGAACTGAGGTCTGAGAGCAAAGGACAACCAGGCCTACATTCAGTGCTGAGCAGCGACAGAGGAGAGGAGATAATTGCAGAGGGGACACACCTCTATCAAGAAGGCTGGCGGCCCCGGTGTGGGTGACAAGAAGGACTCGGGACTGCTGAGCTTCTTATAAGAGGGCTTTCCCAACTAGGTCTAGGTCTTCCTGTAGCAGGAGGCTTACACTAGTTCTGTGGTTTCCAGAGTGCTGGAGAGATTCTAGAGGGGCCCAGAGCGTCCTTCAGCACCCGTGGGTGAGGCTGGGTGAAGCAGCCTGGAGTCACAGTCTCTTCATGGCACCAACCCGGCCTGCCTTGGTGTGAAGACCGTAAGTCCATGAAGCATGGATCCCCAGGGCTAGCACTTTATGACCTTACATAAAGTAGCTGTTAGAGGCGCTTTTACATGAGACGGGTGATTGTGAACTTCAGCTGAGGAGACTCCTTTGTGATCGAGGTGATCGAGCGTGCTTGCTTTTTTTTTTTTTTTTTTTTTTGGCTTTTTGAGAAAGTCATGTGTCAGAAGTGGGATGAGCGTGCGCTTATTGACTGGTCTCTAGCAGCCAGTGCACCCATAGAGGCTGACTGCTGGAGATGGAGAGATCCCAGTCATCAGGGGCTGGAGGAGCTTTGGCGGTACAGCTAAGGGTAAAGAGCCCCAGTCTTACTCTCCCAGAACGGCTGGGCTGCCCAACTGTCACAGACCTAGTCTTCAGTAAAAAGCAGAAAAGTTATGCCGAAGAAATCAATGCCGTTCTGCTGCTGACCAGTCCTGAAGAAGCGAAGGGAAACCAGACGCCATGGTTCGCTGAGGCGGAAGGCTTGGCTCAAGCTCTCCAGTATGACAGTGGCCGGGCCTATCTTCTTCCCGGCTTCATGCTGTGAGCTTCAGCTTCTTAGATGGCCCGGTCCCACCCTGACACACCTCACTGTGGGCCACCCTCTTTGCCAACAAAGCAGCTGCTGTCCCTCAGCTCTTCAAGTCACTGCTCAACTCCTGAGCTGCCTCGATATCACAGCAGAATGGCCACTGCATGTTCCAGAAGGGTCATAAATCAGGCCACCACCACCACCACCACCAACAAAACCCAAACCATCAGCAGTCCAATTCTCTTTGAGCATTTTCTTGGATGTAGGGGCTTCAGGGCAGAGTGAGGGGTACCTACCTCAGTGCTGAAGGGCTTGAACCCCCTGTCCCTATTCCTACGAGGGCTCAAAAACCAGATGGGTAAATCTGAAATCAATAAAACTGCACCCTGTTCCCTCAGCCTGTGAAGCAAACAGATGCACACGGCAGAGCTGTAACAAAACCAAGAAGATGCTAAACATTTAAATGTCTGCCTGGTGCCGACTCTTACCGGGAGGAGCTTTATGGGGTGGGGTTTTAAAGGCAGCCAGCTTGGACACAGCTGTTTTTCTCTAATTCTTAAGGAAAGTGCTATGTCCATGTTTTCACATGTACTGTCAAGTTGCCTTTTGGTAAATCATTATTTACCTTAAACCTCAGACTCCTTTTTCACACTGGAAAGTTCCTTACCAGAATTGTCTCCAAGCCAGGAAAACTCTTCCTAATTGGACTGTAGTTTATTTCTGTTTCTAGGAGCAACCACTTCAGAGCGCTAGCATGTGGGTGGTTTGCATACATGCGTCATGCAGATGTTGCACTCCCCTAGAGGAACTAGCCAGATGCTCTTACCAGGCAGGCCCTCATCCCAAGATGGTGTGACCTAGGAAGTCAGCCCCACCAGGGAAAGTGATGATGAGCCAGGCGACGAGAAGGCACAAAGGCTAGCCCCTCTTGCTCCGAAGGATGACATGGCAACCATTTGAGAAGACTCCCGTGGCTTCAGGTCGCAGCTCAGCTTTATCTGGGCACCTGTCTTTGCTCAGCTCCTCATCCCCTCACTGTCATGAAAGGCCATCTCCTGCACAATCCACGTGTCTGGGGATCCTGTCTCAGTTACTAAAACAGTGCGGAGACCCCGATCAGTGGCCCCAGAGAGCTCCCATCTGAAGGCCTTTTACCTGGCATCACAGATGGTCCACAAATGCCCAACACCAGTCTCCCACGTCTTCAGTTCCCTCAGAGGTTTGCCTTGGTGGTAGAAGCAGGTCATGGAGTCTCCACTCAGGCACAGAACTGGAAGACAAAGGTCTTTGGTAGATGTACCTTGACTTCAGTAAATGGATTCTCCCTAGGGTGCATCCATTAGGCAAGGATGCAGCCACCTGCTGATGACCCGAGCTTCATCCCTGGAACCCACAATTGAAGGGGAGAACTGACTCCCTAATGTTGTTCTCTGATGTGCACATACACACCATGACATGCTTGTGCCTCTACACACACACACACATGTGCACACATGCATGTGGACGTGCACACACCGCCAGCCACTAATCACGACAAATAAAAAAAAACTGAATAAAGACTCCATAACCTCTAAAACAGAACCATGAACTGGGAACAAACTTCAGGTACATGAATCTGTGGGAGACATTTCATACTTCACATCCAGCCCATAATAGCCATTATCACTGGCAGGCCTAGTGCAGACTTAAGGCTGCAGGCTTGAGGTAGGCAGATGAGGGGCTGTGCAGATGGGCTGGCTGTCCCTCACCAGATCATGACCACCATCTGAAATTCACTCTTGGAGATCCAGTGGACTGAATCATAAAGTTGAACACCATGTGCTCTATTATGTGGTCAGCTGTTAGCATTTTCATGGGAATTTTTTTGTCCCAGAGCCCGATATGACAATTAGTCCAGGCAGCATTGGATAGGGACAGGGAGGAAAGTTAAGACCAGAATAGAAATGTGGGAGCAGGCAGCTGTGCCACGGGTTGGGGTGATGCATGGAGCCATAGCCAAGGTCTGGCTTCTCCCTAAACTGGCCAGTGAGGGGGGCTCTTATGAGTGGATGTGAAATGTCTCCCACAGACTCATGTACTTGAACGTTTTACTCCCAGTTGGTGGTGCTGTTTTAGGAGGTTGTGTGGGTGGTGTTGAGGTGAAGTGCACACGCCCTGCTTTGATGTGCATGCTAGGTCAGAGGACAACATTCTCAAGTCTGTTCTGCCCTGGGTTCCAGGAATCAAATTCAAGTGGTCAGACTAGTGCTGTAAGCACATCTACATGCTGAGCCGCCTCTCTGGCCTGAGGGTGTGGAACCTTTAGGAGATGGGGTCTGCTCAGAGGAAGTGAGTCACTGAGGGGTGAGACTTGAAGGTGCTCTCCTGGCTTCTGGCCTGAGCTCTGTTTCCTGATCCAAAGACATGAATAAACTATGTGACAAGCTCTGACTTCCATGCCTCCCCCATGATGGACTGTATCCCCTGAACTGTGAGCCACAGTGAACACTTTCCCCCTTACGTAGCTTCTGTCAGATATTTGGTAGCAGTGGGAAGGAACGAGACTGTAGAGGAACTGTGGAAGTGTGGACTGCCCCAGGTTGCCTGAAAGGGTCCTGCAAGCAGGTTAATCAGACCCCGCCCGGGATTTTCTTTTCTATCAGGCTGTGTTCTGCTTTTGCTTCTCAACTGTAGTCCTCTGACTGACGGAACCCACTTCACTTCTCACTCAAAAATCATTTTGCCAGCTGAGCCTGGTGGGGCAGGCCTGCAATCCCAGCTATCAGGGAAGCTGAGGCAGGAGAATGGCAAGTTCAAAGCCTCCTTGGGCTACAGAGTGAGTGCAAGGGCTAGCCTGAGCAACTTAGTGGGACTTTGTCTCAAAACAGAAAGTAAAAGGTCAGGGGTGTCTCTGGGTGGAGTACTTGCCTGCCACGCTCAAGGCCCTGGCTCCAATCCCCAGTACTGCCGACACTAGAGAAGCAGGGGGTACATTCCATTTGCCAAGCCAGAGCTGTGTTTGGGTCTTCAAAGGACTATGGGATGGCAAAAGGCCTGAGCGAGCCAGCTGTGAGCGAATCCTACCTGAGCTCCGTGAAACGTGACAACACCAAGAAAAAAAGGAGTGAGGTGGCGTTTTCATTGCAGTTGAAATGCCACGCTGCTTGGCGTAGGTTTCCATACAGATTAATTTCAGAGTGATTATCCTAACTTCGCTGTACTGTGTAAACCACTTTGGGGAAATGTGATGAGCTTGTTGAGTAGGGCAGACAAGATCCTGGCAGTGGCAGGATTTCGAGTCACTCCTCCAAACTCTCCTGTCTCCCAGCTCAGGCAATTAGGTCTTACCCGGCTTCATTTAGATGAACAAGACAAGCTCTTATAATTAACATATCGTGGTTAACTTGGAATATCTGCCCAGCTACAAAATGGGATGGGGAGGGCAGGGAGGGAGTAAATTAGCCACAGATTCAGAGAGCTGGCACACTGTGGATGCTGACAGAATATGCAGATAAGGTCAGCTCCCAGGAGGCCACACAGGAGGAAAATGGACTTCCTGTGGAACTCTGCTGAGGCTAGGTGCAGAGGAAAGTAGAGGGAGTGTGGGGTGTGTTGTGGTGCTGCCAGGGCTTGTGGTCCTTTTGAGGGATAGCGGAGAGACCCAGGGGAGTCCTTGGAGCTGAAAGGACCCAGCAGGAAGCTGATGCAAGCCATCAAGTTTGGTCTTCATGGTTCTCCAACCTGACTTGCCAGGGAGCTCAGAGGGAAGGGTGCTGGGAGGGCAGTCCTCATCAGCTGGCCATTTTCCATAGTTCTAGTGGGTCATCCAAGGTCAAGGGCAAGCAGACTCTGCTCGTGGTTCAGACCCTCTGCCTTGCTTATAGATAGCCATATTCCTGTTGTCTTCATGAGGCAGAGGACACATGCTGGCTTCTCTTTCCTGTTTTATGAGGACATTGATCCCATCCAGAGGACTCTACTGTCATTATCTAAAGCACAACTCAGTCTCTTCCCAAAGGCCATTGATGCCACCACACTGGGGGACTGTGTGTGAATTCAAACCCTCGGCCCAGAGCACATGGCAGCTCTCCAGGGCTCTCCGTAGGATGCTCTGAGCTTCACCTTGACCAACGGCCAGCTAAGCCTACAAATGGTTAAGACTGGGCAGTTTCCTTTCCCACAGTCCTGTCTTCTGAAGACAAAGGGAGAAAGAAGACTCCGCTGTAGCACAGCCAGACGTGGTCTGCAAACACTGGGGGGTAAGTGCGTCCTGTTCCAAAAAGGACAGGACAGGAGGGGACGTCCTGTGATAGGTAAACGCCAGCGGTCACAGGAAAACGCCGGGAAGAGCAAACTACGGACCAAGTCTAGAGACAGAAGGGATTCAGCCTATTCAGTGTAGCGGGGAATGGTGCCATGTTTTCTGGGGCCAGTGGCATGCTGTCCCATCTCCCTTTTAAATTAAGAGTTAAATAGTGTCCCTCTCCATTTAGGGACCTGCATTCTGATGAGTTTCTTCTGGTTCTGTGGGTTGTTGTTTTTTTCCTTTTGGCTCTCTGACCCAAAATCTCCATTTCAATAAGAACATCAGGCTCCATCACTGCCTGTGGAGAGCTTCCATGGAACCGCCTTCCTCGTGGGTCCTTTCCTAGGGCACTTGGCAAGCTGTGGGGTGTTAGAGGGGTCAAAGGTCAAGAAAGAATCAGGCTGCTACTTAACATGGGAACTTCACATTTCAGAAAAGAAAATTCTGCATGACCCAGTTACTTCATCTTCTGCATTTAAATGGCTCTGGATTAATGGTTTTCTGGAAGGGAACAGGACTAGGCAGGCATCCTTCCCGATAACAGCTCTAAACCAAAGCAGAACTGTGGGCACAATGGCCCCGTCTCCTGATCTGGCTCTGAAGGCCCAGTGAAACAGCGCTGTGTTTATTCAGTGCTGGGGATTTTTATTTGGAGAACAAAGGCTATCTTTTCTTTCAACTCCGAGGCTTGTTTGCCAAGATTATCTTTATTTAAATGCTCTGTGTTAACCAGCAACACCTCAGTCCTCTCACGCATGTTAGTCATTTTACCCTCCAGAGTCAAAACAAACAAAAACACAGCAAAAAAACCAGAAGTGATGAGGGAAGCCACAAGGGCACGATATCAAGACCATGCAGGGATCCCCACAAATCAACAGGGTCAAGTTCAAGGGCTTCCGCAAGACAAAGGGTCTATCTCCTTCTGACTCTTCTGACTTGACCCCTTGGCTTCCCTTCCAAAGGTCCTTATAGTCACCCCTCCTCTCCTCCTTTCTGTCTTTAAAAAAAATTTAAAACAGGTCTTATGTATCCCAGGGCTGCCTAGAACTTTGAGGTAGCTATGGACAACTCTGAACTCCTGCTCCTCCTGCCTCGTGTCCCAAATGCTGGGATTACAGGGGTGCTCCACCAGTCCCAGTTTATGTGGTGCTGAGAATCAAACCCAAGGACGGCTTTCTGTGCATAGGCAAGCACTGTGCCCTCGGGAAGTACCTCAGATCTAGGTGCCCAAATCTGCCACCCCGGAGTGCAGTCAGGAAGCAGCAGAGACTTAGTGCCTCCCCAGCATCTGGTGACCTTTGGCAAAGGTTGACTCACCACCTGCACTGCTCGCTCACCCCCAGAGGGATCACTTAGGGATTACAGGCTGCATTAGCTCCTCCCCCACGTCCCCACACTGATGCTCTAACTCCTAGTAGATCACCATGTGACTGTATTTGAGAAAGACATTTTAAAGAATTAAAAGGAGGATTCTCAAGGTGGTTCTAATCTCATCTGCAGATGTCCTCATAAGAAGAAATGCAAATGTAGCTGCTGGGTGCTGAGCCCTAAAGATGACACCTACATCTCCCCCTCCACACTCACGGAAAAGAGAGCAGAAAGATGGTAAACCTGGAGATGAGGAGGTATGCTATGAGGCAGTGTCCTCTGGCTGTGGCAGAGCTGAAATCATGAATATATGGCAGCTGTGGCTATCTGCGCATACACACAAACACACACACACACACACACACACACACACACACACACACACACACGCATGCACACACGTACACACGCACGCACACAGGGACATAAATAAAATAAAAATAGGAAGTAGACTAGTTGAAAAAAGAAGGGCCCCAGGTGGAGTGGGAGAAGCTTGAGAGAGTAAGTGGGGTGTTGTGTATATGATCACAATATATCATGAACATATATAAAAATCATTAAAAAACAAACAACAAATCCAAACACAGACAGCAAATACAAAGAGAGCACCACAGAATCTCACAGCAAGAGGGACCAAGAAGGGCTCCGGGCTAAGGAGAAAGCCCTTCTGGGAACCAGGTTTGCCAGGCCTTAGACTTCAAGCCTCCAGGACTCTAAGAAACAACTATGCATGGCTTCAGCCACCATCAGTATCTTCTGCCAGGACAGCCAAGCAAATGAACATCCAGGTCCCCTTCAGCCGACACCCCCACCTCTGTAAGTTCATCCCAGCTCTTCCCTGCATCAATGATCCGAAAGGTGAAACCTGACATTATAAAGTTCTTTCTTATCCCCTCGTTAGGCGTGCCTCCAAGACTTCCTTTGATTTAGTTGGGGCCTCCTGGGGCACTAACTACTCAGTGTGGGATCTTTTTCTAAAGTGGGTTGCCCAGCTCTCCAGCTTGGCTACGGATTCACCAGAGAACGGAAACTGCCTCCAACACTGTGAGAGCTACAAAGGCACAGGGAGTTTCCTTCACACGTCATTGTTTTTCTTTTTACCTGAAAAGAAATCTATGTATATATAAGTAAGTAGATGTGGGAGTGGTACAGGTGCCTGAAGAGTCCTAAGGAAGGCATCAGAGTCCCTGGTTCCGTTTGGAGGATGTTTCTTCCATCTTGATTTTAAAACAGTATTAGGAGGAATTTCTCAAACCATTGTTAATGTAGTAACATTACTTTACGTGTTGTCTCTGTATCCAACCGCTTACCTATGGTGATATTTTATTTGTATTCAAATGTTATTTGTATGTTAATAAATAAAGTTGGGTCAGAGCTATTAGCAAGGCATAGGAAAACAGGGCAGTGGTGGCGTACACTTGTAATCCCAGCACTTGGTAGGCAGAGCTAGGTAAGTCTGTGTGTTCAGGGATACAGCCAGTATTGGATACACATGCCTTTAATCTCAATACCAATCAATAGAAAACCTGGAGGTCTATACAGACAGGCCGTGATGAGGCGGTCATGTGGTTGGGTTTACAACCAATGAGAAGGCAGAACAGAAACACTATAAAAAGACAAACACACAGGAAGTAGCTCTGGTTTGGAGAGGTAGGACCACCGCAGGAGGAAGGGTAAGGTTTTAGCTCTTAGCTCTGACCTCTTGGCTTTCTTCTTTGCATTGGTTCTGTGTTTCTTATTTAATAAGATGGTTGGTTACATCTACATTTGGCGCCCAACATGGGGCAAGAGTTTCTCCCTAAAAGCTGAGAAAAGATTCTAAAATGGAGCTAAAAACAGCTTCCTAATTGTCTCTCTCAAATGAGCAGCAGCTGCCAGTTTGAGCTACTGGTGCGTTCCTAGCGTGTGCGCTCGATCTGTCGTATGGCGGAACGAGGCCTCTGCAAGTGGCACATTAAGCTGTGTGGTGGATTTAGCCTTTGCTAGTACAAAACAAAAAAGGTTTCTGGGCTACACACTGCTTGGATAAAAGCATAGACCCATGATAGCTCCCAGAGCTGGCGGCAAAGTACCACCACCATGTTGGGAAGCTGAGGTGGGCCAAGTCAGCAGCCATAGCACCATTTCAGTTTTACAAATGCTGCAGTTTAAAGCAATAGATTCACAATAAGACAGATTCAGATGGAACAAGACTTTAAATGCTTTACAGTGTGTGTAAAAATGTACATAGGCTTGGAAGAGAGAGGGAAAGGAACATAGACAGTTATATAAAGAAATAGAAAGTTTTAAAAAAATAAAGTCTTTAAAGAGAAAGTAAAAGTAATATAAAAATAAGCCATGTAAAGATGAATATCACACAGCGAGTCTGGATTATATTGCCTTTGGGATTTTTAACTCAGAAGGACATTTGATTGTAAAGACTGCTCAGTTAAATCAATGTGTATATTTTAAAGGTATTTCAATTTCGAAATTTATGTCTAAGGATGTGTTGCTTTGGAAAGGAGACTCTGCTTTTGTTCCCACAGAAAGCCAGAGGTTATGGATTTGTTCCAGATTAAGATACATCAGGTTTAACCAGCCAAGACCCCCTGAAAAGTCTCCGATGACACCATGGCCCAGATGATCCAACATCCAGAATGGTTTGAAGGCAACTGGCTCAGACAATACAGACTCATGGACTACTCCATAATCCTAAAATTTTCTTTGTGTCCCCATAAGAGACAGCGCCCCCCTCCAGCAGGAAGTAGTAAGAGAAGCTACACCCAAATTCCCAAATTATATGTAATTTTACTTTGTTAAGGTTAGAACCTTCCTTTTTCAAAAAAAAAAAAGGCGGGGGGGAACGTGCTGTGGGATGTTCTGTATGTCCTGAGAGAGCCCGTTCTTGGGTTCCTTGTGGCTTTACCCAGCAGGTCCACATAGAGGATGATTAGGACCACGGGCCTGAGTGCAGGTGTCTGAGATGGTCTGCACTTGGCTGTGCTGTGGGATGGTCTGTATGTCAAGTTGCTCTGATTGGTCAATAAATAAAACCTGATTGGCTGTGGCTAGGCAGGAAGTATAGGTGGGACTAACAGAGAGGAGAAATAAAAGAACAGGAAGGTAGAAGGAGTCACTGCCAGCCACCACCCTGACAAGCAGCATGAAAAGATGCCAGTAAGCCACGAGCCACGTGGCAGGGTATAGATTTGTGGAAATGGATTAATTTAAGCTATGAGAACAGTTAGCAAGAAGCCTGCCACGGCCATACAGCTTGTAAGCAATATAAGTCTCTGTGTTTGCTTGGTTGGGTCTGAGCGGCTGTGGGACTGACAGGTGACAGAGATTTGTCCTGACTGTGGGCCAGGCAGGAAGACTCTAGCTACACTTACCTGCATAGAGTTCCTAGCAGTTATTGTTAGTATTAATTTGCTGTATTAAGCAGTCTGGTTCATTAGCTGGCCATATAAATTTTTGTTCAATTTTCTAATTTCCTTAAGATAGATACTAAGAAAGAAACTACAAGAACATGGGAGGTAATCTTTACATTTTTCTTTTTCTTTTCTTTTTTTTTTTTTTAAGACAGGGTCCTACTATGTAGACCGGGCTGTCCTGAATCTCAGGTGAGTAACCTAGTCTCAAACTCAAACTGGATATGGTCTCAAACCATATCCACCACCTCCCCACCATATCCACCACCTCCCCACCATATCCACCGCCTCCCCACCATATCCACCACCTCCCCACCATATCCACCGCCTCCCCACCATATCCACCACCTCCCCACCATATCCACTGCCTCCCCACCATATCCACCCACCTCCCCACCATATCCACCGCCTCCCCACCATATCCACCGCATCCCCACCATATCCACCGCCTCCCCACCATATCCACCACCTTTTCGTGTCTTGAGAGATACTATCAAGCAACTATGCTGGGGTGAGTTCACGTACTAAATATGACTTTTACTATAAAATAATGCAGTATATGTGAAGGACCCTTGCAGCTTAGATCTCAAATGCCAAACTTAAAGAAGAAGTTTTATTAGACAGAAAACTCCTGTACAGTGTTGGAAAGTTTATTACAATATTCTCAACTTTTGTTATTGTTTCTTTATATTTAAATTACATGTATTTGTGAACCAAGGTGTGCAAGTGGAGGTCAGAGGACAATTTGCAAAAGTTGGTTCTCTCCTTCCAACATGGCAAGCACCTGTTCCTGCTCAGCCATCTTGCTGGCCCCATTGTTGTTGTTGCTTAAGATTTATTTATTTATTATGTATACAGTGTTCTGCATGTATGTCTAACTGCAGGCCAGAAGAGGGCACCGGATCTCATTAGAGATGTTGTGAGCCACCATGTGGTTGCTGGGAATTGAACTCAGGACCTCTGGAAGAGTAGCCAGTGCTCTTAATCTCTGAGCTATTGTTATTACTTTGTAGCATGAATCTCAAAAGTTCTTTTTAATAAAATCAAACCGAGGCCAGTTATTGGAGTCCATGCTGGTAGATCAGAGAGACAGAATAAGCCACAGCTATCTCACCTCACCAGTTCCTCAGCTGGTCCTGTTTCCTTAGACTGGAAGCCTCTGAGTCCTCATCCAGAATGAATCTCAGCTGTACTGTGTTGCTCCAAAGCCTGAAAGCTTAACCAGCCACATGCTTACTAGCCAAAAGCCTAACCAGCCAAATGCCTCTAGTTTCTGGTCCTCACGCCTTATATATCTTTCTACTTTCTACCACCACTCCCTGGGATTAAAGGCTGGCTTTCTGGGATTAAAGGCGTGTCACCATGCTTGGCTGTTTCCAATGTGGCCTTGAACTCACAGAGATCCAGAGGGATTTCTGCCTCTGGAATGCTAGGATTAAAGGTGTGAGTGCCACCATTTTCTAGCCTTTGTATCTAGTGGCTGTCTGTTCTCTGACCCCAGATAAATTTATTAAGGTACACAATATTTTGGGGAACACAATACCACCACATTACTTAATTATAATTATAAATCAGGAAGCTTGTCTTAATGAAGAGGTAATGTAGAAAGTAGGAATGATTGAAGTCCACTACAAAAAAATGGAAGGACTCTCAGCAGCCACCTGCCCAGTTTATGGATGATAAAACTTCAGTCTAGGGAAGTGGGTTTCTCAAGGGCCTGTAGTTACTAGTAAGGGTTGATGCTGGTGTTCAAATCTCCAGTTCTACTCGAAGAAATCTCTCTTGAGTATGAAGCCATAATAGCACATGGGAGTATGATATGCCATTCTTCAATACTTCCCACCAGGGCTATCCCTAATCTAACTGCTAATCAATGGCTTTCCAAGCACTGTGTTGGTTAACTGTCTTAGAGTTTCTGTTGCTTCAGTGAAACACCATGACCAAAAACCAAGTTGCGGTGGAGGAGTTTTATTTGGCTTACACTTCCAGATCATAGTCCTTCATTGGAGGAAGTCAGGAGAGGAAGTCAAGCAGGGCTGGAGTCAGGAGCTGATGCAGAGGCCATAGAGGGGAGCTGCTTTCTGGCTTGCTCATTCTGTTTTCTTATAGAACCCAGGACCACAGCCCAGGGGTGGGACCACCCACAGTAGGTTGGTCCCTCCCCCATTGATCACTAATTGAGAAAATGCCCTACAGCTAGCTGGTTCTCATGGAGGCATTTCCTCAGCTGAGGCTCCTCTCTGATGACTCTAGCTTGTGCCAAGTTGACACAAAACGAGACCGTACAGTTTGTAACAGGACAGGTGCCCACCAGAGGAACTATCACATCTTGACTTAAGAGGAAAATGTGAATTCAGCTCCTTTTGGAGCTGTGGACTGATAAAGGCTCTAATTTTGACTTCTGGCTCATGACATTTGGAATGAACAGCTGAGTGAAGTATAGAGTATGGAGGTTGCTTATCTTGGAACCTGAGGATATGTTCTAAGGTATGCAAGGCAGGTGGGCAAGACAAAATGTTGGCCTTCCTGGTTTGAATTTAAAGACTCAGAATTCTAACAAAACCGAGTTCTGTTCTGTACCAGTGGTAGGCAACAGAACACGATGTGAGCTTTATGCATAATTTTAAATTTTCTATTCATCATATTAAAAATTGTGAAATAGATTTAGCAGTATATTCTATTTGAACTATTATATCCCAAATATGATCATTTACTATGGAATAAATGTAAAGATGATTACTGGACACTTCTATTTGCTGGGGGAAGTCACATGAAGTGTTTAAGATCTTGGACATATTTTGCATTCCTAGTTCATCTTAGTTCAGGTTGGCCACATCTCAGGGACACAGCAGCCACATGTGACAAGTGGCCTCTGTGAGTAGAAGAACTCTCCATAGCAGAATTCAGTCTCAACTAGCTCTCCACCAAAGAAGAAGCCTCTTAGAATAAAGAGGATGATCTGGGTGGCTGGGGAAATGGATCAGTGGGTATAAAATACTGCCACGTAAACATGAAGACCTGAGTTCTGATTCTACCACCTGTGTAAAAAGACAGGGAAGTGGTGGCGCACGCCTTTAATCCCAGCACTCGGGAGGCAGAGGCAGGCAGATCTCTGTGAGTTCGAGGCCAGCCTGGTCTCCAAAGCGAGATCCAGGAAAGGCGCAAAGCTACACAGAGAAACCCTGTCTCGAAAAAACCAAAAAAAAAAAAAAAAAAAAAGATAGGGAAGTGGCTAGCACCTGAAACCTCAGTGCTGGGAGAGTCTCTGAGTTCACTGGCCCTCCAGAGTGGCCAAACTGATGAGCTTCCTGTTCAGTGAGAGACTCTGCCTCAAAAACTGGGTGAACAGTGATGGAGGAAGACAGCTGACTTCAGCCTTTGGCCTCCATATGAACACATACACACTCATATACACCCTGGTGAATGTGTGTATACACCACAGACAGACGAGAGAGAGGGGGGGGGTCTTAGGGTTTCTATTGCTGTGCAGAGACACCATGACCATGGCAACGCTTACAAAGGAAAACATTAGTCCATTATCGTTATGGCAGGAAGCATGGCAGCGTGCAGGAAGACATGGTACTGGAGGAGCTGAGAGTTCTAGGTCATGATCTGCAGGCAACATAAGGAAACTGTGACACTGGGTGTAGCTTGAGCATGTATGAGACCTCAAAGCCCGCCTCCACAGTGACACACTTCCTCCAACAAGGCCACACCTACCACACCTCCTAATAGTGCCACTCCCTATGGGCTAAACATGCACCTCTTTTTTTTTTTTTTTTTTTTTTTTTAAGACAGAGTTTCTCTGTGTAGCCCTGGCTGTCCTGAAACTCTCTCTGTAGACCAGGCTGACCTCAAACTCACTGAGATCCACCTGCCTCTGCCTCCCTAGTGCTGGGATTAAAAGTGTGTGAGAGCCAAGTGGTAGTGGCGCACATCATTAATCCCAGTACTAGGGAGGCAGAGGCAGGTGGATCTCAGTGAGTTGTAGGCCAGCCTGGTCTACAGAGAGAGTTCCAGGATAGCCAGGGCTGTTACACAGAGAAACCCTGTCTCAAAAAACAAACAAACAAAGGTGTGTGCTGCCACCACCTTGTTTTATTTTTTTCTCTCTTTTAAATGTCTACCAGGCTGTGTGTCTAAGAAACGCCCAAACTTTAAATGTTTTTATTTTTACATTATATTTTTTTGTGGGAGGGGTCCAAAGAAAACTAGTGGAAGCTGGTTCTCCCCTTCCCAAGCCCTGTGGTTCCTGGTGGTGGCTCTCAGGCTGTCTGTTGTGGAAGCAGCCGCCTCCACCTGTGGCGCTCTCCACCTGTGGCGCTCTCCACCTGTGGCGCTCTCCACCTGTGGCGCTCTCCACCTGTGGCGCTCTCTCATCTGTCCGGGATGTCCAGCGTCTTGATGCTTGATGCGATGCCTTCTACAGACGTGCTGGGCCCAGTTCACAGCTATGCTGGGATGCACTCAGCCAGCCCCGCGGGTTGGACATGTCTGGAAGTTGTTAATAAGAATGCAGTGCCTAAACAGAGGGAGGGGAGGGCTGGGCAGAGAGACGTAAATTAGTCACCGCTGGGCAAGTTTACATGCTTGGCTGGCAGTTTGAATTCTCATCCCGTTCCAAACTTCACCTACTGTTGACCTTGTAGCCACTACCTGAAGGCCATCCAGCACACTCCACCCCACCCCCGAGGCTGCCCATTAATCACCAGCCAACGAGGCCCTGCCTGGCAGAGGAGCGCCAGAGTCCTGCCGCAGGATGCTGCCATTGGCAGCCGGCTTCCCTTATCAGGGACCCACAGTCGGAGAAAAGGCCTCCGTGGGCAGAGACGGTGGCCTTTGTTTGCTTTTTCTTTTCTCTTTTAGCTGAAGGGAATTCCTAGGGGAAAAGGATGCCAGAGGAAAGGAAATGCTTGCCAATAAGAAAAATTCTTCCCACCAGATTCCTGCCCCACCCGAAGGACTGTCCCAGCTTCAAAGGGTTCAGCAAGTGTTCTTCATGCTCAGGGTCAATCCCAGTCCATGAGCTCACTGGCCCCTTCTTGTAGAGAGGCCTGCTCCCAGTTTCCTCTGCTGCCAGGGCTGCATTTAGATGAAGGAAGACCAGGCATTCAACCCTTCTTGGGTTTTCTAGGGTGGAGGCCAGAAGGACCAAGGAAAATGGAAGAGACCTAGTGACCTCCCTGTCCAAGAGGAGGATGCAGAAGGCAGAGGGTCATGCCTTAAGCCACACAGCTAGATTGGAGGACAAGCTGGGAACTGGCTGTGGTCTGCCCGGCAGCTGGCCTCGTACACACCAGTGTGGCTTCCTGCTGAGACGTTGCTGTGTGGTGGCGGCTATTGCAAGTGGAGGCTTAGAGAGAGGGCTGTGATTGGGATCACACCCAAGGTCATCACCCAAGGTCAGGCACTGAAGGGGAGGGCACTGGTTGGGATTTGCCCCTTCCTCATTTGAGTGATTGTTCCTGCGTCCCTGCTGTGTGCCAGGCACCAAGGGAGTTGGTGGGAAGAACTAGTCAGAAATTCCTGCCCCTGCACCCTCCCCTGCTGGAGGAGGGCAGACAGAAAGAGGTACATGGAAGGTTAGGGGTTGACAGGCATGGAAGGAGGATCATTATTTAAAATAGGGCGGCCAGGAAAGACCTTGCTGACAAATGTCACTTACATACACTAAAAGGGGAAGTGCTGTGGGATGGTCTGTATGTCAAATTGCTCTGATTGGTCAATAAATAAAACACTGATTGGCCCATGGCTAGGCAGGAAGTATAGGTGGGACTAACAGAGAGGAGAAAAGAAAGAACAGGAAGGCAGAAGGAGTCACTGCCAGCCGCAGCCATGACAAGCAGCATGTGAAGATGCCGGTAAGCCACGAGCCACGAGGCAAGGTATAGATTTATGGAAATGGATTAATTTAAGCTATAAGACCAGTTAGCAAGAAGCCTGCCACAGCCATACAGTTTGTAAGCAATGTAAGTCTCTGGGTTTACTTGGTTGGGTCTGAGCAGCTGTGGGACTGGCGGGTGAGAGAGATTTGTCCTGACTGTGGGCAAGGCAGGAAAACTCTAGCTACATACACTCTTCTGGATGTACGCTGTTGAAGCAAGCTCCTTAACCCTCTGATTCTCGCAAAATAACATGATGATAATAGCAATAGGTGAGTTGACTTAGCTCCCCTGCACCCTTCCCAGTCTTTATTCACTGAAGTCATCTTGCTCCCAAAGTGTCCTGGCACAGATGCCATATCCTGTGTGGGAGAGTAGGAAGCCTAGGCAGGGGAAAGAGCCACACACACGAGCTGGGCCATGTCGGTAATGCCCAGGCAGCAGGGTGCCTCCAGACCCTCCCTGCTCCTGCCTCTCACATCCAGAGTGGATAGACTTGAACACAGGGCATCCAGTTCAGAGAGGAAATCCCCATTTGAAAGTTGACAAGACTTGCCTGACTGAGAATTTCTGCCAATTCACAATCTTTGTGTTTCCACCTTTCTTCCTCCAACATTGCATGATGAACTTTTATCATTCATTCATTCAGACAGACAGACTGACAGAGTCTCTGTCCTGGATGGTTTTAAGTCAACTTGACACAAGTATAACATTTGGCGATTTCAGGACATTTCCTTAACTGTGATTGATGGAGGAGGGACCATTGTGGGTGATACCATTCCTGGGATGGTGGTCCTGGGTTCTGTAAAATTCCAGGCTGAGCAAGCCAGGGGGATCGAGTCAGTAAGCAGCACCCCTCCATGGCCTCTGCATCAGCTCCTGCCTCCAGGTCCCTGCCCTGTTTGAATTCCTGTCCTGGCTTCCTTCAATGATGGGCTAGCATGTGGAAGTGTAAGACAGATAAACGCTTTCCTCCCCAGCTTTTAGTCATGGTGTTGCATCTCAGCAATAGAGACCCTAAAACAGTCTCACTATACAATTCAGGCTGCCTTTGAACTGATGATCTTCCATCATTCTAGTGCCATTGCACCCAGGTCCTGAGCACCAGGAATGCTGAGTTCTGTCATGTCGAGCATGATGGAAGATACACTGAACGTGGCATCTGGTGTGTATCCAGCCCTAAACACCAGGTCTTTGCATCAGATAGATATATCTGGAAAAAATGTAGGCAGGTTGAGATATGACCCACGAGGCTGCATAACCAATGTCTAAAGAGGTC